>NW_026611994.1:0-300000 GCF_023638135.1 Falco biarmicus | reverse complement strand
GGAGAGTATTGAAATAATTATGGCTGCGGTTGATATCTCTTGCTTAGTTAGTTCCTGGATAATGAGTCATTTTGGTAAAAAGCCAGGGAGTGGGGGCAGGCCGGCTAGGGATAGTAGTGCTAGCGTCAAGGATGCGTTTAGTGATGGTATTTTTGTTCAGGAGGTTATTATTGTGGATAGTTTTGAGGAGTTGGTTGTGTTGAGGGCTAAGAAAATGGAGGCGGTTCTTAAGGAGTATAGGTAGAAGGTTATTAATGTTAGCTTGGGGTTGTATATGAGGATGATGGTTATTCAGCCTAGGTGGGCGATCGATGAGAAAGCTAGGACTTTTCGGATTTGTGTTTGGTTAAGTCCTGTTCGCCCTCCGATGGCTGCGGATGCAATGGCCACGGTTGTCAGTAGGAGTGGGTTCAGTGAGGGGGCAGTTAAGAAAAGAAGAGTGAGTGGGGGGAGTTTTATTCATGTAGAGACGAGTAGGGCAGTGGTTATAGGTGAGCCTTGTATGACCTCTGGACATCAGGAGTGAAAGGGTACTAGGCCTAGTTTTATTGCGACTGCTGTAGTTAGTAGTAGGGAGGCTGTTGGGTGGCTTAGTCGCGGAATGTCTCATTGTCCGGTGAACTGTGCGTTGATTGTGCTTGAGAAGAGGATTAATGCGGAGGCGGTTGCTTGGACGAGAAAGTATTTGATTGCAGCTTCCATAGCTCGAGGGTGGTGTGATTTTGAAAGGAAGGGGATAATGGCAAGGGTGTTGATTTCTAGTCCAGGCCAGGCTAGCAGTCAGTGGTTGCTTGAAATTGTGATGGTTGTTCCTAGTAGAAGGCTTAAGGAGAACGTTAGTTTTGTGACGGGGCTCATTTAGTAGAGGAAGAGGTTAAACCATCATTTTCGGGGTATGGGCCCGATAGCTTTTGTTTAGCTGACCCTACTGGGAAGTAATATAAGGGGAGTATGGAGCGCTTTGATCTCTTCTGTGCAGGTTCAATTCCTGTCTTCCTAAGGTTTTCAACGGAGACAATGGGATTCGGACATAGAGACGGTCTCCGGTTCACCTCAAACAGGAGAACTGAATGCAGTTGTTCGTGTTTTCCGAGAATGGAATGTACCACTCCACCTTGTTACTGATTCTGCTTATGTTGCAGGTATTGTTCCACGAGCTGAAGCTTCTGTGCTGCGGAGTGTTTCGCATTCACAACCCTTTACCCTGTTACAGGAACTTATTTTCCTTTTGGACTCTCGATCTGCGCCTTATTTTGTTATGCATATTAGGTCTCATACCTCGCTACCTGGTTTTCTTGCAGAAGGCAATCGACGAGCTGACCTATTGCCGTGACCAGTTCAAGTACTGCCAGACCGTATTGCACAAGCTAAGCGAAGGCACTCTTTTTTTCCATCGAAACGCTGGAGCTCTTAAGCGACAGTTTGGCCTTGCTGCTCAACAAGCATCAAGTATTATTGCTGTCTGTCCCGACTGTCAAAAACATTCTTTCCCATCAGTTGCTGCAGGAGTTAATCCTAGAGGATTACAAAGCCTACCGTTATGGCAAACAGATGTCACGCATGATTCTGAATTTGGTAGCCTTAAATATATCCACTCTTCCATTGATACATTTTCAGGTGCCTTGGTTGCCTCGTGTCACACAGGAGAAAAGGCACGAGCTGTTCGTAGACATTTAATGCGTGCTTTTGCTGCTTTAGGTATTCCCTTAAGCTGGACCGTTGTCGGTCTTTATCTTTACGTTTCAACAACTGTAAAAACCTCTTTTGCCCTATGGGGTAGAACTCACATTACCGGCATTGCTCATTCCCCCACCGGTCGATCTCTCATTGAAGGGTCTCATCGGTCTCTGAAACGTTTATGACAACAACAAAAAGGGGGAATGGGCATGGCTGTTCCCGAGGAACGGTTACAGAAAGCGTTGTATGTTTTTAATTTTTTGAATTGTTCTTGAATAGATAACGACCCACCGATAGGTCGACGTTTCACTGCAGCTACCTCCGTCGAGGCACGGGTTAAAGGCCCGGTATCGGTCCGAGATGCAGAAACAGGTAAAATTATGGGACCATATCCTCTTGTTACACGGGGAAAAGGTTATGCTTGTGTCTCTACAGAAAAAGGACCTCGATGGATCCCAGCGAAGAATGTAAGACCTTTCCGTGAACCTTTACCGCAGGCAGCCGATACCGACACCGACGCTACAGAATGAAATAAAAACTGTGTGAGGATTACTGTTTTGCATTAATGTTAGATACCCAAAATCAGGACATAGGATATAGATTTCGCTTTTTACAGCGCCTAGAACGAGCACTATCACCCTGGATCAAGCCACTGAACAGAGGTAATACTCTCGGACCAAGCGGGGGAACGGGACGACTCATTGTCCATGGAACGATGATTCCATTGACACTGATAAGGGGAAGGGAGGATTCATAATGAGAGAACAACTAGGTATTACGAAGGAGAACAGGAACGATAAACATGGTTATTTAGTGTTTAATAGGTGTCTGCACGCTTGTCGAGATATCTAGTTAGGTAACTACAGGAGTGGTTTCTGCCCTGAGCCTGGTGGCGCGCACAGCTGCGGCTTGTGTCCTGGCTCAGAGATGTAAACAGGGGCTTCTCTGTTAGGGTAAAGTGTCTCTCTTTGCATCAAAAGGAGGGAATGAAGGGGATGACCCCAGAGGTATGTTCAGAGAAGGCATGCTATGTTTCGAACTTTTTGACGGAAACGGTTCTTGTTTGGTGTGCCCTTCCGCCTACGTATAACGTTAATCCAAAAGAAGGTGATGTTGTTTACACTTTGCATGTCGAGCATTGTCTTTCTGTAGATGCTAATGTAGTAGGAGGCTAGGATGGGAACGTGTCGCAGCGCTTCTTCTCTTATGCAGAGTAACAGCAGGGAAAGCATTAAAGAGTTCAATCACCTTGTTTGGTAGGCAGTTAAGCATGTGAGTCAAAATTGCCGCTGCTTTTTGTTGTTGGTTCAAGGACGTGGCTGTGAGGATTTTGATGGTATGTGCTGCGTGGATTTTAGGCGCCCCACTGCAGCAACATGTTATCAAAATCTGAGAAAATTTCAGCCTTTTCTGGCATCCATTCACTCGATTGGCAGTGTTGTTTGTTTGCTATTACCTTGGTTGCTGTCATGTTTGCAAGGGCCCTGCGGAACATGGCAAACCTGGTACTAGCTGTTCAAAAACAAAAAGGGGAAATTGTAGAATTGTACGGAACAAAGGCAGTGGGTTATTTTGACAGTGATAATATGTCTTAGTTGGTTTTTTATTTGTTCTGTTGCTTAGGCCTTGTTTTTCCTCGTTCGCTTTCAAAGGTTCTTTTGTGCAACAGGAAGGGGGGGAGGTGCAGGAGCGGGCTGGAAACTAGGACCACGCGTGGCAATCGGTCAGCTGAGGGGAGTGTGCTCGAGCTTGTCTAGACAACAATTAACAACATGATGGGGCATGGTTACAGAGCACAGGGGAGTGGGAGACGGATGGCGCCAAGGAAAGGTAACACCTTGCTGTTAAGTGCCGGTAGTTAACCACCTATCAGGGATTGCCTAGTATGCAAGGCTTAGCCTCAAGAAGCAATTGGTTTAAAACGCGCAGCTTCTGCAAGCGTATAAAACCTCGTGCTTCTGCACAACGCATTGACATTTGCTTGCATCAAGCTGCGTCCCGTCTCTTCATTGGCCGCAGTCAGGTTTACTAGGATCATCTTTAGGTTGGCCTTAGGGGTATCTCGGGCTTACGACAGCTTAGCTGTGTTTCGGTTTCCTAGTTATTCTGACAGGCTCTGGTCCACTCTCTACGCCGTGTGACTGTTGGCTTGGGTTTCTGGTGTGACCGCGGCGGCTGGCACGAGATTTACCAACCCTGAAGGTTGCCGTGACTAAGTCAAGCTTGCGCTTCTTGCTTACTGTTAATTACTGCTGAGTGCCCGTGGGGGTGTGGCTGAGCAAGGCGTCTTGGGCTACAGTTGGTAGCGTGTGCCTGATGCCTGCTCCTTCGGTCTTAGCAGGAGGCCTAGGGCATTTACACTGGGCCGCAGATACTTGCACGTCTAGGTCTAGCAGGAGCCAACCGTAAGGTTAGGGCTAAGTCTTTTGTCCTCGGCTTTCATATTGGACGCCATCTTGGCATCTTCAGTGCCACGCTTTGGATTGTAAGCTACGGGGACGTGGTTTCGTTGGTTTCGTTGGCTGTTTGGGCGCCTTTAGTCTTAGGGGCGTGTGTGTATGGGGGGTTTGGGTTAATATGATTTTAGTGCTGGGGTTTTGGGTAGGTGGTGTTTATGGGATATACAAGATGTTAAGGAGAAGGTTAGGTTTGAGCGGTAAAGGTGTTAGAGGTTCTCGTGGTTGAATTGTACAGCAATAGTTTGTCAAGCTGTAGGTCCCGGGGAGGTGCCGGGCGAGAACATACAGGTCGAATAACTTCCCATCCACCTTCACACAAACTGTTTAACGTTGATTTTCGTCTGATGTTAAACCCCAGAAGAAGCGAACAACCCTTACCGGCGCTTACTGTGTTTACAGATGGATCGGGCCAATCGCATAAATCTGTTCTTCTGTGGTGGGATGATCAACGGAGGCAATGGGATTCGGACATAGAGACGGTCTCCAGTTCACCTCAAACAGGAGAACTGAATGCAGTTGTTCGTGTTTTCCGAGAATGGAATGTACCACTCCACCTTGTTACTGATTCTGCTTATGTTGCAGGTATTGTTCCACGAGCTGAAGCTTCTGTGCTGCGGAGTGTTTCGCATTCACAACCCTTTACCCTGTTACAGGAACTTATTTTCCTTTTGGACTCTCGATCTGCGCCTTATTTTGTTATGCATATTAGGTCTCATACCTCGCTACCTGGTTTTCTTGCAGAAGGCAATCGACGAGCTGACCTATTGCCGTGACCAGTTCAAGTACTGCCAGACCGTATTGCACACGCTAAGCGAAGGCACTCTTTTTTTCCATCGAAACGCTGGAGCTCTTAAGCGACAGTTTGGCCTTGCTGCTCAACAAGCATCAAGTATTATTGCTGTCTGTCCCGATTGTCAAAAACATTCTTTCCCATCAGTTGCTGCAGGAGCTAATCCTAGAGGATTACAAAGCCTACCGTTATGGCAAACAGATGTCACGCATGATTCTGAATTTGGTAGCCTTAAATATATCCACTCTTCCATTGATACATTTTCAGGTGCCTTGGTTGCCTCGTGTCACACAGGAGAAAAGGCACGAGCTGTTCGTAGACATTTAATGCGTGCTTTTGCTGCTTTAGGTATTCCCTTAAGCTGGACCGTTATCGGTCTTTATCTTTACGTTTCAACAACTGTAAAAACCTCTTTTGCCCTATGGGGTAGAACTCACATTACCGGCATTGCTCATTCCCCCACCGGTCGATCTCTCATTGAAGGGTCTCATCGGTCTCTGAAACGTTTATGACAACAACAAAAAGGGGGAATGGGCATGGCTATTCCCGAGGAACGGTTACAGAAAGCGTTGTATGTTTTTAATTTTTTGAATTGTTCTTGAATAGATAACGGCCCACCGATAGGTCGACGTTTCACTGCAGCTACCTCCGTCGAGGCACGGGTTAAAGGCCCGGTATCGGTCCGAGATGCAGAAACAGGTAAAATTATGGGACCATATCCTCTTGTTACACGGGGAAAAGGTTATGCTTGTGTCTCTACAGAAAAAGGACCTCGATGGATCCCAGCGAAGAATGTAAGACCTTTCCGTGAACCTTTACCGCAGGCAGCTGATACCGACACCGACGCTACAGAATGAAATAAAAACTGTGTGAGGATTACTGTTTTGCATTAATGTTAGATACCCAAAATCAGGACATAGGATATAGATTTCGCTTTTTACAGCGCCTAGAACGAGCACTATCACCCTGGATCAAGCCACTGAACAGAGGTAATACTCTCGGACCAAGCGGGGGAAAGGGACGACTCATTGTCCATGGAACGATGATTCCATTGACACTGATAAGGGGAAGGGAGGATTCATAATGAGAGAACAACTAGGTATTATGAAGGAGAACAGGAACTCGGGGAAGAAGGGGCAACAGAGCAGAGGTGATGAGGTGTTTGTCACATCCATAGGATGTCTTGGCATGCTTAATCGAACTTGCAGGAGACAAATTGTGTGGCCAGGTGGATGACACCCCTTGGTTATGAACCTCATCCATAGCATCCTTGAAAAGTCAGCATTAATTTTTTTGGTGCGGAGAAGGAAGGATTCTCTTGGTTATAGCTGGAGAGGCATAGAAGTCAGTCTTTTCAATGTTTCATGAGCACAATGCTCTCTTCTCAAAGCAGAGGAATGCTTGTGCTCTGCTGAAGAGCAGAAGTGCTTGTAGCTGACCGCTGGTGAGTCAGTGCCAATACTGGCAGTAGGCAGTTACTTAGGGCACGAGACAGAAGCGGTGGCCTGTCCTACCTGGCCCTATATAATATATATATATGTATGTATGTGCGTACAATATTATATATATATAAAATTCTTTTTAGATCCACGGGATGGATTACGCAGTAATCAAGGCTGAGCACCAGTTCCACCGACACCTTATTGGCAAGTGTGAAGAGGAAGATGAAGCCCAAGGCTCACAGTATCGGTGGATCTCATTTGATGGTGCCTCCGTGTGGTGTGGCTAGTCAGCTGAATACCTGAATGCCGGTTGGGATGGCGATGATTATAGTGGCGGAGATGAAGTATGCTCGGCTGTCTACGTCTATTCCGACAGTGAATATGTGGTGGGCTCATATGACAAAGCCCAGGAATCCAATCGATAGTATAGCTCAGACTATTCCTATGTAGCCGAATGGTTCTTTTTTGCCTGCGTAATACGTTACAACATGTGAGATGATTCCAAAGCCGTGAAGGATTAAGATGTAAACTTCCTGGTGGCCAAAGAATCAGAACAGGTGCTGGTAGAGAATGGGGTCTCCCCCTCCAGCGGGGTCAAAGAATGTAGTGTTTAGGTTTTGGTCGGTCAGTAGTATGGTGATGCCGGCGGCCAGGACTGGAAGTGAGGGCACTAGGAGTATGGATCATACGAATAGGGGAGTTGGATGTTGCGATAAGGCAGGGGGGGTTATGTTAATGGCTGTTGTGTTAAAGTTGATGGCCCCTAAGATGGAAGACACACCTGCGAGGTGTAGGGAGAAGATGGCTAGGTCTACTGAGGCGCCAGCATGGGCTAGGTTGCCTGCTAGGGGCGGGTATATGGTTCATCCTGTTCCGACTCCAGCTTCTACTGTGGAGGACGCTAGGAGCAGTAGGAAGGACGGAGGAAGTAGTTCAGAAACTGATGTTGTTTATGCGGGGGAATGCTATGTCTGGGGCTCCAATTATAAGGGGGACTAGTCAGTTTCCAAACCCTTCGATTATAATAGCTATAACTGTGAAGAAGATTCTTACGAAGGCATGGGCGGTGATGATGACATTGTAGATTTGGTCGTCTCCTAGGAGAGTTCCTGGTTGGCCAAGTTCTGCTCGAATAAGGAGGCTGAGGGCGGTACTCGGCTATGCCTGCCCATGCTCCGAAGAGTAGGTATAGGGTGCCGATGTCATTGTGGTTTGTTGAAACTAGTCATCGGTTGATGAAGGTCACGGGTCAGGTGGCTGAGTGTTTAGGCGTTAGGCTGTAGTCCTTTTTACAGAGGTTGAATTCCTCTTCTTATCGACTCTGTGGTGAAGTTCATGTTGAGTTGCAAACTCATTGATGTACGCTGAGAGTGTGCCGGAGTCTGGTAGACAGAAGCTCGTTGGTTTGAGCGTCTAGCTGTTAATTAGAAGTTTATGGGATCGAGGCCCGTCTGTCTAGGCTTATCGTGGAGGCCCTAGCTGAATTAGAGTATCTGCGTTGCATTTAGATGGTGCAGGTTTAGTGTCCTGCGGGCCTTAGTGGTGTGGGCAGAAACTAAGAGGATTTAACTCTTAGTTAAGGCTTTGAAGGCCTTCGGTTTGGTAGGCAGGGGATCCTAAGTTTCTTAGGTAACGGTCAGGATTGCGGGAGAAGGGGGGAGAAGGAGGACTGACAGAGAAATTAAGGTAGCAATTGGTGTGCCTGTGGATTTGTTATTGTATCATTGTTTTATGAAGCTTGTAGTGTTTGGTGGGAGTGTGGAGCAATATGCAAGGCGTAGGTAGAAAAATAAACCTTGTAGGGAGAGTATTGAAATAATTATGGCTGCGGTTGATATCTCTTGCTTAGTTAGTTCCTGGATAATGAGTCATTTTGGTAAAAAGCCAGGGAGTGGGGGCAGGCCGGCTAGGGATAGTAGTGCTAGCGTCAAGGATGCGTTTAGTGATGGTATTTTTGTTCAGGAGGTTATTATTGTGGATAGTTTTGAGGAGTTGGTTGTGTTGAGGGCTAAGAAAATGGAGGCGGTTCTTAAGGAGTATGGGTAGAAGGTTATTAATGTTAGCTTGGGGTTGTATATGAGGATGATGGTTATTCAGCCTAGGTGGGCGATCGATGAGAAAGCTAGGACTTTTCGGATTTGTGTTTGGTTAAGTCCTGTTCGCCCTCCGATGGCTGCGGATGCAATGGCCACGGTTGTCAGTAGGAGTGGGTTCAGTGAGGGGGCAGTTAAGAAAAGAAGAGTGAGTGGGGGGAGTTTTATTCATGTAGAGACGAGTAGGGCAGTGGTTATAGGTGAGCCTTGTATGACCTCTGGACATCAGGAGTGAAAGGGTACTAGGCCTAGTTTTATTGCGACTGCTGTAGTTAGTAGTAGGGAGGCTGTTGGGTGGCTTAGTCGCGGAATGTCTCATTGTCCGGTGAACTGTGCGTTGATTGTGCTTGAGAAGAGGATTAATGCGGAGGCGGTTGCTTGGACGAGAAAGTATTTGATTGCAGCTTCCATAGCTCGAGGGTGGTGTGATTTTGAAAGGAAGGGGATAATGGCAAGGGTGTTGATTTCTAGTCCAGGCCAGGCTAGCAGTCAGTGGTTGCTTGAAATTGTGATGGTTGTTCCTAGTAGAAGGCTTAAGGAGAACGTTAGTTTTGTGACGGGGCTCATTTAGTAGAGGAAGAGGTTAAACCATCATTTTCGGGGTATGGGCCCGATAGCTTTTGTTTAGCTGACCCTACTGGGAAGTAATATAAGGGGAGTATGGAGCGCTTTGATCTCTTCTGTGCAGGTTCAATTCCTGTCTTCCTAAGGTTTTCAACGGAGACAATGGGATTCGGACATAGAGACGGTCTCCGGTTCACCTCAAACAGGAGAACTGAATGCAGTTGTTCGTGTTTTCCGAGAATGGAATGTACCACTCCACCTTGTTACTGATTCTGCTTATGTTGCAGGTATTGTTCCACGAGCTGAAGCTTCTGTGCTGCGGAGTGTTTCGCATTCACAACCCTTTACCCTGTTACAGGAACTTATTTTCCTTTTGGACTCTCGATCTGCGCCTTATTTTGTTATGCATATTAGGTCTCATACCTCGCTACCTGGTTTTCTTGCAGAAGGCAATCGACGAGCTGACCTATTGCCGTGACCAGTTCAAGTACTGCCAGACCGTATTGCACAAGCTAAGCGAAGGCACTCTTTTTTTCCATCGAAACGCTGGAGCTCTTAAGCGACAGTTTGGCCTTGCTGCTCAACAAGCATCAAGTATTATTGCTGTCTGTCCCGACTGTCAAAAACATTCTTTCCCATCAGTTGCTGCAGGAGTTAATCCTAGAGGATTACAAAGCCTACCGTTATGGCAAACAGATGTCACGCATGATTCTGAATTTGGTAGCCTTAAATATATCCACTCTTCCATTGATACATTTTCAGGTGCCTTGGTTGCCTCGTGTCACACAGGAGAAAAGGCACGAGCTGTTCGTAGACATTTAATGCGTGCTTTTGCTGCTTTAGGTATTCCCTTAAGCTGGACCGTTGTCGGTCTTTATCTTTACGTTTCAACAACTGTAAAAACCTCTTTTGCCCTATGGGGTAGAACTCACATTACCGGCATTGCTCATTCCCCCACCGGTCGATCTCTCATTGAAGGGTCTCATCGGTCTCTGAAACGTTTATGACAACAACAAAAAGGGGGAATGGGCATGGCTATTCCCGAGGAACGGTTACAGAAAGCGTTGTATGTTTTTAATTTTTTGAATTGTTCTTGAATAGATAACGACCCACCGATAGGTCGACGTTTCACTGCAGCTACCTCCGTCGAGGCACGGGTTAAAGGCCCGGTATCGGTCCGAGATGCAGAAACAGGTAAAATTATGGGACCATATCCTCTTGTTACACGGGGAAAAGGTTATGCTTGTGTCTCTACAGAAAAAGGACCTCGATGGATCCCAGCGAAGAATGTAAGACCTTTCCGTGAACCTTTACCGCAGGCAGCCGATACCGACACCGACGCTACAGAATGAAATAAAAACTGTGTGAGGATTACTGTTTTGCATTAATGTTAGATACCCAAAATCAGGACATAGGATATAGATTTCGCTTTTTACAGCGCCTAGAACGAGCACTATCACCCTGGATCAAGCCACTGAACAGAGGTAATACTCTCGGACCAAGCGGGGGAACGGGACGACTCATTGTCCATGGAACGATGATTCCATTGACACTGATAAGGGGAAGGGAGGATTCATAATGAGAGAACAACTAGGTATTACGAAGGAGAACAGGAACGATAAACATGGTTATTTAGTGTTTAATAGGTGTCTGCACGCTTGTCGAGATATATAGTTAGGTAACTACAGGAGTGGTTTCTGCCCTGAGCCTGGTGGCGCGCACAGCTGCGGCTTGTGTCCTGGCTCAGAGATGTAAACAGGGGCTTCTCTGTTAGGGTAAAGTGTCTCTCTTTGCATCAAAAGGAGGGAATGAAGGGGATGACCCCAGAGGTATGTTCAGAGAAGGCATGCTATGTTTCGAACTTTTTGACGGAAACGGTTCTTGTTTGGTGTGCCCTTCCGCCTACGTATAACGTTAATCCAAAAGAAGGTGATGTTGTTTACACTTTGCATGTCGAGCATTGTCTTTCTGTAGATGCTAATGTAGTAGGAGGCTAGGATGGGAACGTGTCGCAGCGCTTCTTCTCTTATGCAGAGTAACAGCAGGGAAAGCATTAAAGAGTTCAATCACCTTGTTTGGTAGGCAGTTAAGCATGTGAGTCAAAATTGCCGCTGCTTTTTGTTGTTGGTTCAAGGACGTGGCTGTGAGGATTTTGATGGTATGTGCTGCGTGGATTTTAGGCGCCCCACTGCAGCAACATGTTATCAAAATCTGAGAAAATTTCAGCCTTTTCTGGCATCCATTCACTCGATTGGCAGTGTTGTTTGTTTGCTATTACCTTGGTTGCTGTCATGTTTGCAAGGGCCCTGCGGAACATGGCAAACCTGGTACTAGCTGTTCAAAAACAAAAAGGGGAAATTGTAGAATTGTACGGAACAAAGGCAGTGGGTTATTTTGACAGTGATAATATGTCTTAGTTGGTTTTTTATTTGTTCTGTTGCTTAGGCCTTGTTTTTCCTCGTTCGCTTTCAAAGGTTCTTTTGTGCAACAGGAAGGGGGGGAGGTGCAGGAGCGGGCTGGAAACTAGGACCACGCGTGGCAATCGGTCAGCTGAGGGGAGTGTGCTCGAGCTTGTCTAGACAACAATTAACAACATGATGGGGCATGGTTACAGAGCACAGGGGAGTGGGAGACGGATGGCGCCAAGGAAAGGTAACACCTTGCTGTTAAGTGCCGGTAGTTAACCACCAATCAGGGATTGCCTAGTATGCAAGGCTTAGCCTCAAGAAGCAATTGGTTTAAAACGCGCAGCTTCTGCAAGCGTATAAAACCTCGTGCTTCTGCACAACGCATTGACATTTGCTTGCATCAAGCTGCGTCCCGTCTCTTCATTGGCCGCAGTCAGGTTTACTAGGATCATCTTTAGGTTGGCCTTAGGGGTATCTCGGGCTTACGACAGCTTAGTTGTGTTTCGGTTTCCTAGTTATTCTGACAGGCTCTGGTCCACTCTCTACGCCGTGTGACTGTTGGCTTGGGTTTCTGGTGTGACCGCGGCGGCTGGCACGAGATTTACCAACCCTGAAGGTTGCCGTGACTAAGTCAAGCTTGCGCTTCTTGCTTACTGTTAATTACTGCTGAGTGCCCGTGGGGGTGTGGCTGAGCAAGGCGTCTTGGGCTACAGTTGGTAGCGTGTGCCTGATGCCTGCTCCTTCGGTCTTAGCAGGAGGCCTAGGGCATTTACACTGGGCCGCAGATACTTGCACGTCTAGGTCTAGCAGGAGCCAACCGTAAGGTTAGGGCTAAGTCTTTTGTCCTCGGCTTTCATATTGGACGCCATCTTGGCATCTTCAGTGCCACGCTTTGGATTGCAAGCTACGGGGACGTGGTTTCGTTGGTTTCGTTGGCTTCGTTGGCTGTTTGGGCGCCTATAGTCTTAGGGGCGTGTGTGTATGGGGGGTTTGGGTTAATATGATTTTAGTGCTGAGGTTTTGGGTAGGTGGTGTTTATGGGATATACAAGATGTTAAGGAGAAGGCTAGGTTTGAGCGGTAAAGGTGTTAGAGGTTCTCGTGGTTGAATTGTACAGCAATAGTTTGTCAAGCTGTAGGTCCCGGGGAGGTGCCGGGCGAGAACATACAGGTCGAATAACTTCCCATCCACCTTCACACAAACTGTTTAACGTTGATTTTCGTCTGATGTTAAAACCCAGAAGAAGCGAACAACCCTTACCGGCGCTTACTGTGTTTACAGATGGATCGGGCCAATCGCATAAATCTGTTCTTCTGTGGTGGGATGATCAACGGAGGCAATGGGATTCGGACATAGAGACGGTCTCCGGTTCACCTCAAACAGGAGAACTGAATGCAGTTGTTCGTGTTTTCCGAGAATGGAATGTACCACTCCACCTTGTTACTGATTCTGCTTATGTTGCAGGTATTGTTCCACGAGCTGAAGCTTCTGTGCTGCGGAGTGTTTCGCATTCACAACCCTTTACCCTGTTACAGGAACTTATTTTCCTTTTGGACTCTCGATCTGCGCCTTATTTTGTTATGCATATTAGGTCTCATACCTCGCTACCTGGTTTTCTTGCAGAAGGCAATCGACGAGCTGACCTATTGCCGTGACCAGTTCAAGTACTGCCAGACCGTATTGCACAAGCTAAGCGAAGGCACTCTTTTTTTCCATCGAAACGCTGGAGCTCTTAAGCGACAGTTTGGCCTTGCTGCTCAACAAGCATCAAGTATTATTGCTGTCTGTCCTGACTGTCAAAAACATTCTTTCCCATCAGTTGCTGCAGGAGTTAATCCTAGAGGATTACAAAGCCTACCGTTATGGCAAACAGATGTCACGCATGATTCTGAATTTGGTAGCCTTAAATATATCCACTCTTCCATTGATACATTTTCAGGTGCCTTGGTTGCCTCGTGTCACACAGGAGAAAAGGCACGAGCTGTTCGTAGACATTTAATGCGTGCTTTTGCTGCTTTAGGTATTCCCTTAAGCTGGACCGTTATCGGTCTTTATCTTTACGTTTCAACAACTGTAAAAACCTCTTTTGCCCTATGGGGTAGAACTCATATTACCGGCATTGCTCATTCCCCCACCGGTCGATCTCTCATTGAAGGGTCTCATCGGTCTCTGAAACGTTTATGACAACAACAAAAAGGGGGAATGGGCATGGCTATTCCCGAGGAACGGTTACAGAAAGCGTTGTATGTTTTTAATTTTTTGAATTGTTCTTGAATAGATAACGACCCACCGATAGGTCGACGTTTCACTGCAGCTACCTCCGTCGAGGCACGGGTTAAAGGCCCGGTATCGGTCCGAGATGCAGAAACAGGTAAAATTATGGGACCATATCCTCTTGTTACACGGGGAAAAGGTTATGCTTGTGTCTCTACAGGAAAAGGACCTAGATGGATCCCAGCGAAGAATGTAAGACCTTTCCGTGAACCTTTACCGCAGGCAGTCGATACCGACACCGACGCTACAGAATGAAATAAAAACTGTGTGAGGATTACTGTTTTGCATTAATGTTAGATACCCAAAATCAGGACATAGGATATAGATTTCGCTTTTTACAGCGCCTAGAACGAGCACTATCACCCTGGATCAAGCCACTGAACAGAGGTAATACTCTCGGACCAAGCGGGGGAACGGGACGACTCATTGTCCATGGAACGATGATTCCATTGACACTGATAAGGGGAAGGGAGGATTCATAATGAGAGAACAACTAGGTATTATGAAGGAGAACAGGAACTGGGGGAAGAAGGGGCAACAGAGCAGAGGTGATGAGGTGTTTGTCACATCCATAGGATGTCTTGGCATGCTTAATCGAACTTGCAGGAGACAAATTGTGTGGCCAGGTGGATGACACCCCTTGGTTATGAACCTCATCCATAGCATCCTTGAAAAGTCAGCATTAATTTTTTTGGTGCGGAGAAGGAAGGATTCTCTTGGTTATAGCTGGAGAGGCATAGAAGTCAGTCTTTTCAATGTTTCATGAGCACAATGCTCTCTTCTCAAAGCAGAGGAATGCTTGTGCTCTGCTGAAGAGCAGAAGTGCTTGTAGCTGACCGCTGGTGAGTCAGTGCCAATAGTGGCAGTAGGCAGTTACTTAGGGCACGAGACAGAAGCGGTGGCCTGTCCTACCTGGCCCTATATATTATAATATAAAATAATGTACATCCATACATATATAGATAGATATAAAAGATATAATTCTTTTTAGATCCACGGGACGGATTACGCAATAATCAAGGCTGACCACCAATTCCACCGACACCTCATTGGCAAGAAAGCAGCTAAACGGTAAGTGGAGTGCCTTTCTAGTCCTTCCCATGCTCACACTCTTCGTGTTTAGTAGATGGTATCAGGGGCTCTGTAGCTCACCCAGTGTGCTGTCTCCATCACATTTCCTCTGCTTTTCTGGAGTGGTGGTGGTACAAGGAGAGAAATGGGCCGTCAGGCCTTGCGATGGCTTGAACGGGTGAAAGTACCTTGGGAGCCTGAACAGTAGTGGAATTACTTTGATGTGTCCTGGAGGAATTTTTTTTTTTTTTTTTCCACACGTTGCTCTGTGCAAATGACATTTTAGCAGCCAGTTGTGGGTGGTGGAAATGTGCTTGGTGAGCTTGTCCCTGTAGAGGAATGAAGGCGGTGGGTTGGTTAGCATTGATAACACGCAGCTGTGGCCTTGCCTCAGAGGCAGTGGGTTGATTGACATGGGCGATGTGCAGGTGTAGCTGGTTCCCGCTAAGGGGTTAAATAGCCCTGTGGCTTGTGGGAGAGGGTGTCAGCTGGAGGAGGAGCAGTGTGGTCTGGCCTCTGGAGGAAGGTGCTACAGCACCGGCAGTAGAATATGGCCAACGCTAAAGCCTTGTTGCGGTCTGCTAGTTTGATAGCACTGCAACGTGTCCCCAGCCAAGAGTTTGGGGTAGAAAGGAACGATTATCCTCTGCTCTAAATGTGATACTGTTTGGGGAAGAAACACGCCTGGCTCTGACAAGGGAACAATGGGCTCTGTAGATGCCACGGTATTTACTTGGACAGGCTCTCGTGTGGCACAGGTCTGCTCTCGCTGAACTCCAGGGGGAAGAGGCAATTTCCCCTGGCTCAACCCTACCCCACCGAGCCCTTCCCAGAGGCGGCTTTACTTCTTCATCAGCCTCTGAGCAGTGATAATCCAGGTGCCTTGCTTCCAGGTCTTTGCCTAGCAGACGGCGTCACCACAGTCCTTGCCTCGAAGTGAACAGGATGAAGGATCTGTACAAGGTGTCTGTGCGCATTCCCCCGGACAACGAGAAGAGCAACCCGATCAGAATGGAAGGAGACCCACAGGGGGTCCCACAGGCCAAGAGCGAGCTGCTGGAACTCGCTTCCCGTATGGTGAGTGGGTAGGACGTGATGTTTGGGAGACTGCAGGGTTTGGGCTCTCGTGTTCCCTTGTAACCTTCTGGTGCGAGTGTGTGCCCCTTGCCCACGGAGCACTTGGATCTCATGACAAGTGCAAGTTCCTCTTCACAAATGTCTTCCCCTGTTCCCTCGGGTAGCCCTTCTCTGTCAACGCAGAGTGAATTTGGTCTGGAGAAAAGAGGGACAGTGCTGGCAAGTAAACCGTCGGGCAGCAAACCGCTAAGTCAAAGTAGATGGCTCTCCGGCTGAACACTCAGTGTGCCCTCTGTTCCCGTCAGGAAAATGAACACGCTGCGGACCTAATCGTTGAGCAGAAATTCCACCGGACCATCACTGGGCAGAAGGCTGAGCGGGTCTGGGAAATCCGGGAGCAATTCCCAGAGGTAAGGCTTTGTAGGAGAGGAGGAATCCAGAGGGGTTCTTTCCTCCATGGGTAGTAGGCCTGTCGTCACAGAAGTCGTAACTTTAGTGGCTCTGTAGCGCAAGTGTCTGAGAAGATAGTTCTTTTAGCCAGAGGCCGCTAACACGGTTCCCCTTTTCTGAATGGGAAAAGGGCATGTGTAGGATCCCCCCAACCTTTGCATGTGTCTGACACAAGGGTTCTTGCTTTTGCTTGAGCTAACTCTAAATGACCGCTCCTGCAGGTTATCATCAACTTCCCAGACCCTGCACACAAGAGTGACATCGTCCAACTCCGAGGTCCCAAAAACGAGGTGGAGAAGTGCACCGAGTACATGCAAAAGACGGTGGCAGACCTGGTAAGGAGGTCTTCTGCCTGCACTTCCCTCCTCCGTGCCTGGATAACCCTGGGGCAAAGCAGAGCTCTACTGGCTTGGGTAGAGCTAAAACACCTCAAGAGGAGGGAGCTGTCGACGCTGTTTTGGCTGAATGGAGGCAGGGGGTAGTACCTGTTATGGGAAGGCTATAGGGGAACGTCCTTGCCTTTGTTTAGTCTTACAAGTCCCTCGTATAGAGAACTTCCTTGGGTCTAAGCCTCTTTTCAAAAGCTCGTTTATCAGAGTTCCTGAAGTCGGGCCTCCCTTGCCACGACAGTGTAATCTTCAGTTCTCCCTTCCTTTCTCCCTTAGGTTGAAAACAGCTTTTCTATTTCTGTCCCCATCTGCAAACAGTTCCACAAGAACATCGTGGGGAAAGGAGGTGCCAACATCAAGAAGGTGAGATATTGCTCCTAACTCAAGTGCTCGTGATGATCACTGCCTGCAGCAAAATCCCACTGGATGCTCTCTCCTGCCCATTGGTGATGTCCAATATAGCCTGCGAGGGTTTTTCTTCTGACATGGGACGCTTCTGAGATGATTTTTTTTTTTTTTTTCTTTATGGCAGATCCGTAAAGAAAGCAACACCATAATTGATCTCCCAGCAAAGAACAGCAACTCGGAGACAATTGTTAGCACAGGCAAGAGGGCAAACTGTGAGGCTGCTCGCCACAGGATAACATCACTTTGGAAGGACCTACAGAAGATGTGCATGTGGCTCAGGAACCGATTGAAGCCATGCTCAAGGAACTGGTGAGCTGGAGTTACTAGTTCCAGTAAGAAACTGGGGGAAGAAGGGGCAACAGAGCAGAGGTGATGAGGTGTTTGTCACATCCATAGGATGTCTTGGCATGCTTAATCGAACTTGCAGGAGACAAATTGTGTGGCCAGGTGGATGACACCCCTTGGTTATGAACCTCATCCATAGCATCCTTGAAAAGTCAGCATTAATTTTTTTGGTGCGGAGAAGGAAGGATTCTCTTGGTTATAGCTGGAGAGGCATAGAAGTCAGTCTTTTCAATGTTTCATGAGCACAATGCTCTCTTCTCAAAGCAGAGGAATGCTTGTGCTCTGCTGAAGAGCAGAAGTGCTTGTAGCTGACCGCTGGTGAGTCAGTGCCAATAGTGGCAGTAGGCAGTTACTTAGGGCACGAGACAGAAGCGGTGGCCTGTCCTACCTGGCCCTATATATTATAATATAAAATAATGTACATCCATACATATAGAGATAGATATAAAAGATATAATTCTTTTTAGATCCACGGGACGGATTACGCAATAATCAAGGCTGACCACCAATTCCACCGACACCTCATTGGCAAGAAAGCAGCTAAACGGTAAGTGGAGTGCCTTTCTAGTCCTTCCCATGCTCACACTCTTCGTGTTTAGTAGATGGTATCAGGGGCTCTGTAGCTCACCCAGTGTGCTGTCTCCATCACATTTCCTCTGCTTTTCTGGAGTGGTGGTGGTACAAGGAGAGAAATGGGCCGTCAGGCCTTGCGATGGCTTGAACGGGTGAAAGTACCTTGGGAGCCTGAACAGTAGTGGAATTACTTTGATGTGTCCTGGAGGAATTTTTTTTTTTTTTTTTTTCCACACGTTGCTCTGTGCGAATGACATTTTAGCAGCCAGTTGTGGGTGGTGGAAATGTGCTTGGTGAGCTTCTCCCTGTAGAGGAATGAAGGCGGTGGGTTGATTAGCATTGATAACACGCAGCTGTGGCCTTGCCTCAGAGGCAGTGGGTTGATTGACATGGGCGATGTGCAGGTGTAGCTGGTTCCCGCTAAGGGGTTAAATAGCCCTGTGGCTTGTGGGAGAGGGTGTCAGCTGGAGGAGGAGCAGTGTGGTCTGGCCTCTGGAGGAAGGTGCTACAGCACCGGCAGTAGAATATGGCCAACGCTAAAGCCTTGTTGCGGTCTGCTAGTTTGATAGCACTGCAACGTGTCCCCAGCCAAGAGTTTGGGGTAGAAAGGAACGATTATCCTCTGCTCTAAATGTGATACTGTTTGGGGAAGAAACACGCCTCGCTCTGACAAGGGAACAATGGGCTCTGTAGATGCCACGGTATTTACTTGGACAGGCTCTCGTGTGGCACAGGTCTGCTCTCGCTGAACTCCAGGGGGAAGAGGCAATTTCCCCTGGCTCAACCCTACCCCACCGAGCCCTTCCCAGAGGCGGCTTTACTTCTTCATCAGCCTCTGAGCAGTGATAATCCAGGTGCCTTGCTTCCAGGTCCTTACCTAGCAGACGGCGTCACCACAGTCCTTGCCTCGAAGTGAACAGGATGAAGGATCTGTACAAGGTGTCTGTGCGCATTCCCCCGGACAACGAGAAGAGCAACCCGATCAGAATGGAAGGAGACCCACAGGGGGTCCCACAGGCCAAGAAAGAGCTGCTGGAACTCGCTTCCCGTATGGTGAGTGGGTAGGACGTGATGTTTGGGAGACTGCAGGGTTTGGGCTCTCGTGTTCCCTTGTAACCTTCTGGTGCGAGTGTGTGCCCCTTGCCCACGGAGCACTTGGATCTCATGACAAGTGCAAGTTCCTCTTCACAAATGTCTTCCCCTGTTCCCTCGGGTAGCCCTTCTCTGTCAACGCAGAGTGAATTTGGTCTGGAGAAAAGAGGGACAGTGCTGGCAAGTAAACCGTCGGGCAGCAAACCGCTAAGTCAAAGTAGACGGCTCTCCGGCTGAACACTCAGTGTGCCCTCTGTTCCCGTCAGGAAAATGAACACGCTGCGGACCTAATCGTTGAGCAGAAATTCCACCGGACCATCACTGGGCAGAAGGCTGAGCGGGTCTGGGAAATCCGGGAGCAATTCCCAGAGGTAAGGCTTTGTAGGAGAGGAGGAATCCAGAGGGGTTCTTTCCTACATGGGTAGTAGGCCTGTCGTCACAGAAGTCGTAACTTTAGTGGCTCTGTAGCGCAAGTGTCTGAGAAGATAGTTCTTTTAGCCAGAGGCCGCTAACACGGTTCCCCGTTTCTGAATGGGAAAAGGGCATGTGTAGGATCCCCCCAACCTTTGCATGTGTCTGACACAAGGGTTCTTGCTTTTGCTTGAGCTAACTCTAAATGACCGCTCCTGCAGGTTATCATCAACTTCCCAGACCCTGCACACAAGAGTGACATCGTCCAACTCCGAGGTCCCAAAAACGAGGTGGAGAAGTGCACCGAGTACATGCAAAAGACGGTGGCAGACCTGGTAAGGAGGTCTTCTGCCTGCACTTCCCTCCTCCGTGCCTGGATAACCCTGGGGCAAAGCAGAGCTCTACTGGCTTGGGTAGAGCTAAAACACCTCAAGAGGAGGGAGCTGTCGACGCTGTTTTGGCTGAATGGAGGCAGGGGGTAGTACCTGTTATGGGAAGGCTATAGGGGAACGTCCTTGCCTTTGTTTAGTCTTACAAGTCCCTCGTATAGAGAACTTCCTTGGGTCTAAGCCTCTTTTCAAAAGCTCGTTTATCAGAGTTCCTGAAGTCGGGCCTCCCTTGCCACGACAGTGTAATCTTCAGTTCTCCCTTCCTTTCTCCCTTAGGTTGAAAACAGCTTTTCTATTTCTGTCCCCATCTGCAAACAGTTCCACAAGAACATCGTGGGGAAAGGAGGTGCCAACATCAAGAAGGTGAGATATTGCTCCTAACTCAAGTGCTCGTGATGATCACTGCCTGCAGCAAAATCCCACTGGATGCTCTCTCCTGCCCATTGGTGATGTCCAATATAGCCTGCGAGGGTTTTTCTTCTGACATGGGACACTTCTGAGATGATTTTTTATTTTTTTTTCCTTTGTGGCAGATCCGTAAAGAAAGCAACACCATAATTGATCTCCCAGCAAAGAACAGCAACTCGGAGACAATTGTTAGCACAGGCAAGAGGGCAAACTGTGAGGCTGCTCGCCACAGGATAACATCACTTTGGAAGGACCTACAGAAGATGTGCATGTGGCTCAGGAACCGATTGAAGCCATGCTCAAGGAACTGGTGAGCTGGAGTTACTAGTTCCAGTAAGAAACTGGGGGAAGAAGGGGCAACAGAGCAGAGGTGATGAGGTGTTTGTCACATCCATAGGATGTCTTGGCATGCTTAATCGAACTTGCAGGAGACAAATTGTGTGGCCAGGTGGATGACACCCCTTGGTTATGAACCTCATCCATAGCATCCTTGAAAAGTCAGCATTAATTTTTTTGGTGCGGAGAAGGAAGGATTCTCTTGGTTATAGCTGGAGAGGCATAGAAGTCAGTCTTTTCAATGTTTCATGAGCACAATGCTCTCTTCTCAAAGCAGAGGAATGCTTGTGCTCTGCTGAAGAGCAGAAGTGCTTGTAGCTGACCGCTGGTGAGTCAGTGCCAATAGTGGCAGTAGGCAGTTACTTAGGGCACGAGACAGAAGCGGTGGCCTGTCCTACCTGGCCCTATATATTATAATATAAAATAATGTACATCCATACATATATAGATAGATATAAAAAATATAATTCTTTTTAGATCCACGGGACGGATTACGCAATAATCAAGGCTGACCACCAATTCCACCGACACCTCATTGGCAAGAAAGCAGCTAAACGGTAAGTGGAGTGCCTTTCTAGTCCTTCCCATGCTCACACTCTTCGTGTTTAGTAGATGGTATCAGGGGCTCTGTAGCTCACCCAGTGTGCTGTCTCCATCACATTTCCTCTGCTTTTCTGGAGTGGTGGTGGTACAAGGAGAGAAATGGGCCGTCAGGCCTTGCGATGGCTTGAACGGGTGAAAGTACCTTGGGAGCCTGAACAGTAGTGGAATTACTTTGATGTGTCCTGGAGGAATTTTTTTTTTTTTTTTTTTTCCACACGCTGCTCTGTGCGAATGACATTTTAGCAGCCAGTTGTGGGTGGTGGAAATGTGCTTGGTGAGCTTGTCCCTGTAGAGGAATGAAGGCGGTGGGTTGATTAGCATTGATAACACGCAGCTGTGGCCTTGCCTCAGAGGCAGTGGGTTGATTGACATGGGCGATGTGCAGGTGTAGCTGGTTCCCGCTAAGGGGTTAAATAGCCCTGTGGCTTGTGGGAGAGGGTGTCAGCTGGAGGAGGAGCAGTGTGGTCTGGCCTCTGGAGGAAGGTGCTACAGCACCGGCAGTAGAATATGGCCAACGCTAAAGCCTTGTTGCGGTCTGCTAGTTTGATAGCACTGCAACGTGTCCCCAGCCAAGAGTTTGGGGTAGAAAGGAACGATTATCCTCTGCTCTAAATGTGATACTGTTTGGGGAAGAAACACGCCTGGCTCTGACAAGGGAACAATGGGCTCTGTAGATGCCACGGTATTTACTTGGACAGGCTCTCGTGTGGCACAGGTCTGCTCTCGCTGAACTCCAGGGGGAAGAGGCAATTTCCCCTGGCTCAACCCTACCCCACCGAGCCCTTCCCAGAGGCGGCTTTACTTCTTCATCAGCCTCTGAGCAGTGATAATCCAGGTGCCTTGCTTCCAGGTCCTTACCTAGCAGACGGCGTCACCACAGTCCTTGCCTCGAAGTGAACAGGATGAAGGATCTGTACAAGGTGTCTGTGCGCATTCCCCCGGACAACGAGAAGAGCAACCCGATCAGAATGGAAGGAGACCCACAGGGGGTCCCACAGGCCAAGAAAGAGCTGCTGGAACTCGCTTCCCGTATGGTGAGTGGGTAGGACGTGATGTTTGGGAGACTGCAGGGTTTGGGCTCTCGTGTTCCCTTGTAACCTTCTGGTGCGAGTGTGTGCCCCTTGCCCACGGAGCACTTGGATCTCATGACAAGTGCAAGTTCCTCTTCACAAATGTCTTCCCCTGTTCCCTCGGGTAGCCCTTCTCTGTCAACGCAGAGTGAATTTGGTCTGGAGAAAAGAGGGACAGTGCTGGCAAGTAAACCGTCGGGCAGCAAACCGCTAAGTCAAAGTAGACGGCTCTCCGGCTGAACACTCAGTGTGCCCTCTGTTCCCGTCAGGAAAATGAACACGCTGCGGACCTAATCGTTGAGCAGAAATTCCACCGGACCATCACTGGGCAGAAGGCTGAGCGGGTCTGGGAAATCCGGGAGCAATTCCCAGAGGTAAGGCTTTGTAGGAGAGGAGGAATCCAGAGGGGTTCTTTCCTACATGGGTAGTAGGCCTGTCGTCACAGAAGTCGTAACTTTAGTGGCTCTGTAGCGCAAGTGTCTGAGAAGATAGTTCTTTTAGCCAGAGGCCGCTAACACGGTTCCCCGTTTCTGAATGGGAAAAGGGCATGTGTAGGATCCCCCCAACCTTTGCATGTGTCTGACACAAGGGTTCTTGCTTTTGCTTGAGCTAACTCTAAATGACCGCTCCTGCAGGTTATCATCAACTTCCCAGACCCTGCACACAAGAGTGACATCGTCCAACTCCGAGGTCCCAAAAACGAGGTGGAGAAGTGCACCGAGTACATGCAAAAGACGGTGGCAGACCTGGTAAGGAGGTCTTCTGCCTGCACTTCCCTCCTCCGTGCCTGGATAACCCTGGGGCAAAGCAGAGCTCTACTGGCTTGGGTAGAGCTAAAACACCTCAAGAGGAGGGAGCTGTCGACGCTGTTTTGGCTGAATGGAGGCAGGGGGTAGTACCTGTTATGGGAAGGCTATAGGGGAACGTCCTTGCCTTTGTTTAGTCTTACAAGTCCCTCGTATAGAGAACTTCCTTGGGTCTAAGCCTCTTTTCAAAAGCTCGTTTATCAGAGTTCCTGAAGTCGGGCCTCCCTTGCCACGACAGTGTAATCTTCAGTTCTCCCTTCCTTTCTCCCTTAGGTTGAAAACAGCTTTTCTATTTCTGTCCCCATCTGCAAACAGTTCCACAAGAACATCGTGGGGAAAGGAGGTGCCAACATCAAGAAGGTGAGATATTGCTCCTAACTCAAGTGCTCGTGATGATCACTGCCTGCAGCAAAATCCCACTGGATGCTCTCTCCTGCCCATTGGTGATGTCCAATATAGCCTGCGAGGGTTTTTCTTCTGACATGGGACACTTCTGAGATGATTTTTTATTTTTTTTTCCTTTGTGGCAGATCCGTAAAGAAAGCAACACCATAATTGATCTCCCAGCAAAGAACAGCAACTCGGAGACAATTGTTAGCACAGGCAAGAGGGCAAACTGTGAGGCTGCTCGCCACAGGATAACATCACTTTGGAAGGACCTACAGAAGATGTGCATGTGGCTCAGGAACCGATTGAAGCCATGCTCAAGGAACTGGTGAGCTGGACTTACTAGTTCCAGTAAGAAACTGGGGGAAGAAGGGGCAACAGAGCAGAGGTGATGAGGTGTTTGTCACATCCATAGGATGTCTTGGCATGCTTAATCGAACTTGCAGGAGACAAATTGTGTGGCCAGGTGGATGACACCCCTTGGTTATGAACCTCATCCATAGCATCCTTGAAAAGTCAGCATTAATTTTTTTGGTGCGGAGAAGGAAGGATTCTCTTGGTTATAGCTGGAGAGGCATAGAAGTCAGTCTTTTCAATGTTTCATGAGCACAATGCTCTCTTCTCAAAGCAGAGGAATGCTTGTGCTCTGCTGAAGAGCAGAAGTGCTTGTAGCTGACCGCTGGTGAGTCAGTGCCAATAGTGGCAGTAGGCAGTTACTTAGGGCACGAGACAGAAGCGGTGGCCTGTCCTACCTGGCCCTATATATTATAATATAAAATAATGTACATCCATACATATATAGATAGATATAAAAAATATAATTCTTTTTAGATCCACGGGACGGATTACGCAATAATCAAGGCTGACCACCAATTCCACCGACACCTCATTGGCAAGAAAGCAGCTAAACAGTAAGTGGAGTGCCTTTCTAGTCCTTCCCATGCTCACACTCTTCGTGTTTAGTAGATGGTATCAGGGGCTCTGTAGCTCACCCAGTGTTTTTTTGAATTGTTCTTGAATAGATAACGACCCACCGATAGGTCGACGTTTCACTGCAGCTACCTCCGTCGAGGCACGGGTTAAAGGCCCGGTATCGGTCCGAGATGCAGAAACAGGTAAAATTATGGGACCATATCCTCTTGTTACACGGGGAAAAGGTTATGCTTGTGTCTCTACAGAAAAAGGACCTCGATGGATCCCAGCGAAGAATGTAAGACCTTTCCGTGAACCTTTACCGCAGGCAGCCGATACCGACACCGACGCTACAGAATGAAATAAAAACTGTGTGAGGATTACTGTTTTGCATTAATGTTAGATACCCAAAATCAGGACATAGGATATAGATTTCGCTTTTTACAGCGCCTAGAACGAGCACTATCACCCTGGATCAAGCCACTGAACAGAGGTAATACTCTCGGACCAAGCGGGGGGAACGGGACGACTCATTGTCCATGGAACGATGATTCCATTGACACTGATAAGGGGAAGGGAGGATTCATAATGAGAGAACAACTAGGTATTACGAAGGAGAACAGGAACGATAAACATGGTTATTTAGTGTTTAATAGGTGTCTGCACGCTTGTCGAGATATCTAGTTAGGTAACTACAGGAGTGGTTTCTGCCCTGAGCCTGGTGGCGCGCACAGCTGCGGCTTGTGTCCTGGCTCAGAGATGTAAACAGGGGCTTCTCTGTTAGGGTAAAGTGTCTCTCTTTGCATCAAAAGGAGGGAATGAAGGGGATGACCCCAGAGGTATGTTCAGAGAAGGCATGCTATGTTTCGAACTTTTTGACGGAAACGGTTCTTGTTTGGTGTGCCCTTCCGCCTACGTATAACGTTAATCCAAAAGAAGGTGATGTTGTTTACACTTTGCATGTCGAGCATTGTCTTTCTGTAGATGCTAATGTAGTAGGAGGCTAGGATGGGAACGTGTCGCAGCGCTTCTTCTCTTATGCAGAGTAACAGCAGGGAAAGCATTAAAGAGTTCAATCACCTTGTTTGGTAGGCAGTTAAGCATGTGAGTCAAAATTGCCGCTGCTTTTTGTTGTTGGTTCAAGGACGTGGCTGTGAGGATTTTGATGGTATGTGCTGCGTGGATTTTAGGCGCCCCACTGCAGCAACATGTTATCAAAATCTGAGAAAATTTCAGCCTTTTCTGGCATCCATTCACTCGATTGGCAGTGTTGTTTGTTTGCTATTACCTTGGTTGCTGTCATGTTTGCAAGGGCCCTGCGGAACATGGCAAACCTGGTACTAGCTGTTCAAAAACAAAAAGGGGAAATTGTAGAATTGTACGGAACAAAGGCAGTGGGTTATTTTGACAGTGATAATATGTCTTAGTTGGTTTTTTATTTGTTCTGTTGCTTAGGCCTTGTTTTTCCTCGTTCGCTTTCAAAGGTTCTTTTGTGCAACAGGAAGGGGGGGAGGTGCAGGAGCGGGCTGGAAACTAGGACCACGCGTGGCAATCGGTCAGCTGAGGGGAGTGTGCTCGAGCTTGTCTAGACAACAATTAACAACATGATGGGGCATGGTTACAGAGCGCAGGGGAGTGGGAGACGGATGGCGCCAAGGAAAGGTAACACCTTGCTGTTAAGTGCCGGTAGTTAACCACCAATCAGGGATTGCCTAGTATGCAAGGCTTAGCCTCAAGAAGCAATTGGTTTAAAACGCGCAGCTTCTGCAAGCGTATAAAACCTCGTGCTTCTGCACAACGCATTGACATTTGCTTGCATCAAGCTGCGTCCCGTCTCTTCATTGGCCGCAGTCAGGTTTACTAGGATCATCTTTAGGTTGGCCTTAGGGGTATCTCGGGCTTACGACAGCTTAGCTGTGTTTCGGTTTCCTAGTTATTCTGACAGGCTCTGGTCCACTCTCTACGCCGTGTGACTGTTGGCTTGGGTTTCTGGTGTGACCGCGGCGGCTGGCACGAGATTTACCAACCCTGAAGGTTGCCGTGACTAAGTCAAGCTTGCGCTTCTTGCTTACTGTTAATTACTGCTGAGTGCCCGTGGGGGTGTGGCTGAGCAAGGCGTCTTGGGCTGCAGTTGGTAGCGTGTGCCTGATGCCTGCTCCTTCGGTCTTAGCAGGAGGCCTAGGGCATTTACACTGGGCCGCAGATACTTGCACGTCTAGGTCTAGCAGGAGCCAACCGTAAGGTTAGGGCTAAGTCTTTTGTCCTCGGCTTTCATATTGGACGCCATCTTGGCATCTTCAGTGCCACGCTTTGGATTGTAAGCTACGGGGACGTGGTTTCGTTGGTTTCGTTGGCTTCGTTGGCTGTTTGGGCGCCTATAGTCTTAGGGGCGTGTGTGTATGGGGGGTTTGGGTTAATATGATTTTAGTGCTGAGGTTTTGGGTAGGTGGTGTTTATGGGATATATAAGATGTTAAGGAGAAGGCTAGGTTTGAGCGGTAAAGGTGTTAGAGGTTCTCGTGGTTGAATTGTACAGCAATAGTTTGTCAAGCTGTAGGTCCCGGGGAGGTGCCGGGCGAGAACATACAGGTCGAATAACTTCCCATCCACCTTCACACAAACTGTTTAACGTTGATTTTCGTCTGATGTTAAAACCCAGAAGAAGCGAACAACCCTTACCGGCGCTTACTGTGTTTACAGATGGATCGGGCCAATCGCATAAATCTGTTCTTCTGTGGTGGGATGATCAACGGAGGCAATGGGATTCGGACATAGAGACGGTCTCCGGTTCACCTCAAACAGGAGAACTGAATGCAGTTGTTCGTGTTTTCCGAGAATGGAATGTACCACTCCACCTTGTTACTGATTCTGCTTATGTTGCAGGTATTGTTCCACGAGCTGAAGCTTCTGTGCTGCGGAGTGTTTCGCATTCACAACCCTTTACCCTGTTACAGGAACTTATTTTCCTTTTGGACTCTCGATCTGCGCCTTATTTTGTTATGCATATTAGGTCTCATACCTCGCTACCTGGTTTTCTTGCAGAAGGCAATCGACGAGCTGACCTATTGCCGAGACCAGTTCAAGTACTGCCAGACCGTATTGCACAAGCTAAGCGAAGGCACTCTTTTTTTCCATCGAAACGCTGGAGCTCTTAAGCGACAGTTTGGCCTTGCTGCTCAACAAGCATCAAGTATTATTGCTGTCTGTCCCGACTGTCAAAAACATTCTTTCCCATCAGTTGCTGCAGGAGTTAATCCTAGAGGATTACAAAGCCTACCGTTATGGCAAACAGATGTCACGCATGATTCTGAATTTGGTAGCCTTAAATATATCCACTCTTCCATTGATACATTTTCAGGTGCCTTGGTTGCCTCGTGTCACACAGGAGAAAAGGCACGAGCTGTTCGTAGACATTTAATGCGTGCTTTTGCTGCTTTAGGTATTCCCTTAAGCTGGACCGTTATCGGTCTTTATCTTTACGTTTCAACAACTGTAAAAACCTCTTTTGCCCTATGGGGTAGAACTCACATTACCGGCATTGCTCATTCCCCCACCGGTCGATCTCTCATTGAAGGGTCTCATCGGTCTCTGAAACGTTTATGACAACAACAAAAAGGGGGAATGGGCATGGCTATTCCCGAGGAACGGTTACAGAAAGCGTTGTATGTTTTTAATTTTTTGAATTGTTCTTGAATAGATAACGACCCACCGATAGGTCGACGTTTCACTGCAGCTACCTCCGTCGAGGCACGGGTTAAAGCCCCGGTATCGGTCCGAGATGCAGAAACAGGTAAAATTATGGGACCATATCCTCTTGTTACACGGGGAAAAGGTTATGCTTGTGTCTCTACAGAAAAAGGACCTAGATGGATCCCAGCGAAGAATGTAAGACCTTTCCGTGAACCTTTACCGCAGGCAGCTGATACCGACACCGACGCTACAGAATGAAATAAAAACTGTGTGAGGATTACTGTTTTGCATTAATGTTAGATACCCAAAATCAGGACATAGAATATAGATTTCGCTTTTTACAGCGCCTAGAACGAGCACTATCACCCTGGATCAAGCCACTGAACAGAGGTAATACTCTCGGACCAAGCGGGGGAAAGGGACGACTCATTGTCCATGGAACGATGATTCCATTGACACTGATAAGGGGAAGGGAGGATTCATAATGAGAGAACAACTAGGTATTACGAAGGAGAACAGGAACTGGGGGAAGAAGGGGCAACAGAGCAGAGGTGATGAGGTGTTTGTCACATCCATAGGATGTCTTGGCATGCTTAATCGAACTTGCAGGAGACAAATTGTGTGGCCAGGTGGATGACACCCCTTGGTTATGAACCTCATCCATAGCATCCTTGAAAAGTCAGCATTATTTTTTTTGGTGCGGAGAAGGAAGGATTCTCTTGGTTATAGCTGGAGAGGCGTAGAAGTCAGTCTTTTCAATGTTTCATGAGCACAATGCTCTCTTCTCAAAGCAGAGGAATGCTTGTGCTCTGCTGAAGAGCAGAAGTGCTTGTAGCTGACCGCTGGTGAGTCAGTGCCAATACTGGCAGTAGGCAGTTACTTAGGGCACGAGACAGAAGCGGTGGCCTGTCCTACCTGGCCCTATATATTATAATATAAAATAATGTACATCCATACATATATAGATAGATATAAAAAATATAATTCTTTTTAGATCCACGGGACGGATTACGCAATAATCAAGGCTGAGCACCAATTCCACCGACACCTCATTGGCAAGAAAGCAGCTAAACGGTAAGTGGAGTGCCTTTCTAGTCCTTCCCATGCTCACACTCTTCGTGTTTAGTAGATGGTATCAGGGGCTCTGTAGCTCACCCAGTGTGCTGTCTCCATCACATTTCCTCTGCTTTTCTGGAGTGGTGGTGGTACAAGGAGAGAAATGGGCCGTCAGGCCTTGCGATGGCTTGAACGGGTGAAAGTACCTTGGGAGCCTGAACAGTAGTGGAATTACTTTGATGTGTCCTGGAGGAATTTTTTTTTTTTTTTTTTCCACACGCTGCTCTGTGCGAATGACATTTTAGCAGCCAGTTGTGGGTGGTGGAAATGTGCTTGGTGAGCTTCTCCCTGTAGAGGAATGAAGGCGGTGGGTTGATTAGCATTGATAACACGCAGCTGTGGCCTTGCCTCAGAGGCAGTGGGTTGATTGACATGGGCGATGTGCAGGTGTAGCTGGTTCCCGCTAAGGGGTTAAATAGCCCTGTGGCTTGTGGGAGAGGGTGTCAGCTGGAGGAGGAGCAGTGTGGTCTGGCCTCTGGAGGAAGGTGCTACAGCACCGGCAGTAGAATATGGCCAACGCTAAAGCCTTGTTGCGGTCTGCTAGTTTGATAGCACTGCAACGTGTCCCCAGCCAAGAGTTTGGGGTAGAAAGGAACGATTATCCTCTGCTCTAAATGTGATACTGTTTGGGGAAGAAACACGCCTGGCTCTGACAAGGGAACAATGGGCTCTGTAGATGCCACGGTATTTACTTGGACAGGCTCTCGTGTGGCACAGGTCTGCTCTCGCTGAACTCCAGGGGGAAGAGGCAATTTCCCCTGGCTCAACCCTACCCCACCGAGCCCTTCCCAGAGGCGGCTTTACTTCTTCATCAGCCTCTGAGCAGTGATAATCCAGGTGCCTTGCTTCCAGGTCCTTGCCTAGCAGACGGCGTCACCACAGTCCTTGCCTCGAAGTGAACAGGATGAAGGATCTGTACAAGGTGTCTGTGCGCATTCCCCCGGACAACGAGAAGAGCAACCCGATCAGAATGGAAGGAGACCCACAGGGGGTCCCACAGGCCAAGAGCGAGCTGCTGGAACTCGCTTCCCGTATGGTGAGTGGGTAGGACGTGATGTTTGGGAGACTGCAGGGTTTGGGCTCTCGTGTTCCCTTGTAACCTTCTGGTGCGAGTGTGTGCCCCTTGCCCACGGAGCACTTGGATCTCATGACAAGTGCAAGTTCCTCTTCACAAATGTCTTCCCCTGTTCCCTCGGGTAGCCCTTCTCTGTCAACGCAGAGTGAATTTGGTCTGGAGAAAAGAGGGACAGTGCTGGCAAGTAAACCGTCGGGCAGCAAACCGCTAAGTCAAAGTAGATGGCTCTCCGGCTGAACACTCAGTGTGCCCTCTGTTCCCGTCAGGAAAATGAACACGCTGCGGACCTAATCGTTGAGCAGAAATTCCACCGGACCATCACTGGGCAGAAGGCTGAGCGGGTCTGGGAAATCCGGGAGCAATTCCCAGAGGTAAGGCTTTGTAGGAGAGGAGGAATCCAGAGGGGTTCTTTCCTACATGGGTAGTAGGCCTGTCGTCACAGAAGTCGTAACTTTAGTGGCTCTGTAGCGCAAGTGTCTGAGAAGATAGTTCTTTTAGCCAGAGGCCGCTAACACGGTTCCCCTTTTCTGAATGGGAAAAGGGCATGTGTAGGATCCCCCCAACCTTTGCATGTGTCTGACACAAGGGTTCTTGCTTTTGCTTGAGCTAACTCTAAATGACCGCTCCTGCAGGTTATCATCAACTTCCCAGACCCTGCACACAAGAGTGACATCGTCCAACTCCGAGGTCCCAAAAACGAGGTGGAGAAGTGCACCGAGTACATGCAAAAGACGGTGGCAGACCTGGTAAGGAGGTCTTCTGCCTGCACTTCCCTCCTCCGTGCCTGGATAACCCTGGGGCAAAGCAGAGCTCTACTGGCTTGGGTAGAGCTAAAACACCTCAAGAGGAGGGAGCTGTCGACGCTGTTTTGGCTGAATGGAGGCAGGGGGTAGTACCTGTTATGGGAAGGCTATAGGGGAACGTCCTTGCCTTTGTTTAGTCTTACAAGTCCCTCGTATAGAGAACTTCCTTGGGTCTAAGCCTCTTTTCAAAAGCTCGTTTATCAGAGTTCCTGAAGTCGGGCCTCCCTTGCCACGACAGTGTAATCTTCAGTTCTCCCTTCCTTTCTCCCTTAGGTTGAAAACAGCTTTTCTATTTCTGTCCCCATCTGCAAACAGTTCCACAAGAACATCGTGGGGAAAGGAGGTGCCAACATCAAGAAGGTGAGATATTGCTCCTAACTCAAGTGCTCGTGATGATCACTGCCTGCAGCAAAATCCCACTGGATGCTCTCTCCTGCCCATTGGTGATGTCCAATATAGCCTGCGAGGGTTTTTCTTCTGACATGGGACGCTTCTGAGATGATTTTTTATTTTTTTTTCCTTTGTGGCAGATCCGTAAAGAAAGCAACACCATAATTGATCTCCCAGCAAAGAACAGCAACTCGGAGACAATTGTTAGCACAGGCAAGAGGGCAAACTGTGAGGCTGCTCGCCACAGGATAACATCACTTTGGAAGGACCTACAGAAGATGTGCATGTGGCTCAGGAACCGATTGAAGCCATGCTCAAGGAACTGGTGAGCTGGAGTTACTAGTTCCAGTAAGAAACTGGGGGAAGAAGGGGCAACAGAGCAGAGGTGATGAGGTGTTTGTCACATCCATAGGATGTCTTGGCATGCTTAATCGAACTTGCAGGAGACAAATTGTGTGGCCAGGTGGATGACACCCCTTGGTTATGAACCTCATCCATAGCATCCTTGAAAAGTCAGCATTATTTTTTTTGGTGCGGAGAAGGAAGGATTCTCTTGGTTATAGCTGGAGAGGCATAGAAGTCAGTCTTTTCAATGTTTCATGAGCACAATGCTCTCTTCTCAAAGCAGAGGAATGCTTGTGCTCTGCTGAAGAGCAGAAGTGCTTGTAGCTGACCGCTGGCGAGTCAGTGCCAATACTGGCAGTAGGCAGTTACTTAGGGCACGAGACAGAAGCGGTGGCCTGTCCTACCTGGCCCTATATATTATAATATAAAATAATGTACATCCATACATATATAGATAGATATAAAAAATATAATTCTTTTTAGATCCAGGGGACGGATTACGCAATAATCAAGGCTGACCACCAATTCCACCGACACCTCATTGGCAAGAAAGCAGCTAAACGGTAAGTGGAGTGCCTTTCTAGTCCTTCCCATGCTCACACTCTTCGTGTTTAGTAGATGGTATCAGGGGCTCTGTAGCTCACCCAGTGTGCTGTCTCCATCACATTTCCTCTGCTTTTCAGGAGTGGTGGTGGTACAAGGAGAGAAATGGGCCGTGAGGCCTTGCGATGGCTTTAACGGGTGAAAGTACCTTGGGAGCCTGAACAGTAGTGGAATTACTTTGATGTGTCCTGGAGGAATTTATTTATTTTTTTTTTTTTTCCACACGCTGCTCTGTGCGAATGACATTTTAGCAGCCAGTTGTGGGTGGTGGAAATGTGCTTGGTGAGCTTCTCCCTGTAGAGGAATGAAGGCGGTGGGTTGATTAGCATTGATAACACGCAGCTGTGGCCTTGCCTCAGAGGCAGTGGGTTGATTGACATGGGCGATGTGCAGGTGTAGCTGGTTCCCGCTAAGGGGTTAAATAGCCCTGTGGCTTGTGGGAGAGGGTGTCAGCTGGAGGAGGAGCAGTGTGGTCTGGCCTCTGGAGGAAGGTGCTACAGCACCGGCAGTAGAATATGGCCAACGCTAAAGCCTTGTTGCGGTCTGCTAGTTTGATAGCACTGCAACGTGTCCCCAGCCAAGAGTTTGGGGTAGAAAGGAACGATTATCCTCTGCTCTAAATGTGATACTGTTTGGGGAAGAAACACGCCTGGCTCTGACAAGGGAACAATGGGCTCTGTAGATGCCACGGTATTTACTTGGACAGGCTCTCGTGTGGCACAGGTCTGCTCTCGCTGAACTCCAGGGGGAAGAGGCAATTTCCCCTGGCTCAACCCTACCCCACCGAGCCCTTCCCAGAGGCGGCTTTACTTCTTCATCAGCCTCTGAGCAGTGATAATCCAGGTGCCTTGCTTCCAGGTCTTTGCCTAGCAGACGGCGTCACCACAGTCCTTGCCTCGAAGTGAACAGGATGAAGGATCTGTACAAGGTGTCTGTGCGCATTCCCCCGGACAACGAGAAGAGCAACCCGATCAGAATGGAAGGAGACCCACAGGGGGTCCCACAGGCCAAGAGCGAGCTGCTGGAACTCGCTTCCCGTATGGTGAGTGGGTAGGACGTGATGTTTGGGAGACTGCAGGGTTTGGGCTCTCGTGTTCCCTTGTAACCTTCTGGTGCGAGTGTGTGCCCCTTGCCCACGGAGCACTTGGATCCCATGACAAGTGCAAGTTCCTCTTCACAAATGTCTTCCCCTGTTCCCTCGGGTAGCCCTTCTCTGTCAACGCAGAGTGAATTTGGTCTGGAGAAAAGAGGGACAGTGCTGGCAAGTAAACCGTCGGGCAGCAAACCGCTAAGTCAAAGTAGATGGCTCTCCGGCTGAACACTCAGTGTGCCCTCTGTTCCCGTCAGGAAAATGAACACGCTGCGGACCTAATCGTTGAGCAGAAATTCCACCGGACCATCACTGGGCAGAAGGCTGAGCGGGTCTGGGAAATCCGGGAGCAATTCCCAGAGGTAAGGCTTTGTAGGAGAGGAGGAATCCAGAGGGGTTCTTTCCTACATGGGTAGTAGGCCTGTCGTCACAGAAGTCGTAACTTTAGTGGCTCTGTAGCGCAAGTGTCTGAGAAGATAGTTCTTTTAGCCAGAGGCCGCTAACACGGTTCCCCTTTTCTGAATGGGAAAAGGGCATGTGTAGGATCCCCCCAACCTTTGCATGTGTCTGACACAAGGGTTCTTGCTTTTGCTTGAGCTAACTCTAAATGACCGCTCCTGCAGGTTATCATCAACTTCCCAGACCCTGCACACAAGAGTGACATCGTCCAACTCCGAGGTCCCAAAAACGAGGTGGAGAAGTGCACCGAGTACATGCAAAAGACGGTGGCAGACCTGGTAAGGAGGTCTTCTGCCTGCACTTCCCTCCTCCGTGCCTGGATAACCCTGGGGCAAAGCAGAGCTCTACTGGCTTGGGTAGAGCTAAAACACCTCAAGAGGAGGGAGCTGTCGACGCTGTTTTGGCTGAATGGAGGCAGGGGGTAGTACCTGTTATGGGAAGGCTATAGGGGAACGTCCTTGCCTTTGTTTAGTCTTACAAGTCCCTCGTATAGAGAACTTCCTTGGGTCTAAGCCTCTTTTCAAAAGCTCGTTTATCAGAGTTCCTGAAGTCGGGCCTCCCTTGCCACGACAGTGTAATCTTCAGTTCTCCCTTCCTTTCTCCCTTAGGTTGAAAACAGCTTTTCTATTTCTGTCCCCATCTGCAAACAGTTCCACAAGAACATCGTAGGGAAAGGAGGTGCCAACATCAAGAAGGTGAGATATTGCTCCTAACTCAAGTGCTCGTGATGATCACTGCCTGCAGCAAAATCCCACTGGATGCTCTCTCCTGCCCATTGGTGATGTCCAATATAGCCTGCGAGGGTTTTTCTTCTGACATGGGACGCTTCTGAGATGATTTTTTTTTTTTTTCTTTTGTGGCAGATCCGTAAAGAAAGCAACACCAAAATTGATCTCCCAGCAAAGAACAGCAACTCGGAGACAATTGTTATCACAGGCAAGAGGGCAAACTGTGAGGCTGCTCGCCACAGGATAACATCACTTTGGAAGGACCTACAGAAGATGTGCATGTGGCTCAGGAACCGATTGAAGCCATGCTCAAGGAACTGGTGAGCTGGAGTTACTAGTTCCAGTAAGAAACTGGGGGAAGAAGGGGCAACAGAGCAGAGGTGATGAGGTGTTTGTCACATCCATAGGATGTCTTGGCATGCTTAATCGAACTTGCAGGAGACAAATTGTGTGGCCAGGTGGATGACACCCCTTGGTTATGAACCTCATCCATAGCATCCTTGAAAAGTCAGCATTAATTTTTTTGGTGCGGAGAAGGAAGGATTCTCTTGGTTATAGCTGGAGAGGCATAGAAGTGAGTCTTTTCAATGTTTCATGAGCACAATGCTCTCTTCTCAAAGCAGAGGAATGCTTGTGCTCTGCTGAAGAGCAGAAGTGCTTGTAGCTGACCGCTGGTGAGTCAGTGCCAATAGTGGCAGTAGGCAGTTACTTAGGGCACGAGACAGAAGCGGTGGCCTGTCCTACCTGGCCCTATATATTATAATATAAAATAATGTACATCCATACATATATAGATAGATATAAAAAATATAATTCTTTTTAGATCCACGGGACGGATTACGCAATAATCAAGGCTGACCACCAATTCCACCGACACCTCATTGGCAAGAAAGCAGCTAAACGGTAAGTGGAGTGCCTTTCTAGTCCTTCCCATGCTCACACTCTTCGTGTTTAGTAGATGGTATCAGGGGCTCTGTAGCTCACCCAGTGTGCTGTCTCCATCACATTTCCTCTGCTTTTCTGGAGTGGTGGTGGTACAAGGAGAGAAATGGGCCGTCAGGCCTTGCGATGGCTTGAACGGGTGGAAGTACCTTGGGAGCCTGAACAGTAGTGGAATTACTTTGATGTGTCCTGGAGGAATTTTTTTTTTTTTTTTTTCCACACGTTGCTCTGTGCGAATGACATTTTAGCAGCCAGTTGTGGGTGGTGGAAATGTGCTTGGTGAGCTTGTCCCTGTAGAGGAATGAAGGCGGTGGGTTGATTAGCATTGATAACACGCAGCTGTGGCCTTGCCTCAGAGGCAGTGGGTTGATTGACATGGGCGATGTGCAGGTGTAGCTGGTTCCCGCTAAGGGGTTAAATAGCCCTGTGGCTTGTGGGAGAGGGTGTCAGCTGGAGGAGGAGCAGTGTGGTCTGGCCTCTGGAGGAAGGTGCTACAGCACCGGCAGTAGAATATGGCCAACGCTAAAGCCTTGTTGCGGTCTGCTAGTTTGATAGCACTGCAACGTGTCCCCAGCCAAGAGTTTGGGGTAGAAAGGAACGATTATCCTCTGCTCTAAATGTGATACTGTTTGGGGAAGAAACACGCCTGGCTCTGACAAGGGAACAATGGGCTCTGTAGATGCCACGGTATTTACTTGGACAGGCTCTCGTGTGGCACAGGTCTGCTCTCGCTGAACTCCAGGGGGAAGAGGCAATTTCCCCTGGCTCAACCCTACCCCACCGAGCCCTTCCCAGAGGCGGCTTTACTTCTTCATCAGCCTCTGAGCAGTGATAATCCAGGTGCCTTGCTTCCAGGTCTTTGCCTAGCAGACGGCGTCACCACAGTCCTTGCCTCGAAGTGAACAGGATGAAGGATCTGTACAAGGTGTCTGTGCGCATTCCCCCGGACAACGAGAAGAGCAACCCGATCAGAATGGAAGGAGACCCACAGGGGGTCCCACAGGCCAAGAGCGAGCTGCTGGAACTCGCTTCCCGTATGGTGAGTGGGTAGGACGTGATGTTTGGGAGACTGCAGGGTTTGGGCTCTCGTGTTCCCTTGTAACCTTCTGGTGCGAGTGTGTGCCCCTTGCCCACGGAGCACTTGGATCTCATGACAAGTGCAAGTTCCTCTTCACAAATGTCTTCCCCTGTTCCCTCGGGTAGCCCTTCTCTGTCAACGCAGAGTGAATTTGGTCTGGAGAAAAGAGGGACAGTGCTGGCAAGTAAACCGTCGGGCAGCAAACCGCTAAGTCAAAGTAGACGGCTCTCCGGCTGAACACTCAGTGTGCCCTCTGTTCCCGTCAGGAAAATGAACACGCTGCGGACCTAATCGTTGAGCAGAAATTCCACCGGACCATCACTGGGCAGAAGGCTGAGCGGATCTGGGAAATCCGGGAGCAATTCCCAGAGGTAAGGCTTTGTAGGAGAGGAGGAATCCAGAGGGGTTCTTTCCTACATGGGTAGTAGGCCTGTCGTCACAGAAGTCGTAACTTTAGTGGCTCTGTAGCGCAAGTGTCTGAGAAGATAGTTCTTTTAGCCAGAGGCCGCTAACACGGTTCCCCTTTTCTGAATGGGAAAAGGGCATGTGTAGGATCCCCCCAACCTTTGCATGTGTCTGACACAAGGGTTCTTGCTTTTGCTTGAGCTAACTCTAAATGACCGCTCCTGCAGGTTATCATCAACTTCCCAGACCCTGCACACAAGAGTGACATCGTCCAACTCCGAGGTCCCAAAAACGAGGTGGAGAAGTGCACCGAGTACATGCAAAAGACGGTGGCAGACCTGGTAAGGAGGTCTTCTGCCTGCACTTCCCTCCTCCGTGCCTGGATAACCCTGGGGCAAAGCAGAGCTCTACTGGCTTGGGTAGAGCTAAAACACCTCAAGAGGAGGGAGCTGTCGACGCTGTTTTGGCTGAATGGAGGCAGGGGGTAGTACCTGTTATGGGAAGGCTATAGGGGAACGTCCTTGCCTTTGTTTAGTCTTACAAGTCCCTCGTATAGAGAACTTCCTTGGGTCTAAGCCTCTTTTCAAAAGCTCGTTTATCAGAGTTCCTGAAGTCGGGCCTCCCTTGCCACGACAGTGTAATCTTCAGTTCTCCCTTCCTTTCTCCCTTAGGTTGAAAACAGCTTTTCTATTTCTGTCCCCATCTGCAAACAGTTCCACAAGAACATCGTAGGGAAAGGAGGTGCCAACATCAAGAAGGTGAGATATTGCTCCTAACTCAAGTGCTCGTGATGATCACTGCCTGCAGCAAAATCCCACTGGATGCTCTCTCCTGCCCATTGGTGATGTCCAATATAGCCTGCGAGGCTTTTTCTTCTGACATGGGACACTTCTGAGATGATTTTTTTTTTTTTTTTCTTTATGGCAGATCCGTAAAGAAAGCAACACCATAATTGATCTCCCAGCAAAGAACAGCAACTCGGAGACAATTGTTATCACAGGCAAGAGGGCAAACTGTGAGGCTGCTCGCCACAGGATAACATCACTTTGGAAGGACCTACAGAAGATGTGCATGTGGCTCAGGAACAGATTGAAGCCATGCTCAAGGAACTGGTGAGCTGGAGTTACTAGTTCCAGTAAGAAACTGGGGGAAGAAGGGGCAACAGAGCAGAGGTGATGAGGTGTTTGTCACATCCATAGGATGTCTTGGCATGCTTAATCGAACTTGCAGGAGACAAATTGTGTGGCCAGGTGGATGACACCCCTTGGTTATGAACCTCATCCATAGCATCCTTGAAAAGTCAGCATTAATTTTTTTGGTGCGGAGAAGGAAGGATTCTCTTGGTTATAGCTGGAGAGGCATAGAAGTCAGTCTTTTCAATGTTTCATGAGCACAATGCTCTCTTCTCAAAGCAGAGGAATGCTTGTGCTCTGCTGAAGAGCAGAAGTGCTTGTAGCTGACCGCTGGTGAGTCAGTGCCAATAGTGGCAGTAGGCAGTTACTTAGGGCACGAGACAGAAGCGGTGGCCTGTCCTACCTGGCCCTATATATTATAATATAAAATAATGTACATCCATACATATATAGATAGATATAAAAGATATAATTCTTTTTAGATCCACGGGACGGATTACGCAATAATCAAGGCTGACCACCAATTCCACCGACACCTCATTGGCAAGAAAGCAGCTAAACGGTAAGTGGAGTGCCTTTCTAGTCCTTCCCATGCTCACACTCTTCGTGTTTAGTAGATGGTATCAGGGGCTCTGTAGCTCACCCAGTGTGCTGTCTCCATCACATTTCCTCTGCTTTTCTGGAGTGGTGGTGGTACAAGGAGAGAAATGGGCCGTCAGGCCTTGCGATGGCTTGAACGGGTGAAAGTACCTTGGGAGCCTGAACAGTAGTGGAATTACTTTGATGTGTCCTGGAGGAATTTTTTTTTTTTTTTTTCCACACGTTGCTCTGTGCAAATGACATTTTAGCAGCCAGTTGTGGGTGGTGGAAATGTGCTTGGTGAGCTTGTCCCTGTAGAGGAATGAAGGCGGTGGGTTGGTTAGCATTGATAACACGCAGCTGTGGCCTTGCCTCAGAGGCAGTGGGTTGATTGACATGGGCGATGTGCAGGTGTAGCTGGTTCCCGCTAAGGGGTTAAATAGCCCTGTGGCTTGTGGGAGAGGGTGTCAGCTGGAGGAGGAGCAGTGTGGTCTGGCCTCTGGAGGAAGGTGCTACAGCACCGGCAGTAGAATATGGCCAACGCTAAAGCCTTGTTGCGGTCTGCTAGTTTGATAGCACTGCAACGTGTCCCCAGCCAAGAGTTTGGGGTAGAAAGGAACGATTATCCTCTGCTCTAAATGTGATACTGTTTGGGGAAGAAACACGCCTGGCTCTGACAAGGGAACAATGGGCTCTGTAGATGCCACGGTATTTACTTGGACAGGCTCTCGTGTGGCACAGGTCTGCTCTCGCTGAACTCCAGGGGGAAGAGGCAATTTCCCCTGGCTCAACCCTACCCCACCGAGCCCTTCCCAGAGGCGGCTTTACTTCTTCATCAGCCTCTGAGCAGCGATAATCCAGGTGCCTCGCTTCCAGGTCTTTGCCTAGCAGACGGCGTCACCACAGTCCTTGCCTCGAAGTGAACAGGATGAAGGATCTGTACAAGGTGTCTGTGCGCATTCCCCCGGACAACGAGAAGAGCAACCCGATCAGAATGGAAGGAGACCCACAGGGGGTCCCACAGGCCAAGAGCGAGCTGCTGGAACTCGCTTCCCGTATGGTGAGTGGGTAGGACGTGATGTTTGGGAGACTGCAGGGTTTGGGCTCTCGTGTTCCCTTGTAACCTTCTGGTGCGAGTGTGTGCCCCTTGCCCACGGAGCACTTGGATCTCATGACAAGTGCAAGTTCCTCTTCACAAATGTCTTCCCCTGTTCCCTCGGGTAGCCCTTCTCTGTCAACGCAGAGTGAATTTGGTCTGGAGAAAAGAGGGACAGTGCTGGCAAGTAAACCGTCGGGCAGCAAACCGCTAAGTCAAAGTAGATGGCTCTCCGGCTGAACACTCAGTGTGCCCTCTGTTCCCGTCAGGAAAATGAACACGCTGCGGACCTAATCGTTGAGCAGAAATTCCACCGGACCATCACTGGGCAGAAGGCTGAGCGGGTCTGGGAAATCCGGGAGCAATTCCCAGAGGTAAGGCTTTGTAGGAGAGGAGGAATCCAGAGGGGTTCTTTCCTACATGGGTAGTAGGCCTGTCGTCACAGAAGTCGTAACTTTAGTGGCTCTGTAGCGCAAGTGTCTGAGAAGATAGTTCTTTTAGCCAGAGGCCGCTAACACGGTTCCCCTTTTCTGAATGGGAAAAGGGCATGTGTAGGATCCCCCCAACCTTTGCATGTGTCTGACACAAGGGTTCTTGCTTTTGCTTGAGCTAACTCTAAATGACCGCTCCTGCAGGTTATCATCAACTTCCCAGACCCTGCACACAAGAGTGACATCGTCCAACTCCGAGGTCCCAAAAACGAGGTGGAGAAGTGCACCGAGTACATGCAAAAGACGGTGGCAGACCTGGTAAGGAGGTCTTCTGCCTGCACTTCCCTCCTCCGTGCCTGGATAACCCTGGGGCAAAGCAGAGCTCTACTGGCTTGGGTAGAGCTAAAACACCTCAAGAGGAGGGAGCTGTCGACGCTGTTTTGGCTGAATGGAGGCAGGGGGTAGTACCTGTTATGGGAAGGCTATAGGGGAACGTCCTTGCCTTTGTTTAGTCTTACAAGTCCCTCGTATAGAGAACTTCCTTGGGTCTAAGCCTCTTTTCAAAAGCTCGTTTATCAGAGTTCCTGAAGTCGGGCCTCCCTTGCCACGACAGTGTAATCTTCAGTTCTCCCTTCCTTTCTCCCTTAGGTTGAAAACAGCTTTTCTATTTCTGTCCCCATCTGCAAACAGTTCCACAAGAACATCGTAGGGAAAGGAGGTGCCAACATCAAGAAGGTGAGATATTGCTCCTAACTCAAGTGCTCGTGATGATCACTGCCTGCAGCAAAATCCCACTGGATGCTCTCTCCTGCCCATTGGTGATGTCCAATATAGCCTGCGAGGGTTTTTCTTCTGACATGGGACGCTTCTGAGATGATTTTTTTTTTTTTTCTTTTGTGGCAGATCCGTAAAGAAAGCAACACCAAAATTGATCTCCCAGCAAAGAACAGCAACTCGGAGACAATTGTTATCACAGGCAAGAGGGCAAACTGTGAGGCTGCTCGCCACAGGATAACATCACTTTGGAAGGACCTACAGAAGATGTGCATGTGGCTCAGGAACCGATTGAAGCCATGCTCAAGGAACTGGTGAGCTGGAGTTACTAGTTCCAGTAAGAAACTGGGGGAAGAAGGGGCAACAGAGCAGAGGTGATGAGGTGTTTGTCACATCCATAGGATGTCTTGGCATGCTTAATCGAACTTGCAGGAGACAAATTGTGTGGCCAGGTGGATGACACCCCTTGGTTATGAACCTCATCCATAGCATCCTTGAAAAGTCAGCATTAATTTTTTTGGTGCGGAGAAGGAAGGATTCTCTTGGTTATAGCTGGAGAGGCATAGAAGTGAGTCTTTTCAATGTTTCATGAGCACAATGCTCTCTTCTCAAAGCAGAGGAATGCTTGTGCTCTGCTGAAGAGCAGAAGTGCTTGTAGCTGACCGCTGGTGAGTCAGTGCCAATAGTGGCAGTAGGCAGTTACTTAGGGCACGAGACAGAAGCGGTGGCCTGTCCTACCTGGCCCTATATATTATAATATAAAATAATGTACATCCATACATATATAGATAGATATAAAAAATATAATTCTTTTTAGATCCACGGGACGGATTACGCAATAATCAAGGCTGACCACCAATTCCACCGACACCTCATTGGCAAGAAAGCAGCTAAACGGTAAGTGGAGTGCCTTTCTAGTCCTTCCCATGCTCACACTCTTCGTGTTTAGTAGATGGTATCAGGGGCTCTGTAGCTCACCCAGTGTGCTGTCTCCATCACATTTCCTCTGCTTTTCTGGAGTGGTGGTGGTACAAGGAGAGAAATGGGCCGTCAGGCCTTGCGATGGCTTGAACGGGTGGAAGTACCTTGGGAGCCTGAACAGTAGTGGAATTACTTTGATGTGTCCTGGAGGAATTTTTTTTTTTTTTTTTTCCACACGTTGCTCTGTGCGAATGACATTTTAGCAGCCAGTTGTGGGTGGTGGAAATGTGCTTGGTGAGCTTGTCCCTGTAGAGGAATGAAGGCGGTGGGTTGATTAGCATTGATAACACGCAGCTGTGGCCTTGCCTCAGAGGCAGTGGGTTGATTGACATGGGCGATGTGCAGGTGTAGCTGGTTCCCGCTAAGGGGTTAAATAGCCCTGTGGCTTGTGGGAGAGGGTGTCAGCTGGAGGAGGAGCAGTGTGGTCTGGCCTCTGGAGGAAGGTGCTACAGCACCGGCAGTAGAATATGGCCAACGCTAAAGCCTTGTTGCGGTCTGCTAGTTTGATAGCACTGCAACGTGTCCCCAGCCAAGAGTTTGGGGTAGAAAGGAACGATTATCCTCTGCTCTAAATGTGATACTGTTTGGGGAAGAAACACGCCTGGCTCTGACAAGGGAACAATGGGCTCTGTAGATGCCACGGTATTTACTTGGACAGGCTCTCGTGTGGCACAGGTCTGCTCTCGCTGAACTCCAGGGGGAAGAGGCAATTTCCCCTGGCTCAACCCTACCCCACCGAGCCCTTCCCAGAGGCGGCTTTACTTCTTCATCAGCCTCTGAGCAGTGATAATCCAGGTGCCTTGCTTCCAGGTCTTTGCCTAGCAGACGGCGTCACCACAGTCCTTGCCTCGAAGTGAACAGGATGAAGGATCTGTACAAGGTGTCTGTGCGCATTCCCCCGGACAACGAGAAGAGCAACCCGATCAGAATGGAAGGAGACCCACAGGGGGTCCCACAGGCCAAGAGCGAGCTGCTGGAACTCGCTTCCCGTATGGTGAGTGGGTAGGACGTGATGTTTGGGAGACTGCAGGGTTTGGGCTCTCGTGTTCCCTTGTAACCTTCTGGTGCGAGTGTGTGCCCCTTGCCCACGGAGCACTTGGATCTCATGACAAGTGCAAGTTCCTCTTCACAAATGTCTTCCCCTGTTCCCTCGGGTAGCCCTTCTCTGTCAACGCAGAGTGAATTTGGTCTGGAGAAAAGAGGGACAGTGCTGGCAAGTAAACCGTCGGGCAGCAAACCGCTAAGTCAAAGTAGATGGCTCTCTGGCTGAACACTCAGTGTGCCCTCTGTTCCCGTCAGGAAAATGAACACGCTGCGGACCTAATCGTTGAGCAGAAATTCCACCGGACCATCACTGGGCAGAAGGCTGAGCGGATCTGGGAAATCCGGGAGCAATTCCCAGAGGTAAGGCTTTGTAGGAGAGGAGGAATCCAGAGGGGTTCTTTCCTACATGGGTAGTAGGCCTGTCGTCACAGAAGTCGTAACTTTAGTGGCTCTGTAGCGCAAGTGTCTGAGAAGATAGTTCTTTTAGCCAGAGGCCGCTAACACGGTTCCCCTTTTCTGAATGGGAAAAGGGCATGTGTAGGATCCCCCCAACCTTTGCATGTGTCTGACACAAGGGTTCTTGCTTTTGCTTGAGCTAACTCTAAATGACCGCTCCTGCAGGTTATCATCAACTTCCCAGACCCTGCACACAAGAGTGACATCGTCCAACTCCGAGGTCCCAAAAACGAGGTGGAGAAGTGCACCGAGTACATGCAAAAGACGGTGGCAGACCTGGTAAGGAGGTCTTCTGCCTGCACTTCCCTCCTCCGTGCCTGGATAACCCTGGGGCAAAGCAGAGCTCTACTGGCTTGGGTAGAGCTAAAACACCTCAAGAGGAGGGAGCTGTCGACGCTGTTTTGGCTGAATGGAGGCAGGGGGTAGTACCTGTTATGGGAAGGCTATAGGGGAACGTCCTTGCCTTTGTTTAGTCTTACAAGTCCCTCGTATAGAGAACTTCCTTGGGTCTAAGCCTCTTTTCAAAAGCTCGTTTATCAGAGTTCCTGAAGTCGGGCCTCCCTTGCCACGACAGTGTAATCTTCAGTTCTCCCTTCCTTTCTCCCTTAGGTTGAAAACAGCTTTTCTATTTCTGTCCCCATCTGCAAACAGTTCCACAAGAACATCGTAGGGAAAGGAGGTGCCAACATCAAGAAGGTGAGATATTGCTCCTAACTCAAGTGCTCGTGATGATCACTGCCTGCAGCAAAATCCCACTGGATGCTCTCTCCTGCCCATTGGTGATGTCCAATATAGCCTGCGAGGCTTTTTCTTCTGACATGGGACACTTCTGAGATGATTTTTTTTTTTTTTTTCTTTATGGCAGATCCGTAAAGAAAGCAACACCATAATTGATCTCCCAGCAAAGAACAGCAACTCGGAGACAATTGTTATCACAGGCAAGAGGGCAAACTGTGAGGCTGCTCGCCACAGGATAACATCACTTTGGAAGGACCTACAGAAGATGTGCATGTGGCTCAGGAACAGATTGAAGCCATGCTCAAGGAACTGGTGAGCTGGAGTTACTAGTTCCAGTAAGAAACTGGGGGAAGAAGGGGCAACAGAGCAGAGGTGATGAGGTGTTTGTCACATCCATAGGATGTCTTGGCATGCTTAATCGAACTTGCAGGAGACAAATTGTGTGGCCAGGTGGATGACACCCCTTGGTTATGAACCTCATCCATAGCATCCTTGAAAAGTCAGCATTAATTTTTTTGGTGCGGAGAAGGAAGGATTCTCTTGGTTATAGCTGGAGAGGCATAGAAGTCAGTCTTTTCAATGTTTCATGAGCACAATGCTCTCTTCTCAAAGCAGAGGAATGCTTGTGCTCTGCTGAAGAGCAGAAGTGCTTGTAGCTGACCGCTGGTGAGTCAGTGCCAATAGTGGCAGTAGGCAGTTACTTAGGGCACGAGACAGAAGCGGTGGCCTGTCCTACCTGGCCCTATATATTATAATATAAAATAATGTACATCCATACATATATAGATAGATATAAAAGATATAATTCTTTTTAGATCCACGGGACGGATTACGCAATAATCAAGGCTGACCACCAATTCCACCGACACCTCATTGGCAAGAAAGCAGCTAAACGGTAAGTGGAGTGCCTTTCTAGTCCTTCCCATGCTCACACTCTTCGTATTTAGTAGATGGTATCAGGGGCTCTGTAGCTCACCCAGTGTGCTGTCTCCATCACATTTCCTCTGCTTTTCTGGAGTGGTGGTGGTACAAGGAGAGAAATGGGCCGTCAGGCCTTGCGATGGCTTGAACGGGTGAAAGTACCTTGGGAGCCTGAACAGTAGTGGAATTACTTTGATGTGTCCTGGAGGAATTTTTTTTTTTTTTTTTCCACACGTTGCTCTGTGCGAATGACATTTTAGCAGCCAGTTGTGGGTGGTGGAAATGTGCTTGGTGAGCTTGTCCCTGTAGAGGAATGAAGGCGGTGGGTTGATTAGCATTGATAACACGCAGCTGTGGCCTTGCCTCAGAGGCAGTGGGTTGATTGACATGGGCGATGTGCAGGTGTAGCTGGTTCCCGCTAAGGGGTTAAATAGCCCTGTGGCTTGTGGGAGAGGGTGTCAGCTGGAGGAGGAGCAGTGTGGTCTGGCCTCTGGAGGAAGGTGCTACAGCACCGGCAGTAGAATATGGCCAACGCTAAAGCCTTGTTGCGGTCTGCTAGTTTGATAGCACTGCAACGTGTCCCCAGCCAAGAGTTTGGGGTAGAAAGGAACGATTATCCTCTGCTCTAAATGTGATACTGTTTGGGGAAGAAACACGCCTGGCTCTGACAAGGGAACAATGGGCTCTGTAGATGCCACGGTATTTACTTGGACAGGCTCTCGTGTGGCACAGGTCTGCTCTCGCTGAACTCCAGGGGGAAGAGGCAATTTCCCCTGGCTCAACCCTACCCCACCGAGCCCTTCCCAGAGGCGGCTTTACTTCTTCATCAGCCTCTGAGCAGCGATAATCCAGGTGCCTCGCTTCCAGGTCTTTGCCTAGCAGACGGCGTCACCACAGTCCTTGCCTCGAAGTGAACAGGATGAAGGATCTGTACAAGGTGTCTGTGCGCATTCCCCCGGACAACGAGAAGAGCAACCCGATCAGAATGGAAGGAGACCCACAGGGGGTCCCACAGGCCAAGAGCGAGCTGCTGGAACTCGCTTCCCGTATGGTGAGTGGGTAGGACGTGATGTTTGGGAGACTGCAGGGTTTGGGCTCTCGTGTTCCCTTGTAACCTTCTGGTGCGAGTGTGTGCCCCTTGCCCACGGAGCACTTGGATCTCATGACAAGTGCAAGTTCCTCTTCACAAATGTCTTCCCCTGTTCCCTCGGGTAGCCCTTCTCTGTCAACGCAGAGTGAATTTGGTCTGGAGAAAAGAGGGACAGTGCTGGCAAGTAAACCGTCGGGCAGCAAACCGCTAAGTCAAAGTAGATGGCTCTCCGGCTGAACACTCAGTGTGCCCTCTGTTCCCGTCAGGAAAATGAACACGCTGCGGACCTAATCGTTGAGCAGAAATTCCACCGGACCATCACTGGGCAGAAGGCTGAGCGGGTCTGGGAAATCCGGGAGCAATTCCCAGAGGTAAGGCTTTGTAGGAGAGGAGGAATCCAGAGGGGTTCTTTCCTACATGGGTAGTAGGCCTGTCGTCACAGAAGTCGTAACTTTAGTGGCTCTGTAGCGCAAGTGTCTGAGAAGATAGTTCTTTTAGCCAGAGGCCGCTAACACGGTTCCCCGTTTCTGAATGGGAAAAGGGCATGTGTAGGATCCCCCCAACCTTTGCATGTGTCTGACACAAGGGTTCTTGCTTTTGCTTGAGCTAACTCTAAATGACCGCTCCTGCAGGTTATCATCAACTTCCCAGACCCTGCACACAAGAGTGACATCGTCCAACTCCGAGGTCCCAAAAACGAGGTGGAGAAGTGCACCGAGTACATGCAAAAGACGGTGGCAGACCTGGTAAGGAGGTCTTCTGCCTGCACTTCCCTCCTCCGTGCCTGGATAACCCTGGGGCAAAGCAGAGCTCTACTGGCTTGGGTAGAGCTAAAACACCTCAAGAGGAGGGAGCTGTCGACGCTGTTTTGGCTGAATGGAGGCAGGGGGTAGTACCTGTTATGGGAAGGCTATAGGGGAACGTCCTTGCCTTTGTTTAGTCTTACAAGTCCCTCGTATAGAGAACTTCCTTGGGTCTAAGCCTCTTTTCAAAAGCTCGTTTATCAGAGTTCCTGAAGTCGGGCCTCCCTTGCCACGACAGTGTAATCTTCAGTTCTCCCTTCCTTTCTCCCTTAGGTTGAAAACAGCTTTTCTATTTCTGTCCCCATCTGCAAACAGTTCCACAAGAACATCGTAGGGAAAGGAGGTGCCAACATCAAGAAGGTGAGATATTGCTCCTAACTCAAGTGCTCGTGATGATCACTGCCTGCAGCAAAATCCCACTGGATGCTCTCTCCTGCCCATTGGTGATGTCCAATATAGCCTGCGAGGCTTTTTCTTCTGACATGGGACACTTCTGAGATGATTTTTTTTTTTTTTTTCTTTATGGCAGATCCGTAAAGAAAGCAACACCAAAATTGATCTCCCAGCAAAGAACAGCAACTCGGAGACAATTGTTATCACAGGCAAGAGGGCAAACTGTGAGGCTGCTCGCCACAGGATAACATCACTTTGGAAGGACCTACAGAAGATGTGCATGTGGCTCAGGAACCGATTGAAGCCATGCTCAAGGAACTGGTGAGCTGGAGTTACTAGTTCCAGTAAGAAACTGGGGGAAGAAGGGGCAACAGAGCAGAGGTGATGAGGTGTTTGTCACATCCATAGGATGTCTTGGCATGCTTAATCGAACTTGCAGGAGACAAATTGTGTGGCCAGGTGGATGACACCCCTTGGTTATGAACCTCATCCATAGCATCCTTGAAAAGTCAGCATTAATTTTTTTGGTGCGGAGAAGGAAGGATTCTCTTGGTTATAGCTGGAGAGGCATAGAAGTCAGTCTTTTCAATGTTTCATGAGCACAATGCTCTCTTCTCAAAGCAGAGGAATGCTTGTGCTCTGCTGAAGAGCAGAAGTGCTTGTAGCTGACCGCTGGCGAGTCAGTGCCAATACTGGCAGTAGGCAGTTACTTAGGGCACGAGACAGAAGCGGTGGCCTGTCCTACCTGGCCCTATATAATATATATATATGTATGTATGTGCGTACAATATTATATATATATAAAATTCTTTTTAGATCCACGGGATGGATTACGCAGTAATCAAGGCTGAGCACCAGTTCCACCGACACCTCATTGGCAAGTGTGAAGAGGAAGATGAAGCCCAAGGCTCACAGTATCGGTGGACCTCATTTGATGGTGCCTCCGTGTGGTGTGGCTAGTCAGCTGAATACCTGAATGCCGGTTGGGATGGCGATGATTATAGTGGCGGAGATGAAGTATGCTCGGCTGTCTACGTCTATTCCGACAGTGAATATGTGGTGGGCTCATACGACAAAGCCCAGGAATCCAATCGATAGTATAGCTCATACTATTCCTATGTAGCCGAATGGTTCTTTTTTGCCTGCGTAATACGTTACAACATGTGAGATGATTCCAAAGCCGTGAAGGATTAAGATGTAAACTTCCTGGTGGCCAAAGAATCAGAACAGGTGCTGGTAGAGAATGGGGTCTCCCCCTCCAGCGGGGTCAAAGAATGTAGTGTTTAGGTTTCGGTCGGTCAGTAGTATGGTGATGCCGGCGGCCAGGACTGGAAGTGAGGGCAATAGGAGTACGGATCATACGAATAGGGGAGTTGGATATTGCGATAAGGCAGGGGGGGTTATGTTAATGGCTGTTGTGTTAAAGTTGATGGCCCCTAAGATGGAAGACACACCTGCGAGGTGTAGGGAGAAGATGGCTAGGTCTACTGAGGCGCCAGCATGGGCTAGGTTGCCTGCTAGGGGCAGGTATATGGTTCATCCTGTTCCGACTCCAGCTTCTACTGTGGAGGACGCTAGGAGCAGTAGGAAGGACGGAGGAAGTAGTTCAGAAACCGATGTTGTTTATGCGGGGGAATGCTATGTCTGGGGCTCCAATTATAAGGGGGACTAGTCAGTTTCCAAACCCTTCGATTATAATGGCTATAACTGTGAAGAAGATTCTTACGAAGGCATGGGCGGTGATGATGACATTGTAGATTTGGTCGTCTCCTAGGAGAGTTCCTGGTTGGCCAAGTTCTGCTCGAATAAGGAGGCTGAGGGCGGTACTCGGCTATGCCTGCCCATGCTCCGAAGAGTAGGTATAGGGTGCCGATGTCATTGTGGTTTGTTGAAACTAGTCATCGGTTGATGAAGGTCACGGGTCAGGTGGCTGAGTGTTTAGGCGTTAGGCTGTAGTCCTTTTTACAGAGGTTGAATTCCTCTTCTTATCGACTCTGTGGTGAAGTTCATGTTGAGTTGCAAACTCATTGATGTACGCTGAGAGTGTGCCGGAGTCTGGTAGACAGAAGCTCGTTGGTTTGAGCGTCTAGCTGTTAATTAGAAGTTTATGGGATCGAGGCCCGTCTGTCTAGGCTTATCGTGGAGGCCCTAGCTGAATTAGAGTATCTGCGTTGCATTTAGATGGTGCAGGTTTAGTGTCCTGCGGGCCTTAGTGGTGTGGGCAGAAACTAAGAGGATTTAACTCTTAGTTAAGGCTTTGAAGGCCTTCGGTTTGGTAGGCAGGGGATCCTAAGTTTCTTAGGTAACGGTCAGGATTGCGGGAGAAGGGGGGAGAAGGAGGACTGACAGAGAAATTAAGGTAGCAATTGGTGTGCCTGTGGATTTGTTATTGTATCATTGTTTTATGAAGCTTGTAGAGTTTGGTGGGAGTGTGGAGCAATATGCAAGGCGTAGGTAGAAAAATAAACCTAGTAGGGAGAGTATTGAAATAATTATGGCTGCGGTTGATATCTCTTGCTTAGTTAGTTCCTGGATAATGAGTCATTTTGGTAAAAAGCCAGGGAGTGGGGGCAGGCCGGCTAGGGATAGTAGTGCTAGCGTCAAGGATGCGTTTAGTGATGGTATTTTTGTTCAGGAGGTTATTATTGTGGATAGTTTTGAGGAGTTGGTTGTGTTGAGGGCTAAGAAAATGGAGGCGGTTCTTAAGGAGTATGGGTAGAAGGTTATTAATGTTAGCTTGGGGTTGTATATGAGGATGATGGTTATTCAGCCTAGGTGGGCGATCGATGAGAAAGCTAGGACTTTTCGGATTTGTGTTTGGTTAAGTCCTGTTCGCCCTCCGATGGCTGCGGATGCAATGGCCACGGTTGTCAGTAGGAGTGGGTTCAGTGAGGGGGCAGTTAAGAAAAGAAGAGTGAGTGGGGGGAGTTTTATTCATGTAGAGACGAGTAGGGCAGTGGTTATAGGTGAGCCTTGTATGACCTCTGGACATCAGGAGTGAAAGGGTACTAGGCCTAGTTTTATTGCGACTGCTGTAGTTAGTAGTAGGGAGGCTGTTGGGTGGCTTAGTCGCGGAATGTCTCATTGTCCGGTGAACTGTGCGTTGATTGTGCTTGAGAAGAGGATTAATGCGGAGGCGGTTGCTTGGACGAGAAAGTATTTGATTGCAGCTTCCATAGCTCGAGGGTGGTGTGATTTTGAAAGGAAGGGGATAATGGCAAGGGTGTTGATTTCTAGTCCAGGCCAGGCTAGCAGTCAGTGGTTGCTTGAAATTGTGATGGTTGTTCCTAGTAGAAGGCTTAAGGAGAACGTTAGTTTTGTGACGGGGCTCATTTAGTAGAGGAAGAGGTTAAACCATCATTTTCGGGGTATGGGCCCGATAGCTTTTGTTTAGCTGACCCTACTGGGAAGTAATATAAGGGGAGTATGGAGCGCTTTGATCTCTTCTGTGCAGGTTCAATTCCTGTCTTCCTAAGGTTTTCAACGGAGACAATGGGATTCGGACATAGAGACGGTCTCCGGTTCACCTCAAACAGGAGAACTGAATGCAGTTGTTCGTGTTTTCCGAGAATGGAATGTACCACTCCACCTTGTTACTGATTCTGCTTATGTTGCAGGTATTGTTCCACGAGCTGAAGCTTCTGTGCTGCGGAGTGTTTCGCATTCACAACCCTTTACCCTGTTACAGGAACTTATTTTCCTTTTGGACTCTCGATCTGCGCCTTATTTTGTTATGCATATTAGGTCTCATACCTCGCTACCTGGTTTTCTTGCAGAAGGCAATCGACGAGCTGACCTATTGCCGTGACCAGTTCAAGTACTGCCAGACCGTATTGCACAAGCTAAGCGAAGGCACTCTTTTTTTCCATCGAAACGCTGGAGCTCTTAAGCGACAGTTTGGCCTTGCTGCTCAACAAGCATCAAGTATTATTGCTGTCTGTCCCGATTGTCAAAAACATTCTTTCCCATCAGTTGCTGCAGGAGTTAATCCTAGAGGATTACAAAGCCTACCGTTATGGCAAACAGATGTCACGCATGATTCTGAATTTGGTAGCCTTAAATATATCCACTCTTCCATTGATACATTTTCAGGTGCCTTGGTTGCCTCGTGTCACACAGGAGAAAAGGCACGAGCTGTTCGTAGACATTTAATGCGTGCTTTTGCTGCTTTAGGTATTCCCTTAAGCTGGGCCGTTGTCGGTCTTTATCTTTACGTTTCAACAACTGTAAAAACCTCTTTTGCCCTATGGGGTAGAACTCATATTACCGGCATTGCTCATTCCCCCACCGGTCGATCTCTCATTGAAGGGTCTCATCGGTCTCTGAAACGTTTATGACAACAACAAAAAGGGGGAATGGGCATGGCTATTCCCGAGGAACGGTTACAGAAAGCGTTGTATGTTTTTAATTTTTTGAATTGTTCTTGAATAGATAACGACCCACCGATAGGTCGACGTTTCACTGCAGCTACCTCCGTCGAGGCACGGGTTAAAGGCCCGGTATCGGTCCGAGATGCAGAAACAGGTAAAATTATGGGACCATATCCTCTTGTTACATGGGGAAAAGGTTATGCTTGTGTCTCTACAGAAAAAGGACCTAGATGGATCCCAGCGAAGAATGTAAGACCTTTCCGTGAACCTTTACCGCAGGCAGCTGATACCGACACCGACGCTACAGAATGAAATAAAAACTGTGTGAGGATTACTGTTTTGCATTAATGTTAGATACCCAAAATCAGGACATAGGATATAGATTTCGCTTTTTACAGCGCCTAGAACGAGCACTATCACCCTGGATCAAGCCACTGAACAGAGGTAATACTCTCGGACCAAGCGGGGGAACGGGACGACTCATTGTCCATGGAACGATGATTCCATTGACACTGATAAGGGGAAGGGAGGATTCATAATGAGAGAACAACTAGGTATTATGAAGGAGAACAGGAACTCGGGGAAGAAGGGGCAACAGAGCAGAGGTGATGAGGTGTTTGTCACATCCATAGGATGTCTTGGCATGCTTAATCGAACTTGCAGGAGACAAATTGTGTGGCCAGGTGGATGACACCCCTTGGTTATGAACCTCATCCATAGCATCCTTGAAAAGTCAGCATTAATTTTTTTGGTGCGGAGAAGGAAGGATTCTCTTGGTTATAGCTGGAGAGGCATAGAAGTCAGTCTTTTCAATGTTTCATGAGCACAATGCTCTCTTCTCAAAGCAGAGGAATGCTTGTGCTCTGCTGAAGAGCAGAAGTGCTTGTAGCTGACCGCTGGTGAGTCAGTGCCAATAGTGGCAGTAGGCAGTTACTTAGGGCACGAGACAGAAGCGGTGGCCTGTCCTACCTGGCCCTATATATTATAATATAAAATAATGTACATACATATATATATAGATAGATATAAAAGATATAATTCTTTTTAGATCCACGGGACGGATTACGCAATAATCAAGGCTGACCACCAATTCCACCGACACCTCATTGGCAAGAAAGCAGCTAAACGGTAAGTGGAGTGCCTTTCTAGTCCTTCCCATGCTCACACTCTTCGTGTTTAGTAGATGGTATCAGGGGCTCTGTAGCTCACCCAGTGTGCGGTCTCCATCACATTTCCTCTGCTTTTCTGGAGTGGTGGTGGTACAAGGAGAGAAATGGGCCGTCAGGCCTTGCGATGGCTTGAACGGGTGAAAGTACCTTGGGAGCCTGAACAGTAGTGGAATTACTTTGATGTGTCCTGGAGGAATTTTTTTTTTTTTTTTTCCACACGTTGCTCTGTGCAAATGACATTTTAGCAGCCAGTTGTGGGTGGTGGAAATGTGCTTGGTGAGCTTCTCCCTGTAGAGGAATGAAGGCGGTGGGTTGATTAGCATTGATAACACGCAGCTGTGGCCTTGCCTCAGAGGCAGTGGGTTGATTGACATGGGCGATGTGCAGGTGTAGCTGGTTCCCGCTAAGGGGTTAAATAGCCCTGTGGCTTGTGGGAGAGGGTGTCAGCTGGAGGAGGAGCAGTGTGGTCTGGCCTCTGGAGGAAGGTGCTACAGCACCGGCAGTAGAATATGGCCAACGCTAAAGCCTTGTTGCGGTCTGCTAGTTTGATAGCACTGCAACGTGTCCCCAGCCAAGAGTTTGGGGTAGAAAGGAACGATTATCCTCTGCTCTAAATGTGATACTGTTTGGGGAAGAAACACGCCTGGCTCTGACAAGGGAACAATGGGCTCTGTAGATGCCACGGTATTTACTTGGACAGGCTCTCGTGTGGCACAGGTCTGCTCTCGCTGAACTCCAGGGGGAAGAGGCAATTTCCCCTGGCTCAACCCTACCCCACCGAGCCCTTCCCAGAGGCGGCTTTACTTCTTCATCAGCCTCTGAGCAGTGATAATCAAGGTGCCTTGCTTCCAGGTCTTTGCCTAGCAGACGGCGTCACCACAGTCCTTGCCTCGAAGTGAACAGGATGAAGGATCTGTACAAGGTGTCTGTGCGCATTCCCCCGGACAACGAGAAGAGCAACCCGATCAGAATGGAAGGAGACCCACAGGGGGTCCCACAGGCCAAGAGCGAGCTGCTGGAACTCGCTTCCCGTATGGTGAGTGGGTAGGACGTGATGTTTGGGAGACTGCAGGGTTTGGGCTCTCGTGTTCCCTTGTAACCTTCTGGTGCGAGTGTGTGCCCCTTGCCCACGGAGCACTTGGATCTCATGACAAGTGCAAGTTCCTCTTCACAAATGTCTTCCCCTGTTCCCTCGGGTAGCCCTTCTCTGTCAACGCAGAGTGAATTTGGTCTGGAGAAAAGAGGGACAGTGCTGGCAAGTAAACCGTCGGGCAGCAAACCGCTAAGTCAAAGTAGATGGCTCTCCGGCTGAACACTCAGTGTGCCCTCTGTTCCCGTCAGGAAAATGAACACGCTGCGGACCTAATCGTTGAGCAGAAATTCCACCGGACCATCACTGGGCAGAAGGCTGAGCGGATCTGGGAAATCCGGGAGCAATTCCCTGAGGTAAGGCTTTGTAGGAGAGGAGGAATCCAGAGGGGTTCTTTCCTACATGGGTAGTAGGCCTGTCGTCACAGAAGTCGTAACTTTAGTGGCTCTGTAGCGCAAGTGTCTGAGAAGATAGTTCTTTTAGCCAGAGGCCGCTAACACGGTTCCCCTTTTCTGAATGGGAAAAGGGCATGTGTAGGATCCCCCCAACCTTTGCATGTGTCTGACACAAGGGTTCTTGCTTTTGCTTGAGCTAACTCTAAATGACCGCTCCTGCAGGTTATCATCAACTTCCCAGACCCTGCACACAAGAGTGACATCGTCCAACTCCGAGGTCCCAAAAACGAGGTGGAGAAGTGCACCGAGTACATGCAAAAGACGGTGGCAGACCTGGTAAGGAGGTCTTCTGCCTGCACTTCCCTCCTCCGTGCCTGGATAACCCTGGGGCAAAGCAGAGCTCTACTGGCTTGGGTAGAGCTAAAACACCTCAAGAGGAGGGAGCTGTCGACGCTGTTTTGGCTGAATGGAGGCAGGGGGTAGTACCTGTTATGGGAAGGCTATAGGGGAACGTCCTTGCCTTTGTTTAGTCTTACAAGTCCCTCGTATAGAGAACTTCCTTGGGTCTAAGCCTCTTTTCAAAAGCTCGTTTATCAGAGTTCCTGAAGTCGGGCCTCCCTTGCCACGACAGTGTAATCTTCAGTTCTCCCTTCCTTTCTCCCTTAGGTTGAAAACAGCTTTTCTATTTCTGTCCCCATCTGCAAACAGTTCCACAAGAACATCGTAGGGAAAGGAGGTGCCAACATCAAGAAGGTGAGATATTGCTCCTAACTCAAGTGCTCGTGATGATCACTGCCTGCAGCAAAATCCCACTGGATGCTCTCTCCTGCCCATTGGTGATGTCCAATATAGCCTGCGAGGGTTTTTCTTCTGACATGGGACACTTCTGAGATGATTTTTTTTTTTTTTTCTTTATGGCAGATCCGTAAAGAAAGCAACACCATAATTGATCTCCCAGCAAAGAACAGCAACTCGGAGACAATTGTTAGCACAGGCAAGAGGGCAAACTGTGAGGCTGCTCGCCACAGGATAACATCACTTTGGAAGGACCTACAGAAGATGTGCATGTGGCTCAGGAACCGATTGAAGCCATGCTCAAGGAACTGGTGAGCTGGACTTACTAGTTCCAGTAAGAAACTGGGGGAAGAAGGGGCAACAGAGCAGAGGTGATGAGGTGTTTGTCACATCCATAGGATGTCTTGGCATGCTTAATCGTACTTGCAGGAGACAAATTGTGTGGCCAGGTGGATGACACCCCTTGGTTATGAACCTCATCCATAGCATCCTTGAAAAGTCAGCATTATTTTTTTTGGTGCGGAGAAGGAAGGATTCTCTTGGTTATAGCTGGAGAGGCGTAGAAGTCAGTCTTTTCAATGTTTCATGAGCACAATGCTCTCTTCTCAAAGCAGAGGAATGCTTGTGCTCTGCTGAAGAGCAGAAGTGCTTGTAGCTGACCGCTGGTGAGTCAGTGCCAATAGTGGCAGTAGGCAGTTACTTAGGGCACGAGACAGAAGCGGTGGCCTGTCCTACCTGGCCCTATATATTATAATATAAAATAATGTACATCCATACATATATAGATAGATATAAAAAATATAATTCTTTTTAGATCCACGGGACGGATTACGCAATAATCAAGGCTGACCACCAATTCCACCGACACCTCATTGGCAAGAAAGCAGCTAAACGGTAAGTGGAGTGCCTTTCTAGTCCTTCCCATGCTCACACTCTTCGTGTTTAGTAGATGGTATCAGGGGCTCTGTAGCTCACCCAGTGTGCTGTCTCCATCACATTTCCTCTGCTTTTCTGGAGTGGTGGTGGTACAAGGAGAGAAATGGGCCGTCAGGCCTTGCGATGGCTTGAACGGGTGAAAGTACCTTGGGAGCCTGAACAGTAGTGGAATTACTTTGATGTGTCCTGGAGGAATTTTTTTTTTTTTTTTTCCACACGTTGCTCTGTGTGAATGACATTTTAGCAGCCAGTTGTGGGTGGTGGAAATGTGCTTGGTGAGCTTCTCCCTGTAGAGGAATGAAGGCGGTGGGTTGATTAGCATTGATAACACGCAGCTGTGGCCTTGCCTCAGAGGCAGTGGGTTGATTGACCTGGGCGATGTGCAGGTGTAGCTGGTTCCCGCTAAGGGGTTAAATAGCCCTGTGGCTTGTGGGAGAGGGTGTCAGCTGGAGGAGGAGCAGTGTGGTCTGGCCTCTGGAGGAAGGTGCTACAGCACCGGCAGTAGAATATGGCCAACGCTAAAGCCTTGTTGCGGTCTGCTAGTTTGATAGCACTGCAACGTGTCCCCAGCCAAGAGTTTGGGGTAGAAAGGAACGATTATCCTCTGCTCTAAATGTGATACTGTTTGGGGAAGAAACACGCCTGGCTCTGACAAGGGAACAATGGGCTCTGTAGATGCCACGGTATTTACTTGGACAGGCTCTCGTGTGGCACAGGTCTGCTCTCGCTGAACTCCAGGGGGAAGAGGCAATTTCCCCTGGCTCAACCCTACCCCACCGAGCCCTTCCCAGAGGCGGCTTTACTTCTTCATCAGCCTCTGAGCAGTGATAATCAAGGTGCCTTGCTTCCAGGTCTTTGCCTAGCAGACGGCGTCACCACAGTCCTTGCCTCGAAGTGAACAGGATGAAGGATCTGTACAAGGTGTCTGTGCGCATTCCCCCGGACAACGAGAAGAGCAACCCGATCAGAATGGAAGGAGACCCACAGGGGGTCCCACAGGCCAAGAGCGAGCTGCTGGAACTCGCTTCCCGTATGGTGAGTGGGTAGGACGTGATGTTTGGGAGACTGCAGGGTTTGGGCTCTCGTGTTCCCTTGTAACCTTCTGGTGCGAGTGTGTGCCCCTTGCCCACGGAGCACTTGGATCTCATGACAAGTGCAAGTTCCTCTTCACAAATGTCTTCCCCTGTTCCCTCGGGTAGCCCTTCTCTGTCAACGCAGAGTGAATTTGGTCTGGAGAAAAGAGGGACAGTGCTGGCAAGTAAACCGTCGGGCAGCAAACCGCTAAGTCAAAGTAGATGGCTCTCCGGCTGAACACTCAGTGTGCCCTCTGTTCCCGTCAGGAAAATGAACACGCTGCGGACCTAATCGTTGAGCAGAAATTCCACCGGACCATCACTGGGCAGAAGGCTGAGCGGATCTGGGAAATCCGGGAGCAATTCCCTGAGGTAAGGCTTTGTAGGAGAGGAGGAATCCAGAGGGGTTCTTTCCTACATGGGTAGTAGGCCTGTCGTCACAGAAGTCGTAACTTTAGTGGCTCTGTAGCGCAAGTGTCTGAGAAGATAGTTCTTTTAGCCAGAGGCCGCTAACACGGTTCCCCTTTTCTGAATGGGAAAAGGGCATGTGTAGGATCCCCCCAACCTTTGCATGTGTCTGACACAAGGGTTCTTGCTTTTGCTTGAGCTAACTCTAAATGACCGCTCCTGCAGGTTATCATCAACTTCCCAGACCCTGCACACAAGAGTGACATCGTCCAACTCCGAGGTCCCAAAAACGAGGTGGAGAAGTGCACCGAGTACATGCAAAAGACGGTGGCAGACCTGGTAAGGAGGTCTTCTGCCTGCACTTCCCTCCTCCGTGCCTGGATAACCCTGGGGCAAAGCAGAGCTCTACTGGCTTGGGTAGAGCTAAAACACCTCAAGAGGAGGGAGCTGTCGACGCTGTTTTGGCTGAATGGAGGCAGGGGGTAGTACCTGTTATGGGAAGGCTATAGGGGAACGTCCTTGCCTTTGTTTAGTCTTACAAGTCCCTCGTATAGAGAACTTCCTTGGGTCTAAGCCTCTTTTCAAAAGCTCGTTTATCAGAGTTCCTGAAGTCGGGCCTCCCTTGCCACGACAGTGTAATCTTCAGTTCTCCCTTCCTTTCTCCCTTAGGTTGAAAACAGCTTTTCTATTTCTGTCCCCATCTGCAAACAGTTCCACAAGAACATCGTAGGGAAAGGAGGTGCCAACATCAAGAAGGTGAGATATTGCTCCTAACTCAAGTGCTCGTGATGATCACTGCCTGCAGCAAAATCCCACTGGATGCTCTCTCCTGCCCATTGGTGATGTCCAATATAGCCTGCGAGGGTTTTTCTTCTGACATGGGACACTTCTGAGATGATTTTTTTTTTTTTTTCTTTATGGCAGATCCGTAAAGAAAGCAACACCATAATTGATCTCCCAGCAAAGAACAGCAACTCGGAGACAATTGTTAGCACAGGCAAGAGGGCAAACTGTGAGGCTGCTCGCCACAGGATAACATCACTTTGGAAGGACCTACAGAAGATGTGCATGTGGCTCAGGAACCGATTGAAGCCATGCTCAAGGAACTGGTGAGCTGGACTTACTAGTTCCAGTAAGAAACTGGGGGAAGAAGGGGCAACAGAGCAGAGGTGATGAGGTGTTTGTCACATCCATAGGATGTCTTGGCATGCTTAATCGTACTTGCAGGAGACAAATTGTGTGGCCAGGTGGATGACACCCCTTGGTTATGAACCTCATCCATAGCATCCTTGAAAAGTCAGCATTATTTTTTTTGGTGCGGAGAAGGAAGGATTCTCTTGGTTATAGCTGGAGAGGCGTAGAAGTCAGTCTTTTCAATGTTTCATGAGCACAATGCTCTCTTCTCAAAGCAGAGGAATGCTTGTGCTCTGCTGAAGAGCAGAAGTGCTTGTAGCTGACCGCTGGTGAGTCAGTGCCAATAGTGGCAGTAGGCAGTTACTTAGGGCACGAGACAGAAGCGGTGGCCTGTCCTACCTGGCCCTATATATTATAATATAAAATAATGTACATCCATACATATATAGATAGATATAAAAAATATAATTCTTTTTAGATCCACGGGACGGATTACGCAATAATCAAGGCTGACCACCAATTCCACCGACACCTCATTGGCAAGAAAGCAGCTAAACGGTAAGTGGAGTGCCTTTCTAGTCCTTCCCATGCTCACACTCTTCGTGTTTAGTAGATGGTATCAGGGGCTCTGTAGCTCACCCAGTGTGCTGTCTCCATCACATTTCCTCTGCTTTTCTGGAGTGGTGGTGGTACAAGGAGAGAAATGGGCCGTCAGGCCTTGCGATGGCTTGAACGGGTGAAAGTACCTTGGGAGCCTGAACAGTAGTGGAATTACTTTGATGTGTCCTGGAGGAATTTTTTTTTTTTTTTTTCCACACGTTGCTCTGTGTGAATGACATTTTAGCAGCCAGTTGTGGGTGGTGGAAATGTGCTTGGTGAGCTTCTCCCTGTAGAGGAATGAAGGCGGTGGGTTGATTAGCATTGATAACACGCAGCTGTGGCCTTGCCTCAGAGGCAGTGGGTTGATTGACCTGGGCGATGTGCAGGTGTAGCTGGTTCCCGCTAAGGGGTTAAATAGCCCTGTGGCTTGTGGGAGAGGGTGTCAGCTGGAGGAGGAGCAGTGTGGTCTGGCCTCTGGAGGAAGGTGCTACAGCACCGGCAGTAGAATATGGCCAACGCTAAAGCCTTGTTGCGGTCTGCTAGTTTGATAGCACTGCAACGTGTCCCCAGCCAAGAGTTTGGGGTAGAAAGGAACGATTATCCTCTGCTCTAAATGTGATACTGTTTGGGGAAGAAACACGCCTGGCTCTGACAAGGGAACAATGGGCTCTGTAGATGCCACGGTATTTACTTGGACAGGCTCTCGTGTGGCACAGGTCTGCTCTCGCTGAACTCCAGGGGGAAGAGGCAATTTCCCCTGGCTCAACCCTACCCCACCGAGCCCTTCCCAGAGGCGGCTTTACTTCTTCATCAGCCTCTGAGCAGTGATAATCCAGGTGCCTTGCTTCCAGGTCTTTGCCTAGCAGACGGCGTCACCACAGTCCTTGCCTCGAAGTGAACAGGATGAAGGATCTGTACAAGGTGTCTGTGCGCATTCCCCCGGACAACGAGAAGAGCAACCCGATCAGAATGGAAGGAGACCCACAGGGGGTCCCACAGGCCAAGAGCGAGCTGCTGGAACTCGCTTCCCGTATGGTGAGTGGGTAGGACGTGATGTTTGGGAGACTGCAGGGTTTGGGCTCTCGTGTTCCCTTGTAACCTTCTGGTGCGAGTGTGTGCCCCTTGCCCACGGAGCACTTGGATCTCATGACAAGTGCAAGTTCCTCTTCACAAATGTCTTCCCCTGTTCCCTCGGGTAGCCCTTCTCTGTCAACGCAGAGTGAATTTGGTCTGGAGAAAAGAGGGACAGTGCTGGCAAGTAAACCGTCGGGCAGCAAACCGCTAAGTCAAAGTAGATGGCTCTCCGGCTGAACACTCAGTGTGCCCTCTGTTCCCGTCAGGAAAATGAACACGCTGCGGACCTAATCGTTGAGCAGAAATTCCACCGGACCATCACTGGGCAGAAGGCTGAGCGGGTCTGGGAAATCCGGGAGCAATTCCCTGAGGTAAGGCTTTGTAGGAGAGGAGGAATCCAGAGGGGTTCTTTCCTCCATGGGTAGTAGGCCTGTCGTCACAGAAGTCGTAACTTTAGTGGCTCTGTAGCGCAAGTGTCTGAGAAGATAGTTCTTTTAGCCAGAGGCCGCTAACACGGTTCCCCTTTTCTGAATGGGAAAAGGGCATGTGTAGGATCCCCCCAACCTTTGCATGTGTCTGACACAAGGGTTCTTGCTTTTGCTTGAGCTAACTCTAAATGACCGCTCCTGCAGGTTATCATCAACTTCCCAGACCCTGCACACAAGAGTGACATCGTCCAACTCCGAGGTCCCAAAAACGAGGTGGAGAAGTGCACCGAGTACATGCAAAAGACGGTGGCAGACCTGGTAAGGAGGTCTTCTGCCTGCACTTCCCTCCTCCGTGCCTGGATAACCCTGGGGCAAAGCAGAGCTCTACTGGCTTGGGTAGAGCTAAAACACCTCAAGAGGAGGGAGCTGTCGACGCTGTTTTGGCTGAATGGAGGCAGGGGGTAGTACCTGTTATGGGAAGGCTATAGGGGAACGTCCTTGCCTTTGTTTAGTCTTACAAGTCCCTCGTATAGAGAACTTCCTTGGGTCTAAGCCTCTTTTCAAAAGCTCGTTTATCAGAGTTCCTGAAGTCGGGCCTCCCTTGCCACGACAGTGTAATCTTCAGTTCTCCCTTCCTTTCTCCCTTAGGTTGAAAACAGCTTTTCTATTTCTGTCCCCATCTGCAAACAGTTCCACAAGAACATCGTGGGGAAAGGAGGTGCCAACATCAAGAAGGTGAGATATTGCTCCTAACTCAAGTGCTCGTGATGATCACTGCCTGCAGCAAAATCCCACTGGATGCTCTCTCCTGCCCATTGGTGATGTCCAATATAGCCTGCGAGGGTTTTTCTTCTGACATGGGACACTTCTGAGATGATTTTTTATTTTTTTTTCCTTTGTGGCAGATCCGTAAAGAAAGCAACACCATAATTGATCTCCCAGCAAAGAACAGCAACTCGGAGACAATTGTTAGCACAGGCAAGAGGGCAAACTGTGAGGCTGCTCGCCACAGGATAACATCACTTTGGAAGGACCTACAGAAGATGTGCATGTGGCTCAGGAACCGATTGAAGCCATGCTCAAGGAACTGGTGAGCTGGAGTTACTAGTTCCAGTAAGAAACTGGGGGAAGAAGGGGCAACAGAGCAGAGGTGATGAGGTGTTTGTCACATCCATAGGATGTCTTGGCATGCTTAATCGAACTTGCAGGAGACAAATTGTGTGGCCAGGTGGATGACACCCCTTGGTTATGAACCTCATCCATAGCATCCTTGAAAAGTCAGCATTAATTTTTTTGGTGCGGAGAAGGAAGGATTCTCTTGGTTATAGCTGGAGAGGCATAGAAGTCAGTCTTTTCAATGTTTCATGAGCACAATGCTCTCTTCTCAAAGCAGAGGAATGCTTGTGCTCTGCTGAAGAGCAGAAGTGCTTGTAGCTGACCGCTGGTGAGTCAGTGCCAATAGTGGCAGTAGGCAGTTACTTAGGGCACGAGACAGAAGCGGTGGCCTGTCCTACCTGGCCCTATATATTATAATATAAAATAATGTACATCCATACATATATAGATAGATATAAAAAATATAATTCTTTTTAGATCCACGGGACGGATTACGCAATAATCAAGGCTGACCACCAATTCCACCGACACCTCATTGGCAAGAAAGCAGCTAAACGGTAAGTGGAGTGCCTTTCTAGTCCTTCCCATGCTCACACTCTTCGTGTTTAGTAGATGGTATCAGGGGCTCTGTAGCTCACCCAGTGTGCTGTCTCCATCACATTTCCTCTGCTTTTCTGGAGTGGTGGTGGTACAAGGAGAGAAATGGGCCGTCAGGCCTTGCGATGGCTTGAACGGGTGAAAGTACCTTGGGAGCCTGAACAGTAGTGGAATTACTTTGATGTGTCCTGGAGGAATTTTTTTTTTTTTTTTTTTTCCACACGTTGCTCTGTGCGAATGACATTTTAGCAGCCAGTTGTGGGTGGTGGAAATGTGCTTGGTGAGCTTCTCCCTGTAGAGGAATGAAGGCGGTGGGTTGATTAGCATTGATAACACGCAGCTGTGGCCTTGCCTCAGAGGCAGTGGGTTGATTGACATGGGCGATGTGCAGGTGTAGCTGGTTCCCGCTAAGGGGTTAAATAGCCCTGTGGCTTGTGGGAGAGGGTGTCAGCTGGAGGAGGAGCAGTGTGGTCTGGCCTCTGGAGGAAGGTGCTACAGCACCGGCAGTAGAATATGGCCAACGCTAAAGCCTTGTTGCGGTCTGCTAGTTTGATAGCACTGCAACGTGTCCCCAGCCAAGAGTTTGGGGTAGAAAGGAACGATTATCCTCTGCTCTAAATGTGATACTGTTTGGGGAAGAAACACGCCTGGCTCTGACAAGGGAACAATGGGCTCTGTAGATGCCACGGTATTTACTTGGACAGGCTCTCGTGTGGCACAGGTCTGCTCTCGCTGAACTCCAGGGGGAAGAGGCAATTTCCCCTGGCTCAACCCTACCCCACCGAGCCCTTCCCAGAGGCGGCTTTACTTCTTCATCAGCCTCTGAGCAGCGATAATCCAGGTGCCTTGCTTCCAGGTCTTTGCCTAGCAGACGGCGTCACCACAGTCCTTGCCTCGAAGTGAACAGGATGAAGGATCTGTACAAGGTGTCTGTGCGCATTCCCCCGGACAACGAGAAGAGCAACCCGATCAGAATGGAAGGAGACCCACAGGGGGTCCCACAGGCCAAGAGCGAGCTGCTGGAACTCGCTTCCCGTATGGTGAGTGGGTAGGACGTGATGTTTGGGAGACTGCAGGGTTTGGGCTCTCGTGTTCCCTTGTAACCTTCTGGTGCGAGTGTGTGCCCCTTGCCCACGGAGCACTTGGATCTCATGACAAGTGCAAGTTCCTCTTCACAAATGTCTTCCCCTGTTCCCTCGGGTAGCCCTTCTCTGTCAACGCAGAGTGAATTTGGTCTGGAGAAAAGAGGGACAGTGCTGGCAAGTAAACCGTCGGGCAGCAAACCGCTAAGTCAAAGTAGATGGCTCTCCGGCTGAACACTCAGTGTGCCCTCTGTTCCCGTCAGGAAAATGAACACGCTGCGGACCTAATCGTTGAGCAGAAATTCCACCGGACCATCACTGGGCAGAAGGCTGAGCGGGTCTGGGAAATCCGGGAGCAATTCCCAGAGGTAAGGCTTTGTAGGAGAGGAGGAATCCAGAGGGGTTCTTTCCTACATGGGTAGTAGGCCTGTCGTCACAGAAGTCGTAACTTTAGTGGCTCTGTAGCGCAAGTGTCTGAGAAGATAGTTCTTTTAGCCAGAGGCCGCTAACACGGTTCCCCTTTTCTGAATGGGAAAAGGGCATGTGTAGGATCCCCCCAACCTTTGCATGTGTCTGACACAAGGGTTCTTGCTTTTGCTTGAGCTAACTCTAAATGACCGCTCCTGCAGGTTATCATCAACTTCCCTGACCCTGCACACAAGAGTGACATCGTCCAACTCCGAGGTCCCAAAAACGAGGTGGAGAAGTGCACCGAGTACATGCAAAAGACGGTGGCAGACCTGGTAAGGAGGTCTTCTGCCTGCACTTCCCTCCTCCGTGCCTGGATAACCCTGGGGCAAAGCAGAGCTCTACTGGCTTGGGTAGAGCTAAAACACCTCAAGAGGAGGGAGCTGTCGACGCTGTTTTGGCTGAATGGAGGCAGGGGGTAGTACCTGTTATGGGAAGGCTATAGGGGAACGTCCTTGCCTTTGTTTAGTCTTACAAGTCCCTCGTATAGAGAACTTCCTTGGGTCTAAGCCTCTTTTCAAAAGCTCGTTTATCAGAGTTCCTGAAGTCGGGCCTCCCTTGCCACGACAGTGTAATCTTCAGTTCTCCCTTCCTTTCTCCCTTAGGTTGAAAACAGCTTTTCTATTTCTGTCCCCATCTGCAAACAGTTCCACAAGAACATCGTGGGGAAAGGAGGTGCCAACATCAAGAAGGTGAGATATTGCTCCTAACTCAAGTGCTCGTGATGATCACTGCCTGCAGCAAAATCCCACTGGATGCTCTCTCCTGCCCATTGGTGATGTCCAATATAGCCTGCGAGGGTTTTTCTTCTGACATGGGACACTTCTGAGATGATTTTTTTTTTTTTTTTCCTTTGTGGCAGATCCGTAAAGAAAGCAACACCATAATTGATCTCCCAGCAAAGAACAGCAACTCGGAGACAATTGTTAGCACAGGCAAGAGGGCAAACTGTGAGGCTGCTCGCCACAGGATAACATCACTTTGGAAGGACCTACAGAAGATGTGCATGTGGCTCAGGAACCGATTGAAGCCATGCTCAAGGAACTGGTGAGCTGGACTTACTAGTTCCAGTAAGAAACTGGGGGAAGAAGGGGCAACAGAGCAGAGGTGATGAGGTGTTTGTCACATCCATAGGATGTCTTGGCATGCTTAATCGAACTTGCAGGAGACAAATTGTGTGGCCAGGTGGATGACACCCCTTGGTTATGAACCTCATCCATAGCATCCTTGAAAAGTCAGCATTAATTTTTTTGGTGCGGAGAAGGAAGGATTCTCTTGGTTATAGCTGGAGAGGCATAGAAGTCAGTCTTTTCAATGTTTCATGAGCACAATGCTCTCTTCTCAAAGCAGAGGAATGCTTGTGCTCTGCTGAAGAGCAGAAGTGCTTGTAGCTGACCGCTGGTGAGTCAGTGCCAATAGTGGCAGTAGGCAGTTACTTAGGGCACGAGACAGAAGCGGTGGCCTGTCCTACCTGGCCCTATATATTATAATATAAAATAATGTACATCCATACATATATAGATAGATATAAAAAATATAATTCTTTTTAGATCCACGGGACGGATTACGCAATAATCAAGGCTGACCACCAATTCCACCGACACCTCATTGGCAAGAAAGCAGCTAAACGGTAAGTGGAGTGCCTTTCTAGTCCTTCCCATGCTCACACTCTTCGTGTTTAGTAGATGGTATCAGGGGCTCTGTAGCTCACCCAGTGTGCTGTCTCCATCACATTTCCTCTGCTTTTCTGGAGTGGTGGTGGTACAAGGAGAGAAATGGGCCGTCAGGCCTTGCGATGGCTTGAACGGGTGAAAGTACCTTGGGAGCCTGAACAGTAGTGGAATTACTTTGATGTGTCCTGGAGGAATTTTTTTTTTTTTTTTTTTTCCACACGTTGCTCTGTGCGAATGACATTTTAGCAGCCAGTTGTGGGTGGTGGAAATGTGCTTGGTGAGCTTCTCCCTGTAGAGGAATGAAGGCGGTGGGTTGATTAGCATTGATAACACGCAGCTGTGGCCTTGCCTCAGAGGCAGTGGGTTGATTGACATGGGCGATGTGCAGGTGTAGCTGGTTCCCGCTAAGGGGTTAAATAGCCCTGTGGCTTGTGGGAGAGGGTGTCAGCTGGAGGAGGAGCAGTGTGGTCTGGCCTCTGGAGGAAGGTGCTACAGCACCGGCAGTAGAATATGGCCAACGCTAAAGCCTTGTTGCGGTCTGCTAGTTTGATAGCACTGCAACGTGTCCCCAGCCAAGAGTTTGGGGTAGAAAGGAACGATTATCCTCTGCTCTAAATGTGATACTGTTTGGGGAAGAAACACGCCTGGCTCTGACAAGGGAACAATGGGCTCTGTAGATGCCACGGTATTTACTTGGACAGGCTCTCGTGTGGCACAGGTCTGCTCTCGCTGAACTCCAGGGGGAAGAGGCAATTTCCCCTGGCTCAACCCTACCCCACCGAGCCCTTCCCAGAGGCGGCTTTACTTCTTCATCAGCCTCTGAGCAGTGATAATCCAGGTGCCTTGCTTCCAGGTCTTTGCCTAGCAGACGGCGTCACCACAGTCCTTGCCTCGAAGTGAACAGGATGAAGGATCTGTACAAGGTGTCTGTGCGCATTCCCCCGGACAACGAGAAGAGCAACCCGATCAGAATGGAAGGAGACCCACAGGGGGTCCCACAGGCCAAGAGCGAGCTGCTGGAACTCGCTTCCCGTATGGTGAGTGGGTAGGACGTGATGTTTGGGAGACTGCAGGGTTTGGGCTCTCGTGTTCCCTTGTAACCTTCTGGTGCGAGTGTGTGCCCCTTGCCCACGGAGCACTTGGATCTCATGACAAGTGCAAGTTCCTCTTCACAAATGTCTTCCCCTGTTCCCTCGGGTAGCCCTTCTCTGTCAACGCAGAGTGAATTTGGTCTGGAGAAAAGAGGGACAGTGCTGGCAAGTAAACCGTCGGGCAGCAAACCGCTAAGTCAAAGTAGATGGCTCTCCGGCTGAACACTCAGTGTGCCCTCTGTTCCCGTCAGGAAAATGAACACGCTGCGGACCTAATCGTTGAGCAGAAATTCCACCGGACCATCACTGGGCAGAAGGCTGAGCGGGTCTGGGAAATCCGGGAGCAATTCCCAGAGGTAAGGCTTTGTAGGAGAGGAGGAATCCAGAGGGGTTCTTTCCTACATGGGTAGTAGGCCTGTCGTCACAGAAGTCGTAACTTTAGTGGCTCTGTAGCGCAAGTGTCTGAGAAGATAGTTCTTTTAGCCAGAGGCCGCTAACACGGTTCCCCGTTTCTGAATGGGAAAAGGGCATGTGTAGGATCCCCCCAACCTTTGCATGTGTCTGACACAAGGGTTCTTGCTTTTGCTTGAGCTAACTCTAAATGACCGCTCCTGCAGGTTATCATCAACTTCCCAGACCCTGCACACAAGAGTGACATCGTCCAACTCCGAGGTCCCAAAAACGAGGTGGAGAAGTGCACCGAGTACATGCAAAAGACGGTGGCAGACCTGGTAAGGAGGTCTTCTGCCTGCACTTCCCTCCTCCGTGCCTGGATAACCCTGGGGCAAAGCAGAGCTCTACTGGCTTGGGTAGAGCTAAAACACCTCAAGAGGAGGGAGCTGTCGACGCTGTTTTGGCTGAATGGAGGCAGGGGGTAGTACCTGTTATGGGAAGGCTATAGGGGAACGTCCTTGCCTTTGTTTAGTCTTACAAGTCCCTCGTATAGAGAACTTCCTTGGGTCTAAGCCTCTTTTCAAAAGCTCGTTTATCAGAGTTCCTGAAGTCGGGCCTCCCTTGCCACGACAGTGTAATCTTCTGTTCTCCCTTCCTTTCTCCCTTAGGTTGAAAACAGCTTTTCTATTTCTGTCCCCATCTGCAAACAGTTCCACAAGAACATCGTAGGGAAAGGAGGTGCCAACATCAAGAAGGTGAGATACTGCTCCTAACTCAAGTGCTCGTGATGATCACTGCCTGCAGCAAAATCCCACTGGATGCTCTCTCCTGCCCATTGGTGATGTCCAATATAGCCTGCGAGGGTTTTTCTTCTGACATGGGACACTTCTGAGATGATTTTTTTTTTTTTTCCCTTTGTGGCAGATCCGTAAAGAAAGCAACACCAAAATTGATCTCCCAGCAAAGAACAGCAACTCGGAGACAATTGTTAGCACAGGCAAGAGGGCAAACTGTGAGGCTGCTCGCCACAGGATAACATCACTTTGGAAGGACCTACAGAAGATGTGCATGTGGCTCAGGAACAGATTGAAGCCATGCTCAAGGAACTGGTGAGCTGGACTTACTAGTTCCAGTAAGAAACTGGGGGAAGAAGGGGCAACAGAGCAGAGGTGATGAGGTGTTTGTCACATCCATAGGATGTCTTGGCATGCTTAATCGAACTTGCAGGAGACAAATTGTGTGGCCAGGTGGATGACACCCCTTGGTTATGAACCTCATCCATAGCATCCTTGAAAAGTCAGCATTAATTTTTTTGGTGCGGAGAAGGAAGGATTCTCTTGGTTATAGCTGGAGAGGCATAGAAGTCAGTCTTTTCAATGTTTCATGAGCACAATGCTCTCTTCTCAAAGCAGAGGAATGCTTGTGCTCTGCTGAAGAGCAGAAGTGCTTGTAGCTGACCGCTGGTGAGTCAGTGCCAATACTGGCAGTAGGCAGTTACTTAGGGCACGAGACAGAAGCGGTGGCCTGTCCTACCTGGCCCTATATAATATATATATGTATGTATGTGCGTACAATATTATATATATATAAAATTCTTTTTAGATCCACGGGATGGATTACGCAGTAATCAAGGCTGAGCACCAATTCCACCGACACCTTATTGGCAAGTGTGAAGAGGAAGATGAAGCCCAAGGCTCACAGTATCGGTGGATCTCATTTGATGGTGCCTCCGTGTGGTGTGGCTAGTCAGCTGAATACCTGAATGCCGGTTGGGATGGCGATGATTATAGTGGCGGAGATGAAGTATGATCGGCTGTCTACGTCTATTCCGACAGTGAATATGTGGTGGGCTCATATGACAAAGCCCAGGAATCCAATCGATAGTATAGCTCAGACTATTCCTATGTAGCCGAATGGTTCTTTTTTGCCTGCGTAATACGTTACAACATGTGAGATGATTCCAAAGCCGTGAAGGATTAAGATGTAAACTTCCTGGTGGCCAAAGAATCAGAACAGGTGCTGGTAGAGAATGGGGTCTCCCCCTCCAGCGGGGTCAATGAAAAGTGTTTAGGTTTCGGTCGGTCAGTAGTATGGTGATGCCGGCGGCCAGGACTGGAAGTGAGGGCAATAGGAGTACGGATCATACGAATAGGGGAGTTGGATATTGCGATAAGGCAGGGGGGGTTATGTTAATGGCTGTTGTGTTAAAGTTGATGGCCCCTAAGATGGAAGACACACCTGCGAGGTGTAGGGAGAAGATGGCTAGGTCTACTGAGGCGCCAGCATGGGCTAGGTTGCCTGCTAGGGGCGGGTATATGGTTCATCCTGTTCCGACTCCAGCTTCTACTGTGGAGGACGCTAGGAGCAGTAGGAAGGACGGAGGAAGTAGTTCAGAAACCGATGTTGTTTATGCGGGGGAATGCTATGTCTGGGGCTCCAATTATAAGGGGGACTAGTCAGTTTCCAAACCCTTCGATTATAATGGCTATAACTGTGAAGAAGATTCTTACGAAGGCATGGGCGGTGATGATGACATTGTAGATTTGGTCGTCTCCTAGGAGAGTTCCTGGTTGGCCAAGTTCTGCTCGAATAAGGAGGCTGAGGGCGGTACTCGGCTATGCCTGCCCATGCTCCGAAGAGTAGGTATAGGGTGCCGATGTCATTGTGGTTTGTTGAAACTAGTCATCGGTTGATGAAGGTCACGGGTCAGGTGGCTGAGTGTTTAGGCGTTAGGCTGTAGTCCTTTTTACAGAGGTTGAATTCCTCTTCTTATCGACTCTGTGGTGAAGTTCATGTTGAGTTGCAAACTCATTGATGTACGCTGAGAGTGTGCCGGAGTCTGGTAGACAGAAGCTCGTTGGTTTGAGCGTCTAGCTGTTAATTAGAAGTTTATGGGATCGAGGCCCGTCTGTCTAGGCTTATCGTGGAGGCCCTAGCTGAATTAGAGTATCTGCGTTGCATTTAGATGGTGCAGGTTTAGTGTCCTGCGGGCCTTAGTGGTGTGGGCAGAAACTAAGAGGATTTAACTCTTAGTTAAGGCTTTGAAGGCCTTCGGTTTGGTAGGCAGGGGATCCTAAGTTTCTTAGGTAACGGTCAGGATTGCGGGAGAAGGGGGGAGAAGGAGGACTGACAGAGAAATTAAGGTAGCAATTGGTGTGCCTGTGGATTTGTTATTGTATCATTGTTTTATGAAGCTTGTAGTGTTTGGTGGGAGTGTGGAGCAATATGCAAGGCGTAGGTAGAAAAATAAACCTTGTAGGGAGAGTATTGAAATAATTATGGCTGCGGTTGATATCTCTTGCTTAGTTAGTTCCTGGATAATGAGTCATTTTGGTAAAAAGCCAGGGAGTGGGGGCAGGCCGGCTAGGGATAGTAGTGCTAGCGTCAAGGATGCGTTTAGTGATGGTATTTTTGTTCAGGAGGTTATTATTGTGGATAGTTTTGAGGAGTTGGTTGTGTTGAGGGCTAAGAAAATGGAGGCGGTTCTTAAGGAGTATGGGTAGAAGGTTATTAATGTTAGCTTGGGGTTGTATATGAGGATGATGGTTATTCAGCCTAGGTGGGCGATCGATGAGAAAGCTAGGACTTTTCGGATTTGTGTTTGGTTAAGTGCTGTTCGCCCTCCGATGGCTGCGGATGCAATGGCCACGGTTGTCAGTAGGAGTGGGTTCAGTGAGGGGGCAGTTAAGAAAAGAAGAGTGAGTGGGGGGAGTTTTATTCATGTAGAGACGAGTAGGGCAGTGGTTATAGGTGAGCCTTGTATGACCTCTGGACATCAGAAGTGAAAGGGTACTAGGCCTAGTTTTATTGCGACTGCTGTAGTTAGTAGTAGGGAGGCTGTTGGGTGGCTTAGTCGCGGAATGTCTCATTGTCCGGTGAACTGTGCGTTGATTGTGCTTGAGAAGAGGATTAATGCGGAGGCGGTTGCTTGGACGAGAAAGTATTTGATTGCAGCTTCCATAGCTCGAGGGTGGTGTGATTTTGAAAGGAAGGGGATAATGGCAAGGGTGTTGATTTCTAGTCCAGGCCAGGCTAGCAGTCAGTGGTTGCTTGAAATTGTGATGGTTGTTCCTAGTAGAAGGCTTAAGGAGAACATTAGTTTTGTGACGGGGCTCATTTAGTAGAGGAAGAGGTTAAACCATCATTTTCGGGGTATGGGCCCGATAGCTTTTGTTTAGCTGACCCTACTGGGAAGTAATATAAGGGGAGTATGGAGCGCTTTGATCTCTTCTGTGCAGGTTCAATTCCTGTCTTCCTAAGGTTTTCAACGGAGACAATGGGATTCGGACATAGAGACGGTCTCCGGTTCACCTCAAACAGGAGAACTGAATGCAGTTGTTCGTGTTTTCCGAGAATGGAATGTACCACTCCACCTTGTTACTGATTCTGCTTATGTTGCAGGTATTGTTCCACGAGCTGAAGCTTCTGTGCTGCGGAGTGTTTCGCATTCACAACCCTTTACCCTGTTACAGGAACTTATTTTCCTTTTGGACTCTCGATCTGCGCCTTATTTTGTTATGCATATTAGGTCTCATACCTCGCTACCTGGTTTTCTTGCAGAAGGCAATCGACGAGCTGACCTATTGCCGTGACCAGTTCAAGTACTGCCAGACCGTATTGCACAAGCTAAGCGAAGGCACTCTTTTTTTTCCATCGAAACGCTGGAGCTCTTAAGCGACAGTTTGGCCTTGCTGCTCAACAAGCATCAAGTATTATTGCTGTCTGTCCCGATTGTCAAAAACATTCTTTCCCATCAGTTGCTGCAGGAGTTAATCCTAGAGGATTACAAAGCCTACCGTTATGGCAAACAGATGTCACGCATGATTCTGAATTTGGTAGCCTTAAATATATCCACTCTTCCATTGATACATTTTCAGGTGCCTTGGTTGCCTCGTGTCACACAGGAGAAAAGGCACGAGCTGTTCGTAGACATTTAATGCGTGCTTTTGCTGCTTTAGGTATTCCCTTAAGCTGGGCCGTTGTCGGTCTTTATCTTTACGTTTCAACAACTGTAAAAACCTCTTTTGCCCTATGGGGTAGAACTCACATTACCGGCATTGCTCATTCCCCCACCGGTCGATCTCTCCTTGAAGGGTCTCATCGGTCTCTGAAACGTTTATGACAACAACAAAAAGGGGGAATGGGCATGGCTATTCCCGAGGAACGGTTACAGAAAGCGTTGTATGTTTTTAATTTTTTGAATTGTTCTTGAATAGATAACGACCCACCGATAGGTCGACGTTTCACTGCAGCTACCTCCGTCGAGGCACGGGTTAAAGGCCCGAGATGCAGAAACAGGTAAAATTATGGGACCATATCCTCTTGTTACACGGGGAAAAGGTTATGCTTGTGTCTCTACAGAAAAAGGACCTCGATGGATCCCAGCGAAGAATGTAAGACCTTTCCGTGAACCTTTACCGCAGGCAGCCGATACCGACACCGACGCTACAGAATGAAATAAAAACTGTGTGAGGATTACTGTTTTGCATTAATGTTAGATACCCAAAATCAGGACATAGGATATAGATTTCGCTTTTTACAGCGCCTAGAACGAGCACTATCACCCTGGATCAAGCCACTGAACAGAGGTAATACTCTCGGACCAAGCGGGGGAACGGGACGACTCATTGTCCATGGAACGATGATTCCATTGACACTGATAAGGGGAAGGGAGGATTCATAATGAGAGAACAACTAGGTATTACGAAGGAGAACAGGAACGATAAACATGGTTATTTAGTGTTTAATAGGTGTCTGCACGCTTGTCGAGATATCTAGTTAGGTAACTACAGGAGTGGTTTCTGCCCTGAGCCTGGTGGCGCGCACAGCTGCGGCTTGTGTCCTGGCTCAGAGATGTAAACAGGGGCTTCTCTGTTAGGGTAAAGTGTCTCTCTTTGCATCAAAAGGAGGGAATGAAGGGGATGACCCCAGAGGTATGTTCAGAGAAGGCATGCTATGTTTCGAACTTTTTGATGGAAACGGTTCTTGTTTGGTGTGCCCTTCCGCCTACGTATAACGTTAATCCAAAAGAAGGTGATGTTGTTTACACTTTGCATGTCGAGCATTGTCTTTCTGTAGATGCTAATGTAGTAGGAGGCTAGGATGGGAACGTGTCGCAGCGCTTCTTCTCTTATGCAGAGTAACAGCAGGGAAAGCATTAAAGAGTTCAATCACCTTGTTTGGTAGGCAGTTAAGCATGTGAGTCAAAATTGCCGCTGCTTTTTGTTGTTGGTTCAAGGACATGGCTGTGAGGATTTTGATGGTATGTGCTGCGTGGATTTTAGGCGCCCCACTGCAGCAACATGTTATCAAAATCTGAGAAAATTTCAGCCTTTTCTGGCATCCATTCACTCGATTGGCAGTGTTGTTTGTTTGCTATTACCTTGGTTGCTGTCATGTTTGCAAGGGCCCTGCGGAACATGGCAAACCTGGTACTAGCTGTTCAAAAACAAAAAGGGGAAATTGTAGAATTGTACGGAACAAAGGCAGTGGGTTATTTTGACAGTGATAATATGTCTTAGTTGGTTTTTTATTTGTTCTGTTGCTTAGGCCTTGTTTTTCCTCGTTCGCTTTCAAAGGTTCTTTTGTGCAACAGGAAGGGGGAGGTGCAGGAGCGGGCTGGAAACTAGGACCACGCGTGGCAATCGGTCAGCTGAGGGGAGTGTGCTCGAGCTTGTCTAGACAACAATTAACAACATGATGGGGCATGGTTACAGAGCACAGGGGAGTGGGAGACAGATGGCGCCAAGGAAAGGTAACACCTTGCTGTTAAGTGCCGGTAGTTAACCACCAATCAGGGATTGCCTAGTATGCAAGGCTTAGCCTCAAGAAGCAATTGGTTTAAAACGCGCAGCTTCTGCAAGCGTATAAAACCTCGTGCTTCTGCACAACGCATTGACATTTGCTTGCATCAAGCTGCGTCCCGTCTCTTCATTGGCCGCAGTCAGGTTTACTAGGATCATCTTTAGGTTGGCCTTAGGGGTATCTCGGGCTTACGACAGCTTAGTTGTGTTTCGGTTTCCTAGTTATTCTGACAGGCTCTGGTCCACTCTCTACGCCGTGTGACTGTTGGCTTGGGTTTCTGGTGTGACCGCGGCGGCTGGCACGAGATTTACCAACCCTGAAGGTTGCCGTGACTAAGTCAAGCTTGCGCTTCTTGCTTACTGTTAATTACTGCTGAGTGCCCGTGGGGGTGTGGCTGAGCAAGGCGTCTTGGGCTACAGTTGGTAGCGTGTGCCTGATGCCTGCTCCTTCGGTCTTAGCAGGAGGCCTAGGGCATTTACACTGGGCTGCAGATACTTGCACGTCTAGGTCTAGAAGGAGCCAACCGTAAGGTTAGGGCTAAGTCTTTTGTCCTCGGCTTTCATATTGGACGCCATCTTGGCATCTTCAGTGCCACGCTTTGGATTGTAAGCTACGGGGACGTGGTTTCGTTGGTTTCGTTGGCTGTTTGGGCGCCTTTAGTCTTAGGGGCGTGTGTGTATGGGGGGTTTGGGTTAATATGACTTTAGTTCTGGGGTTTTGGGTAGGTGGTGTTTATGGGATATACAAGATGTTAAGGAGAAGGCTAGGTTTGAGCGGTAAAGGTGTTAGAGGTTCTCGTGGTTGAATTGTACAGCAATAGTTTGTCAAGCTGTAGGTCCCGGGGAGGTGCCGGGCGAGAACATACAGGTCGAATAACTTCCCATCCACCTTCACACAAACTGTTTAACGTTGATTTTCGTCTGATGTTAAAACCCAGAAGAAGCGAACAACCCTTACCGGCGCTTACTGTGTTTACAGATGGATCGGGCCAATCGCATAAATCTGTTCTTCTGTGGTGGGATGATCAACGGAGGCAATGGGATTCGGACATAGAGACGGTCTCCGGTTCACCTCAAACAGGAGAACTGAATGCAGTTGTTCGTGTTTTCCGAGAATGGAATGTACCACTCCACCTTGTTACTGATTCTGCTTATGTTGCAGGTATTGTTCCACGAGCTGAAGCTTCTGTGCTGCGGAGTGTTTCGCATTCACAACCCTTTACCCTGTTACAGGAACTTATTTTCCTTTTGGACTCTCGATCTGCGCCTTATTTTGTTATGCATATTAGGTCTCATACCTCGCTACCTGGTTTTCTTGCAGAAGGCAATCGACGAGCTGACCTATTGCCGTGACCAGTTCAAGTACTGCCAGACCGTATTGCACAAGCTAAGCGAAGGCACTCTTTTTTTCCATCGAAACGCTGGAGCTCTTAAGCGACAGTTTGGCCTTGCTGCTCAACAAGCATCAAGTATTATTGCTGTCTGTCCCGATTGTCAAAAACATTCTTTCCCATCAGTTGCTGCAGGAGTTAATCCTAGAGGATTACAAAGCCTACCGTTATGGCAAACAGATGTCACGCATGATTCTGAATTTGGTAGCCTTAAATATATCCACTCTTCCATTGATACATTTTCAGGTGCCTTGGTTGCCTCGTGTCACACAGGAGAAAAGGCACGAGCTGTTCGTAGACATTTAATGCGTGCTTTTGCTGCTTTAGGTATTCCCTTAAGCTGGGCCGTTGTCGGTCTTTATCTTTACGTTTCAACAACTGTAAAAACCTCTTTTGCCCTATGGGGTAGAACTCACATTACCGGCATTGCTCATTCCCCCACCGGTCGATCTCTCATTGAAGGGTCTCATCGGTCTCTGAAACGTTTATGACAACAACAAAAAGGGGGAATGGGCATGGCTGTTCCCGAGGAACGGTTACAGAAAGCGTTGTATGTTTTTAATTTTTTGAATTGTTCTTGAATAGATAACGACCCACCGATAGGTCGACGTTTCACTGCAGCTACCTCCGTCGAGGCACGGGTTAAAGGCCCGGTATCGGTCCGAGATGCAGAAACAGGTAAAATTATGGGACCATATCCTCTTGTTACACGGGGAAAAGGTTATGCTTGTGTCTCTACAGAAAAAGGACCTCGATGGATCCCAGCGAAGAATGTAAGACCTTTCCGTGAACCTTTACCGCAGGCAGCCGATACCGACACCGACGCTACAGAAAGAAATAAAAACTGTGTGAGGATTACTGTTTTGCATTAATGTTAGATACCCAAAATCAGGACATAGGATATAGATTTCGCTTTTTACAGCGCCTAGAACGAGCACTATCACCCTGGATCAAGCCACTGAACAGAGGTAATACTCTCGGACCAAGCGGGGGAACGGGACGACTCATTGTCCATGGAACGATGATTCCATTGACACTGATAAGGGGAAGGGAGGATTCATAATGAGAGAACAACTAGGTATTATGAAGGAGAACAGGAACTCGGGGAAGAAGGGGCAACAGAGCAGAGGTGATGAGGTGTTTGTCACATCCATAGGATGTCTTGGCATGCTTAATCGAACTTGCAGGAGACAAATTGTGTGGCCAGGTGGATGACACCCCTTGGTTATGAACCTCATCCATAGCATCCTTGAAAAGTCAGCATTAATTTTTTTGGTGCGGAGAAGGAAGGATTCTCTTGGTTATAGCTGGAGAGGCATAGAAGTGAGTCTTTTCAATGTTTCATGAGCACAATGCTCTCTTCTCAAAGCAGAGGAATGCTTGTGCTCTGCTGAAGAGCAGAAGTGCTTGTAGCTGACCGCTGGTGAGTCAGTGCCAATAGTGGCAGTAGGCAGTTACTTAGGGCACGAGACAGAAGCGGTGGCCTGTCCTACCTGGCCCTATATAATATATATATGTATGTATGTGCGTACAATATTATATATATATATAAAATTCTTTTTAGATCCACGGGATGGATTACGCAGTAATCAAGGCTGAGCACCAATTCCACCGACACCTTATTGGCAAGTGTGAAGAGGAAGATGAAGCCCAAGGCTCACAGTATCGGTGGATCTCATTTGATGGTGCCTCCGTGTGGTGTGGCTAGTCAGCTGAATACCTGAATGCCGGTTGGGATGGCGATGATTATAGTGGCGGAGATGAAGTATGATCGGCTGTCTACGTCTATTCCGACAGTGAATATGTGGTGGGCTCATATGACAAAGCCCAGGAATCCAATCGATAGTATAGCTCAGACTATTCCTATGTAGCCGAATGGTTCTTTTTTGCCTGCGTAATACGTTACAACATGTGAGATGATTCCAAAGCCGTGAAGGATTAAGATGTAAACTTCCTGGTGGCCAAAGAATCAGAACAGGTGCTGGTAGAGAATGGGGTCTCCCCCTCCAGCGGGGTCAAAGAATGTAGTGTTTAGGTTTCGGTCGGTCAGTAGTATGGTGATGCCGGCGGCCAGGACTGGAAGTGAGGGCACTAGGAGTATGGATCATACGAATAGGGGAGTTGGATGTTGCGATAAGGCGGGGGGGGTTATGTTAATGGCTGTTGTGTTAAAGTTGATGGCCCCTAAGATGGAAGACACACCTGCGAGGTGTAGGGAGAAGATGGCTAGGTCTACTGAGGCGCCAGCATGGGCTAGGTTGCCTGCTAGGGGCGGGTATATGGTTCATCCTGTTCCGACTCCAGCTTCTACTGTGGAGGACGCTAGGAGCAGTAGGAAGGACGGAGGAAGTAGTTCAGAAACCGATGTTGTTTATGCGGGGGAATGCTATGTCTGGGGCTCCAATTATAAGGGGGACTAGTCAGTTTCCAAACCCTTCGATTATAATAGCTATAACTGTGAAGAAGATTCTTACGAAGGCATGGGCGGTGATGATGACATTGTAGATTTGGTCGTCTCCTAGGAGAGTTCCTGGTTGGCCAAGTTCTGCTCGAATAAGGAGGCTGAGGGCGGTACTCGGCTATGCCTGCCCATGCTCCGAAGAGTAGGTATAGGGTGCCGATGTCATTGTGGTTTGTTGAAACTAGTCATCGGTTGATGAAGGTCACGGGTCAGGTGGCTGAGTGTTTAGGCGTTAGGCTGTAGTCCTTTTTACAGAGGTTGAATTCCTCTTCTTATCGACTCTGTGGTGAAGTTCATGTTGAGTTGCAAACTCATTGATGTACGCTGAGAGTGTGCCGGAGTCTGGTAGACAGAAGCTCGTTGGTTTGAGCGTCTAGCTGTTAATTAGAAGTTTATGGGATCGAGGCCCGTCTGTCTAGGCTTATCGTGGAGGCCCTAGCTGAATTAGAGTATCTGCGTTGCATTTAGATGGTGCAGGTTTAGTGTCCTGCGGGCCTTAGTGGTGTGGGCAGAAACTAAGAGGATTTAACTCTTAGTTAAGGCTTTGAAGGCTTTCGGTTTGGTAGGCAGGGGATCCTAAGTTTCTTAGGTAACGGTCAGGATTGCGGGAGAAGGGGGGAGAAGGAGGACTGACAGAGAAATTAAGGTAGCAATTGGTGTGCCTGTGGATTTGTTATTGTATCATTGTTTTATGAAGCTTGTAGTGTTTGGTGGGAGTGTGGAGCAATATGCAAGGCGTAGGTAGAAAAATAAACCTTGTAGGGAGAGTATTGAAATAATTATGGCTGCGGTTGATATCTCTTGCTTAGTTAGTTCCTGGATAATGAGTCATTTTGGTAAAAAGCCAGGGAGTGGGGGCAGGCCGGCTAGGGATAGTAGTGCTAGCGTCAAGGATGCGTTTAGTGATGGTATTTTTGTTCAGGAGGTTATTATTGTGGATAGTTTTGAGGAGTTGGTTGTGTTGAGGGCTAAGAAAATGGAGGCGGTTCTTAAGGAGTTTGGGTAGAAGGTTATTAATGTTAGCTTGGGGTTGTATATGAGGATGATGGTTATTCAGCCTAGGTGGGCGATCGATGAGAAAGCTAGGACTTTTCGGATTTGTGTTTGGTTAAGTGCTGTTCGCCCTCCGATGGCTGCGGATGCAATGGCCACGGTTGTCAGTAGGAGTGGGTTCAGTGAGGGGGCAGTTAAGAAAAGAAGAGTGAGTGGGGGGAGTTTTATTCATGTAGAGACGAGTAGGGCAGTGGTTATAGGTGAGCCTTGTATGACCTCTGGACATCAGGAGTGAAAGGGTACTAGGCCTAGTTTTATTGCGACTGCTGTAGTTAGTAGTAGGGAGGCTGCTGGGTGGCTTAGTCGCGGAATGTCTCATTGTCCGGTGAACTGTGCGTTGATTGTGCTTGAGAAGAGGATTAATGCGGAGGCGGTTGCTTGGACGAGAAAGTATTTGATTGCAGCTTCCATAGCTCGAGGGTGGTGTGATTTTGAAAGGAAGGGGATAATGGCAAGGGTGTTGATTTCTAGTCCAGGCCAGGCTAGCAGTCAGTGGTTGCTTGAAATTGTGATGGTTGTTCCTAGTAGAAGGCTTAAGGAGAACGTTAGTTTTGTGACGGGGCTCATTTAGTAGAGGAAGAGGTTAAACCATCATTTTCGGGGTATGGGCCCGATAGCTTTTGTTTAGCTGACCCTACTGGGAAGTAATATAAGGGGAGTATGGAGCGCTTTGATCTCTTCTGTGCAGGTTCAATTCCTGTCTTCCTAAGGTTTTCAACGGAGACAATGGGATTCGGACATAGAGACGGTCTCCGGTTCACCTCAAACAGGAGAACTGAATGCAGTTGTTCGTGTTTTCCGAGAATGGAATGTACCACTCCACCTTGTTACTGATTCTGCTTATGTTGCAGGTATTGTTCCACGAGCTGAAGCTTCTGTGCTGCGGAGTGTTTCGCATTCACAACCCTTTACCCTGTTACAGGAACTTATTTTCCTTTTGGACTCTCGATCTGCGCCTTATTTTGTTATGCATATTAGGTCTCATACCTCGCTACCTGGTTTTCTTGCAGAAGGCAATCGACGAGCTGACCTATTGCCGTGACCAGTTCAAGTACTGCCAGACCGTATTGCACAAGCTAAGCGAAGGCACTCTTTTTTTCCATCGAAACGCTGGAGCTCTTAAGCGACAGTTTGGCCTTGCTGCTCAACAAGCATCAAGTATTATTGCTGTCTGTCCCGATTGTCAAAAACATTCTTTCCCATCAGTTGCTGCAGGAGTTAATCCTAGAGGATTACAAAGCCTACCGTTATGGCAAACAGATGTCACGCATGATTCTGAATTTGGTAGCCTTAAATATATCCACTCTTCCATTGATACATTTTCAGGTGCCTTGGTTGCCTCGTGTCACACAGGAGAAAAGGCACGAGCTGTTCGTAGACATTTAATGCGTGCTTTTGCTGCTTTAGGTATTCCCTTAAGCTGGACCGTTGTCGGTCTTTATCTTTACGTTTCAACAACTGTAAAAACCTCTTTTGCCCTATGGGGTAGAACTCACATTACCGGCATTGCTCATTCCCCCACCGGTCGATCTCTCATTGAAGGGTCTCATCGGTCTCTGAAACGTTTATGACAACAACAAAAAGGGGGAATGGGCATGGCTATTCCCGAGGAACGGTTACAGAAAGCGTTGTATGTTTTTAATTTTTTGAATTGTTCTTGAATAGATAACGACCCACCGATAGGTCGACGTTTCACTGCAGCTACCTCCGTCGAGGCACGGGTTAAAGGCCCGGTATCGGTCCGAGATGCAGAAACAGGTAAAATTATGGGACCATATCCTCTTGTTACACGGGGAAAAGGTTATGCTTGTGTCTCTACAGAAAAAGGACCTAGATGGATCCCAGCGAAGAATGTAAGACCTTTCCGTGAACCTTTACCGCAGGCAGCCGATACCGACACCGACGCTACAGAATGAAATAAAAACTGTGTGAGGATTACTGTTTTGCATTAATGTTAGATACCCAAAATCAGGACATAGGATATAGATTTCGCTTTTTACAGCGCCTAGAACGAGCACTATCACCCTGGATCAAGCCACTGAACAGAGGTAATACTCTCGGACCAAGCGGGGGAACGGGACAACTCATTGTCCATGGAACGATGATTCCATTGACACTGATAAGGGGAAGGGAGGATTCATAATGAGAGAACAACTAGGTATTACGAAGGAGAACAGGAACGATAAACATGGTTATTTAGTGTTTAATAGGTGTCTGCACGCTTGTCGAGATATCTAGTTAGGTAACTACAGGAGTGGTTTCTGCCCTGAGCCTGGTGGCGCGCACAGCTGCGGCTTGTGTCCTGGCTCAGAGATGTAAACAGGGGCTTCTCTGTTAGGGTAAAGTGTCTCTCTTTGCATCAAAAGGAGGGAATGAAGGGGATGACCCCAGAGGTATGTTCAGAGAAGGCATGCTATGTTTCGAACTTTTTGATGGAAACGGTTCTTGTTTGGTGTGCCCTTCCGCCTACGTATAACGTTAATCCAAAAGAAGGTGATGTTGTTTACACTTTGCATGTCGAGCATTGTCTTTCTGTAGATGCTAATGTAGTAGGAGGCTAGGATGGGAACGTGTCGCAGCGCTTCTTCTCTTATGCAGAGTAACAGCAGGGAAAGCATTAAAGAGTTCAATCACCTTGTTTGGTAGGCAGTTAAGCATGTGAGTCAAAATTGCCGCTGCTTTTTGTTGTTGGTTCAAGGACGTGGCTGTGAGGATTTTGATGGTATGTGCTGCGTGGATTTTAGGCGCCCCACTGCAGCAACATGTTATCAAAATCTGAGAAAATTTCAGCCTTTTCTGGCATCCATTCACTCGATTGGCAGTGTTGTTTGTTTGCTATTACCTTGGTTGCTGTCATGTTTGCAAGGGCCCTGCGGAACATGGCAAACCTGGTACTAGCTGTTCAAAAACAAAAAGGGGAAATTGTAGAATTGTACGGAACAAAGGCAGTGGGTTATTTTGACAGTGATAATATGTCTTAGTTGGTTTTTTATTTGTTCTGTTGCTTAGGCCTTGTTTTTCCTCGTTCGCTTTCAAAGGTTCTTTTGTGCAACAGGAAGGGGGGGAGGTGCAGGAGCGGGCTGGAAACTAGGACCACGCGTGGCAATCGGTCAGCTGAGGGGAGTGTGCTCGAGCTTGTCTAGACAACAATTAACAACATGATGGGGCATGGTTACAGAGCACAGGGGAGTGGGAGACGGATGGCGCCAAGGAAAGGTAACACCTTGCTGTTAAGTGCCGGTAGTTAACCACCAATCAGGGATTGCCTAGTATGCAAGGCTTAGCCTCAAGAAGCAATTGGTTTAAAACGCGCAGCTTCTGCAAGCGTATAAAACCTCGTGCTTCTGCACAACGCATTGACATTTGCTTGCATCAAGCTGCGTCCCGTCTCTTCATTCGCCGCAGTCAGGTTTACTAGGATCATCTTTAGGTTGGCCTTAGGGGTATCTCGGGCTTACGACAGCTTAGCTGTGTTTCGGTTTCCTAGTTATTCTGACAGGCTCTGGTCCACTCTCTACGCCGTGTGACTGTTGGCTTGGGTTTCTGGTGTGACCGCGGCGGCTGGCACGAGATTTACCAACCCTGAAGGTTGCCGTGACTAAGTCAAGCTTGCGCTTCTTGCTTACTGTTAATTACTGCTGAGTGCCCGTGGGGGTGTGGCTGAGCAAGGCGTCTTGGGCTACAGTTGGTAGCGTGTGCCTGATGCCTGCTCCTTCGGTCTTAGCAGGAGGCCTAGGGCATTTACACTGGGCCGCAGATACTTGCACGTCTAGGTCTAGCAGGAGCCAACCGTAAGGTTAGGGCTAAGTCTTTTGTCCTCGGCTTTCATATTGGACGCCATCTTGGCATCTTCAGTGCCACGCTTTGGATTGTAAGCTACGGGGACGTGGTTTTGTTGGTTTCGTTGGCTTCGTTGGCTGTTTGGGCGCCTATAGTCTTAGGGGCGTGTGTGTATGGGGGGTTTGGGTTAATATGATTTTAGTGCTGAGGTTTTGGGTAGGTGGTGTTTATGGGATATACAAGATGTTAAGGAGAAGGCTAGGTTTGAGCGGTAAAGGTGTTAGAGGTTCTCGTGGTTGAATTGTACAGCAATAGTTTGTCAAGCTGTAGGTCCCGGGGAGGTGCCGGGCGAGAACATACAGGTCGAATAACTTCCCATCCACCTTCACACAAACTGTTTAACGTTGATTTTCGTCTGATGTTAAAACCCAGAAGAAGCGAACAACCCTTACCGGCGCTTACTGTGTTTACAGATGGATCGGGCCAATCGCATAAATCTGTTCTTCTGTGGTGGGATGATCAACGGAGGCAATGGGATTCGGACATAGAGACGGTCTCCGGTTCACCTCAAACAGGAGAACTGAATGCAGTTGTTCGTGTTTTCCGAGAATGGAATGTACCACTCCACCTTGTTACTGATTCTGCTTATGTTGCAGGTATTGTTCCACGAGCTGAAGCTTCTGTGCTGCGGAGTGTTTCGCATTCACAACCCTTTACCCTGTTACAGGAACTTATTTTCCTTTTGGACTCTCGATCTGCGCCTTATTTTGTTATGCATATTAGGTCTCATACCTCGCTACCTGGTTTTCTTGCAGAAGGCAATCGACGAGCTGACCTATTGCCGTGACCAGTTCAAGTACTGCCAGACCGTATTGCACAAGCTAAGCGAAGGCACTCTTTTTTTCCATCGAAACGCTGGAGCTCTTAAGCGACAGTTTGGCCTTGCTGCTCAACAAGCATCAAGTATTATTGCTGTCTGTCCCGACTGTCAAAAACATTCTTTCCCATCAGTTGCTGCAGGAGTTAATCCTAGAGGATTACAAAGCCTACCGTTATGGCAAACAGATGTCACGCATGATTCTGAATTTGGTAGCCTTAAATATATCCACTCTTCCATTGATACATTTTCAGGTGCCTTGGTTGCCTCGTGTCACACAGGAGAAAAGGCACGAGCTGTTCGTAGACATTTAATGCGTGCTTTTGCTGCTTTAGGTATTCCCTTAAGCTGGACCGTTATCGGTCTTTATCTTTACGTTTCAACAACTGTAAAAACCTCTTTTGCCCTATGGGGTAGAACTCACATTACCGGCATTGCTCATTCCCCCACCGGTCGATCTCTCATTGAAGGGTCTCATCGGTCTCTGAAACGTTTATGACAACAACAAAAAGGGGGAATGGGCATGGCTATTCCCGAGGAACGGTTACAGAAAGCGTTGTATGTTTTTAATTTTTTGAATTGTTCTTGAATAGATAACGACCCACCGATAGGTCGACGTTTCACTGCAGCTACCTCCGTCGAGGCACGGGTTAAAGGCCCGGTATCGGTCCGAGATGCAGAAACAGGTAAAATTATGGGACCATATCCTCTTGTTACACGGGGAAAAGGTTATGCTTGTGTCTCTACAGAAAAAGGACCTCGATGGATCCCAGCGAAGAATGTAAGACCTTTCCGTGAACCTTTACCGCAGGCAGCTGATACCGACACCGACGCTACAGAATGAAATAAAAACTGTGTGAGGATTACTGTTTTGCATTAATGTTAGATACCCAAAATCAGGACATAGAATATAGATTTCGCTTTTTACAGCGCCTAGAACGAGCACTATCACCCTGGATCAAGCCACTGAACAGAGGTAATACTCTCGGACCAAGCGGGGGAAAGGGACGACTCATTGTCCATGGAACGATGATTCCATTGACACTGATAAGGGGAAGGGAGGATTCATAATGAGAGAACAACTAGGTATTACGAAGGAGAACAGGAACTGGGGGAAGAAGGGGCAACAGAGCAGAGGTGATGAGGTGTTTGTCACATCCATAGGATGTCTTGGCATGCTTAATCGAACTTGCAGGAGACAAATTGTGTGGCCAGGTGGATGACACCCCTTGGTTATGAACCTCATCCATAGCATCCTTGAAAAGTCAGCATTATTTTTTTTGGTGCGGAGAAGGAAGGATTCTCTTGGTTATAGCTGGAGAGGCGTAGAAGTCAGTCTTTTCAATGTTTCATGAGCACAATGCTCTCTTCTCAAAGCAGAGGAATGCTTGTGCTCTGCTGAAGAGCAGAAGTGCTTGTAGCTGACCGCTGGTGAGTCAGTGCCAATAGTGGCAGTAGGCAGTTACTTAGGGCACGAGACAGAAGCGGTGGCCTGTCCTACCTGGCCCTATATATTATAATATAAAATAATGTACATACATATATATATAGATAGATATAAAAGATATAATTCTTTTTAGATCCACGGGACGGATTACGCAATAATCAAGGCTGAGCACCAATTCCACCGACACCTCATTGGCAAGAAAGCAGCTAAACGGTAAGTGGAGTGCCTTTCTAGTCCTTCCCATGCTCACACTCTTCGTGTTTAGTAGATGGTATCAGGGGCTCTGTAGCTCACCCAGTGTGCTGTCTCCATCACATTTCCTCTGCTTTTCTGGAGTGGTGGTGGTACAAGGAGAGAAATGGGCCGTCAGGCCTTGCGATGGCTTGAACGGGTGAAAGTACCTTGGGAGCCTGAACAGTAGTGGAATTACTTTGATGTGTCCTGGAGGAATTTTTTTTTTTTTTTTTTTTCCACACGCTGCTCTGTGCGAATGACATTTTAGCAGCCAGTTGTGGGTGGTGGAAATGTGCTTGGTGAGCTTCTCCCTGTAGAGGAATGAAGGCGGTGGGTTGATTAGCATTGATAACACGCAGCTGTGGCCTTGCCTCAGAGGCAGTGGGTTGATTGACATGGGCGATGTGCAGGTGTAGCTGGTTCCCGCTAAGGGGTTAAATAGCCCTGTGGCTTGTGGGAGAGGGTGTCAGCTGGAGGAGGAGCAGTGTGGTCTGGCCTCTGGAGGAAGGTGCTACAGCACCGGCAGTAGAATATGGCCAACGCTAAAGCCTTGTTGCGGTCTGCTAGTTTGATAGCACTGCAACGTGTCCCCAGCCAAGAGTTTGGGGTAGAAAGGAACGATTATCCTCTGCTCTAAATGTGATACTGTTTGGGGAAGAAACACGCCTGGCTCTGACAAGGGAACAATGGGCTCTGTAGATGCCACGGTATTTACTTGGACAGGCTCTCGTGTGGCACAGGTCTGCTCTCGCTGAACTCCAGGGGGAAGAGGCAATTTCCCCTGGCTCAACCCTACCCCACCGAGCCCTTCCCAGAGGCGGCTTTACTTCTTCATCAGCCTCTGAGCAGTGATAATCCAGGTGCCTTGCTTCCAGGTCCTTACCTAGCAGACGGCGTCACCACAGTCCTTGCCTCGAAGTGAACAGGATGAAGGATCTGTACAAGGTGTCTGTGCGCATTCCCCCGGACAACGAGAAGAGCAACCCGATCAGAATGGAAGGAGACCCACAGGGGGTCCCACAGGCCAAGAGCGAGCTGCTGGAACTCGCTTCCCGTATGGTGAGTGGGTAGGACGTGATGTTTGGGAGACTGCAGGGTTTGGGCTCTCGTGTTCCCTTGTAACCTTCTGGTGCGAGTGTGTGCCCCTTGCCCACGGAGCACTTGGATCTCATGACAAGTGCAAGTTCCTCTTCACAAATGTCTTCCCCTGTTCCCTCGGGTAGCCCTTCTCTGTCAACGCAGAGTGAATTTGGTCTGGAGAAAAGAGGGACAGTGCTGGCAAGTAAACCGTCGGGCAGCAAACCGCTAAGTCAAAGTAGACGGCTCTCCGGCTGAACACTCAGTGTGCCCTCTGTTCCCGTCAGGAAAATGAACACGCTGCGGACCTAATCGTTGAGCAGAAATTCCACCGGACCATCACTGGGCAGAAGGCTGAGCGGGTCTGGGAAATCCGGGAGCAATTCCCAGAGGTAAGGCTTTGTAGGAGAGGAGGAATCCAGAGGGGTTCTTTCCTACATGGGTAGTAGGCCTGTCGTCACAGAAGTCGTAACTTTAGTGGCTCTGTAGCGCAAGTGTCTGAGAAGATAGTTCTTTTAGCCAGAGGCCGCTAACACGGTTCCCCTTTTCTGAATGGGAAAAGGGCATGTGTAGGATCCCCCCAGCCTTTGCATGTGTCTGACACAAGGGTTCTTGCTTTTGCTTGAGCTAACTCTAAATGACCGCTCCTGCAGGTTATCATCAACTTCCCAGACCCTGCACACAAGAGTGACATCGTCCAACTCCGAGGTCCCAAAAACGAGGTGGAGAAGTGCACCGAGTACATGCAAAAGACGGTGGCAGACCTGGTAAGGAGGTCTTCTGCCTGCACTTCCCTCCTCCGTGCCTGGATAACCCTGGGGCAAAGCAGAGCTCTACTGGCTTGGGTAGAGCTAAAACACCTCAAGAGGAGGGAGCTGTCGACGCTGTTTTGGCTGAATGGAGGCAGGGGGTAGTACCTGTTATGGGAAGGCTATAGGGGAACGTCCTTGCCTTTGTTTAGTCTTACAAGTCCCTCGTATAGAGAACTTCCTTGGGTCTAAGCCTCTTTTCAAAAGCTCGTTTATCAGAGTTCCTGAAGTCGGGCCTCCCTTGCCACGACAGTGTAATCTTCAGTTCTCCCTTCCTTTCTCCCTTAGGTTGAAAACAGCTTTTCTATTTCTGTCCCCATCTGCAAACAGTTCCACAAGAACATCGTGGGGAAAGGAGGTGCCAACATCAAGAAGGTGAGATATTGCTCCTAACTCAAGTGCTCGTGATGATCACTGCCTGCAGCAAAATCCCACTGGATGCTCTCTCCTGCCCATTGGTGATGTCCAATATAGCCTGCGAGGCTTTTTCTTCTGACATGGGACACTTCTGAGATGATTTTTTATTTTTTTTTCCTTTGTGGCAGATCCGTAAAGAAAGCAACACCATAATTGATCTCCCAGCAAAGAACAGCAACTCGGAGACAATTGTTAGCACAGGCAAGAGGGCAAACTGTGAGGCTGCTCGCCACAGGATAACATCACTTTGGAAGGACCTACAGAAGATGTGCATGTGGCTCAGGAACCGATTGAAGCCATGCTCAAGGAACTGGTGAGCTGGAGTTACTAGTTCCAGTAAGAAACTGGGGGAAGAAGGGGCAACAGAGCAGAGGTGATGAGGTGTTTGTCACATCCATAGGATGTCTTGGCATGCTTAATCGAACTTGCAGGAGACAAATTGTGTGGCCAGGTGGATGACACCCCTTGGTTATGAACCTCATCCATAGCATCCTTGAAAAGTCAGCATTAATTTTTTTGGTGCGGAGAAGGAAGGATTCTCTTGGTTATAGCTGGAGAGGCATAGAAGTCAGTCTTTTCAATGTTTCATGAGCACAATGCTCTCTTCTCAAAGCAGAGGAATGCTTGTGCTCTGCTGAAGAGCAGAAGTGCTTGTAGCTGACCGCTGGTGAGTCAGTGCCAATAGTGGCAGTAGGCAGTTACTTAGGGCACGAGACAGAAGCGGTGGCCTGTCCTACCTGGCCCTATATATTATAATATAAAATAATGTACATCCATACATATATAGATAGATATAAAAGATATAATTCTTTTTAGATCCACGGGACGGATTACGCAATAATCAAGGCTGACCACCAATTCCACCGACACGTCATTGGCAAGAAAGCAGCTAAACGGTAAGTGGAGTGCCTTTCTAGTCCTTCCCATGCTCACACTCTTCGTGTTTAGTAGATGGTATCAGGGGCTCTGTAGCTCACCCAGTGTGCTGTCTCCATCACATTTCCTCTGCTTTTCTGGAGTGGTGGTGGTACAAGGAGAGAAATGGGCCGTCAGGCCTTGCGATGGCTTGAACGGGTGAAAGTACCTTGGGAGCCTGAACAGTAGTGGAATTACTTTGATGTGTCCTGGAGGAATTTTTTTTTTTTTTTTTTTTTCCACACGCTGCTCTGTGCGAATGACATTTTAGCAGCCAGTTGTGGGTGGTGGAAATGTGCTTGGTGAGCTTCTCCCTGTAGAGGAATGAAGGCGGTGGGTTGATTAGCATTGATAACACGCAGCTGTGGCCTTGCCTCAGAGGCAGTGGGTTGATTGACATGGGCGATGTGCAGGTGTAGCTGGTTCCCGCTAAGGGGTTAAATAGCCCTGTGGCTTGTGGGAGAGGGTGTCAGCTGGAGGAGGAGCAGTGTGGTCTGGCCTCTGGAGGAAGGTGCTACAGCACCGGCAGTAGAATATGGCCAACGCTAAAGCCTTGTTGCGGTCTGCTAGTTTGATAGCACTGCAACGTGTCCCCAGCCAAGAGTTTGGGGTAGAAAGGAACGATTATCCTCTGCTCTAAATGTGATACTGTTTGGGGAAGAAACACGCCTGGCTCTGACAAGGGAACAATGGGCTCTGTAGATGCCACGGTATTTACTTGGACAGGCTCTCGTGTGGCACAGGTCTGCTCTCGCTGAACTCCAGGGGGAAGAGGCAATTTCCCCTGGCTCAACCCTACCCCACCGAGCCCTTCCCAGAGGCGGCTTTACTTCTTCATCAGCCTCTGAGCAGTGATAATCCAGGTGCCTTGCTTCCAGGTCTTTGCCTAGCAGACGGCGTCACCACAGTCCTTGCCTCGAAGTGAACAGGATGAAGGATCTGTACAAGGTGTCTGTGCGCATTCCCCCGGACAACGAGAAGAGCAACCCGATCAGAATGGAAGGAGACCCACAGGGGGTCCCACAGGCCAAGAGCGAGCTGCTGGAACTCGCTTCCCGTATGGTGAGTGGGTAGGACGTGATGTTTGGGAGACTGCAGGGTTTGGGCTCTCGTGTTCCCTTGTAACCTTCTGGTGCGAGTGTGTGCCCCTTGCCCACGGAGCACTTGGATCTCATGACAAGTGCAAGTTCCTCTTCACAAATGTCTTCCCCTGTTCCCTCGGGTAGCCCTTCTCTGTCAACGCAGAGTGAATTTGGTCTGGAGAAAAGAGGGACAGTGCTGGCAAGTAAACCGTCGGGCAGCAAACCGCTAAGTCAAAGTAGATGGCTCTCCGGCTGAACACTCAGTGTGCCCTCTGTTCCCGTCAGGAAAATGAACACGCTGCGGACCTAATCGTTGAGCAGAAATTCCACCGGACCATCACTGGGCAGAAGGCTGAGCGGGTCTGGGAAATCCGGGAGCAATTCCCAGAGGTAAGGCTTTGTAGGAGAGGAGGAATCCAGAGGGGTTCTTTCCTACATGGGTAGTAGGCCTGTCGTCACAGAAGTCGTAACTTTAGTGGCTCTGTAGCGCAAGTGTCTGAGAAGATAGTTCTTTTAGCCAGAGGCCGCTAACACGGTTCCCCGTTTCTGAATGGGAAAAGGGCATGTGTAGGATCCCCCCAACCTTTGCATGTGTCTGACACAAGGGTTCTTGCTTTTGCTTGAGCTAACTCTAAATGACCGCTCCTGCAGGTTATCATCAACTTCCCAGACCCTGCACACAAGAGTGACATCGTCCAACTCCGAGGTCCCAAAAACGAGGTGGAGAAGTGCACCGAGTACATGCAAAAGACGGTGGCAGACCTGGTAAGGAGGTCTTCTGCCTGCACTTCCCTCCTCCGTGCCTGGATAACCCTGGGGCAAAGCAGAGCTCTACTGGCTTGGGTAGAGCTAAAACACCTCAAGAGGAGGGAGCTGTCGACGCTGTTTTGGCTGAATGGAGGCAGGGGGTAGTACCTGTTATGGGAAGGCTATAGGGGAACGTCCTTGCCTTTGTTTAGTCTTACAAGTCCCTCGTATAGAGAACTTCCTTGGGTCTAAGCCTCTTTTCAAAAGCTCGTTTATCAGAGTTCCTGAAGTCGGGCCTCCCTTGCCACGACAGTGTAATCTTCAGTTCTCCCTTCCTTTCTCCCTTAGGTTGAAAACAGCTTTTCTATTTCTGTCCCCATCTGCAAACAGTTCCACAAGAACATCGTAGGGAAAGGAGGTGCCAACATCAAGAAGGTGAGATACTGCTCCTAACTCAAGTGCTCGTGATGATCACTGCCTGCAGCAAAATCCCACTGGATGCTCTCTCCTGCCCATTGGTGATGTCCAATATAGCCTGCGAGGCTTTTTCTTCTGACATGGGACGCTTCTGAGATGATTTTTTTTTTTTTCACTTTGTGGCAGATCCGTAAAGAAAGCAACACCAAAATTGATCTCCCAGCAAAGAACAGCAACTCGGAGACAATTGTTATCACAGGCAAGAGGGCAAACTGTGAGGCTGCTCGCCACAGGATAACATCACTTTGGAAGGACCTACAGAAGATGTGCATGTGGCTCAGGAACAGATTGAAGCCATGCTCAAGGAACTGGTGAGCTGGAGTTACTAGTTCCAGTAAGAAACTGGGGGAAGAAGGGGCAACAGAGCAGAGGTGATGAGGTGTTTGTCACATCCATAGGATGTCTTGGCATGCTTAATCGAACTTGCAGGAGACAAATTGTGTGGCCAGGTGGATGACACCCCTTGGTTATGAACCTCATCCATAGCATCCTTGAAAAGTCAGCATTAATTTTTTTGGTGCGGAGAAGGAAGGATTCTCTTGGTTATAGCTGGAGAGGCGTAGAAGTCAGTCTTTTCAATGTTTCATGAGCACAATGCTCTCTTCTCAAAGCAGAGGAATGCTTGTGCTCTGCTGAAGAGCAGAAGTGCTTGTAGCTGACCGCTGGTGAGTCAGTGCCAATACTGGCAGTAGGCAGTTACTTAGGGCACGAGACAGAAGCGGTGGCCTGTCCTACCTGGCCCTATATAATATATATATATGTATGTATGTGCGTACAATATTATATATATATAAAATTCTTTTTAGATCCACGGGATGGATTACGCAGTAATCAAGGCTGAGCACCAATTCCACCGACACCTTATTGGCAAGTGTGAAGAGGAAGATGAAGCCCAAGGCTCACAGTATCGGTGGATCTCATTTGATGGTGCCTCCGTGTGGTGTGGCTAGTCAGCTGAATACCTGAATGCCGGTTGGGATGGCGATGATTATAGTGGCGGAGATGAAGTATGCTCGGCTGTCTACGTCTATTCCGACAGTGAATATGTGGTGGGCTCATATGACAAAGCCCAGGAATCCAATCGATAGTATAGCTCAGACTATTCCTATGTAGCCGAATGGTTCTTTTTTGCCTGCGTAATACGTTACAACATGTGAGATGATTCCAAAGCCGTGAAGGATTAAGATGTAAACTTCCTGGTGGCCAAAGAATCAGAACAGGTGCTGGTAGAGAATGGGGTCTCCCCCTCCAGCGGGGTCAATGAAAAGTGTTTAGGTTTCGGTCGGTCAGTAGTATGGTGATGCCGGCGGCCAGGACTGGAAGTGAGGGCACTAGGAGTACGGATCATACGAATAGGGGAGTTGGATATTGCGATAAGGCAGGGGGGGTTATGTTAATGGCTGTTGTGTTAAAGTTGATGGCCCCTAAGATGGAAGACACACCTGCGAGGTGTAGGGAGAAGATGGCTAGGTCTACTGAGGCGCCAGCATGGGCTAGGTTGCCTGCTAGGGGCGGGTATATGGTTCATCCTGTTCCGACTCCAGCTTCTACTGTGGAGGACGCTAGGAGCAGTAGGAAGGACGGAGGAAGTAGTTCAGAAACCGATGTTGTTTATGCGGGGGAATGCTATGTCTGGGGCTCCAATTATAAGGGGGACTAGTCAGTTTCCAAACCCTTCGATTATAATAGCTATAACTGTGAAGAAGATTCTTACGAAGGCATGGGCGGTGATGATGACATTGTAGATTTGGTCGTCTCCTAGGAGAGTTCCTGGTTGGCCAAGTTCTGCTCGAATAAGGAGGCTGAGGGCGGTACTCGGCTATGCCTGCCCATGCTCCGAAGAGTAGGTATAGGGTGCCGATGTCATTGTGGTTTGTTGAAACTAGTCATCGGTTGATGAAGGTCACGGGTCAGGTGGCTGAGTGTTTAGGCGTTAGGCTGTAGTCCTTTTTACAGAGGTTGAATTCCTCTTCTTATCGACTCTGTGGTGAAGTTCATGTTGAGTTGCAAACTCATTGATGTACGCTGAGAGTGTGCCGGAGTCTGGTAGACAGAAGCTCGTTGGTTTGAGCGTCTAGCTGTTAATTAGAAGTTTATGGGATCGAGGCCCGTCTGTCTAGGCTTATCGTGGAGGCCCTAGCTGAATTAGAGTATCTGCGTTGCATTTAGATGGTGCAGGTTTAGTGTCCTGCGGGCCTTAGTGGTGTGGGCAGAAACTAAGAGGATTTAACTCTTAGTTAAGGCTTTGAAGGCCTTCGGTTTGGTAGGCAGGGGATCCTAAGTTTCTTAGGTAACGGTCAGGATTGCGGGAGAAGGGGGGAGAAGGAGGACTGACAGAGAAATTAAGGTAGCAATTGGTGTGCCTGTGGATTTGTTATTGTATCATTGTTTTATGAAGCTTGTAGTGTTTGGTGGGAGTGTGGAGCAATATGCAAGGCGTAGGTAGAAAAATAAACCTTGTAGGGAGAGTATTGAAATAATTATGGCTGCGGTTGATATCTCTTGCTTAGTTAGTTCCTGGATAATGAGTCATTTTGGTAAAAAGCCAGGGAGTGGGGGCAGGCCGGCTAGGGATAGTAGTGCTAGCGTCAAGGATGCGTTTAGTGATGGTATTTTTGTTCAGGAGGTTATTATTGTGGATAGTTTTGAGGAGTTGGTTGTGTTGAGGGCTAAGAAAATGGAGGCGGTTCTTAAGGAGTATGGGTAGAAGGTTATTAATGTTAGCTTGGGGTTGTATATGAGGATGATGGTTATTCAGCCTAGGTGGGCGATCGATGAGAAAGCTAGGACTTTTCGGATTTGTGTTTGGTTAAGTCCTGTTCGCCCTCCGATGGCTGCGGATGCAATGGCCACGGTTGTCAGTAGGAGTGGGTTCAGTGAGGGGGCAGTTAAGAAAAGAAGAGTGAGTGGGGGGAGTTTTATTCATGTAGAGACGAGTAGGGCAGTGGTTATAGGTGAGCCTTGTATGACCTCTGGACATCAGGAGTGAAAGGGTACTAGGCCTAGTTTTATTGCGACTGCTGTAGTTAGTAGTAGGGAGGCTGTTGGGTGGCTTAGTCGCGGAATGTCTCATTGTCCGGTGAACTGTGCGTTGATTGTGCTTGAGAAGAGGATTAATGCGGAGGCGGTTGCTTGGACGAGAAAGTATTTGATTGCAGCTTCCATAGCTCGAGGGTGGTGTGATTTTGAAAGGAAGGGGATAATGGCAAGGGTGTTGATTTCTAGTCCAGGCCAGGCTAGCAGTCAGTGGTTGCTTGAAATTGTGATGGTTGTTCCTAGTAGAAGGCTTAAGGAGAACGTTAGTTTTGTGACGGGGCTCATTTAGTAGAGGAAGAGGTTAAACCATCATTTTCGGGGTATGGGCCCGATAGCTTTTGTTTAGCTGACCCTACTGGGAAGTAATATAAGGGGAGTATGGAGCGCTTTGATCTCTTCTGTGCAGGTTCAATTCCTGTCTTCCTAAGGTTTTCAACGGAGACAATGGGATTCGGACATAGAGACGGTCTCCGGTTCACCTCAAACAGGAGAACTGAATGCAGTTGTTCGTGTTTTCCGAGAATGGAATGTACCACTCCACCTTGTTACTGATTCTGCTTATGTTGCAGGTATTGTTCCACGAGCTGAAGCTTCTGTGCTGCGGAGTGTTTCGCATTCACAACCCTTTACCCTGTTACAGGAACTTATTTTCCTTTTGGACTCTCGATCTGCGCCTTATTTTGTTATGCATATTAGGTCTCATACCTCGCTACCTGGTTTTCTTGCAGAAGGCAATCGACGAGCTGACCTATTGCCGTGACCAGTTCAAGTACTGCCAGACCGTATTGCACAAGCTAAGCGAAGGCACTCTTTTTTTCCATCGAAACGCTGGAGCTCTTAAGCGACAGTTTGGCCTTGCTGCTCAACAAGCATCAAGTATTATTGCTGTCTGTCCCGATTGTCAAAAACATTCTTTCCCATCAGTTGCTGCAGGAGTTAATCCTAGAGGATTACAAAGCCTACCGTTATGGCAAACAGATGTCACGCATGATTCTGAATTTGGTAGCCTTAAATATATCCACTCTTCCATTGATACATTTTCAGGTGCCTTGGTTGCCTCGTGTCACACAGGAGAAAAGGCACGAGCTGTTCGTAGACATTTAATGCGTGCTTTTGCTGCTTTAGGTATTCCCTTAAGCTGGGCCGTTGTCGGTCTTTATCTTTACGTTTCAACAACTGTAAAAACCTCTTTTGCCCTATGGGGTAGAACTCACATTACCGGCATTGCTCATTCCCCCACCGGTCGATCTCTCCTTGAAGGGTCTCATCGGTCTCTGAAACGTTTATGACAACAACAAAAAGGGGGAATGGGCATGGCTATTCCCGAGGAACGGTTACAGAAAGCGTTGTATGTTTTTAATTTTTTGAATTGTTCTTGAATAGATAACGACCCACCGATAGGTCGACGTTTCACTGCAGCTACCTCCGTCGAGGCACGGGTTAAAGGCCCGGTATCGGTCCGAGATGCAGAAACAGGTAAAATTATGGGACCATATCCTCTTGTTACACGGGGAAAAGGTTATGCTTGTGTCTCTACAGAAAAAGGACCTCGATGGATCCCAGCGAAGAATGTAAGACCTTTCCGTGAACCTTTACCGCAGGCAGCCGATACCGACACCGACGCTACAGAATGAAATAAAAACTGTGTGAGGATTACTGTTTTGCATTAATGTTAGATACCCAAAATCAGGACATAGGATATAGATTTCGCTTTTTACAGCGCCTAGAACGAGCACTATCACCCTGGATCAAGCCACTGAACAGAGGTAATACTCTCGGACCAAGCGGGGGAACGGGACGACTCATTGTCCATGGAACGATGATTCCATTGACACTGATAAGGGGAAGGGAGGATTCATAATGAGAGAACAACTAGGTATTACGAAGGAGAACAGGAACGATAAACATGGTTATTTAGTGTTTAATAGGTGTCTGCACGCTTGTCGAGATATCTAGTTAGGTAACAACAGGAGTGGTTTCTGCCCTGAGCCTGGTGGCGCGCACAGCTGCGGCTTGTGTCCTGGCTCAGAGATGTAAACAGGGGCTTCTCTGTTAGGGTAAAGTGTCTCTCTTTGCATCAAAAGGAGGGAATGAAGGGGATGACCCCAGAGGTATGTTCAGAGAAGGCATGCTATGTTTCGAACTTTTTGACGGAAACGGTTCTTGTTTGGTGTGCCCTTCCGCCTACGTATAACGTTAATCCAAAAGAAGGTGATGTTGTTTACACTTTGCATGTCGAGCATTGTCTTTCTGTAGATGCTAATGTAGTAGGAGGCTAGGATGGGAACGTGTCGCAGCGCTTCTTCTCTTATGCAGAGTAACAGCAGGGAAAGCATTAAAGAGTTCAATCACCTTGTTTGGTAGGCAGTTAAGCATGTGAGTCAAAATTGCCGCTGCTTTTTGTTGTTGGTTCAAGGACGTGGCTGTGAGGATTTTGATGGTATGTGCTGCGTGGATTTTAGGCGCCCCACTGCAGCAACATGTTATCAAAATCTGAGAAAATTTCAGCCTTTTCTGGCATCCATTCACTCGATTGGCAGTGTTGTTTGTTTGCTATTACCTTGGTTGCTGTCATGTTTGCAAGGGCCCTGCGGAACATGGCAAACCTGGTACTAGCTGTTCAAAAACAAAAAGGGGAAATTGTAGAATTGTACGGAACAAAGGCAGTGGGTTATTTTGACAGTGATAATATGTCTTAGTTGGTTTTTTATTTGTTCTGTTGCTTAGGCCTTGTTTTTCCTCGTTCGCTTTCAAAGGTTCTTTTGTGCAACAGGAAGGGGGGGAGGTGCAGGAGCGGGCTGGAAACTAGGACCACGCGTGGCAATCGGTCAGCTGAGGGGAGTGTGCTCGAGCTTGTCTAGACAACAATTAACAACATGATGGGGCATGGTTACAGAGCGCAGGGGAGTGGGAGACGGATGGCGCCAAGGAAAGGTAACACCTTGCTGTTAAGTGCCGGTAGTTAACCACCAATCAGGGATTGCCTAGTATGCAAGGCTTAGCCTCAAGAAGCAATTGGTTTAAAACGCGCAGCTTCTGCAAGCGTATAAAACCTCGTGCTTCTGCACAACGCATTGACATTTGCTTGCATCAAGCTGCGTCCCGTCTCTTCATTGGCCGCAGTCAGGTTTACTAGGATCATCTTTAGGTTGGCCTTAGGGGCATCTCGGGCTTACGACAGCTTAGCTGTGTTTCGGTTTCCTAGTTATTCTGACAGGCTCTGGTCCACTCTCTACGCCGTGTGACTGTTGGCTTGGGTTTCTGGTGTGACCGCGGCGGCTGGCACGAGATTTACCAACCCTGAAGGTTGCCGTGACTAAGTCAAGCTTGCGCTTCTTGCTTACTGTTAATTACTGCTGAGTGCCCGTGGGGGTGTGGCTGAGCAAGGCGTCTTGGGCTGCAGTTGGTAGCGTGTGCCTGATGCCTGCTCCTTCGGTCTTAGCAGGAGGCCTAGGGCATTTACACTGGGCCGCAGATACTTGCACGTCTAGGTCTAGCAGGAGCCAACCGTAAGGTTAGGGCTAAGTCTTTTGTCCTCGGCTTTCATATTGGACGCCATCTTGGCATCTTCAGTGCCACGCTTTGGATTGTAAGCTACGGGGACGTGGTTTCGTTGGTTTCGTTGGCTTCGTTGGCTGTTTGGGCGCCTATAGTCTTAGGGGCGTGTGTGTATGGGGGGTTTGGGTTAATATGATTTTAGTGCTGAGGTTTTGGGTAGGTGGTGTTTATGGGATATATAAGATGTTAAGGAGAAGGCTAGGTTTGAGCGGTAAAGGTGTTAGAGGTTCTCGTGGTTGAATTGTACAGCAATAGTTTGTCAAGCTGTAGGTCCCGGGGAGGTGCCGGGCGAGAACATACAGGTCGAATAACTTCCCATCCACCTTCACACAAACTGTTTAACGTTGATTTTCGTCTGATGTTAAAACCCAGAAGAAGCGAACAACCCTTACCGGCGCTTACTGTGTTTACAGATGGATCGGGCCAATCGCATAAATCTGTTCTTCTGTGGTGGGATGATCAACGGAGGCAATGGGATTCGGACATAGAGACGGTCTCCGGTTCACCTCAAACAGGAGAACTGAATGCAGTTGTTCGTGTTTTCCGAGAATGGAATGTACCACTCCACCTTGTTACTGATTCTGCTTATGTTGCAGGTATTGTTCCACGAGCTGAAGCTTCTGTGCTGCGGAGTGTTTCGCATTCACAACCCTTTACCCTGTTACAGGAACTTATTTTCCTTTTGGACTCTCGATCTGCGCCTTATTTTGTTATGCATATTAGGTCTCATACCTCGCTACCTGGTTTTCTTGCAGAAGGCAATCGACGAGCTGACCTATTGCCGTGACCAGTTCAAGTACTGCCAGACCGTATTGCACAAGCTAAGCGAAGGCACTCTTTTTTTCCATCGAAACGCTGGAGCTCTTAAGCGACAGTTTGGCCTTGCTGCTCAACAAGCATCAAGTATTATTGCTGTCTGTCCCGATTGTCAAAAACATTCTTTCCCATCAGTTGCTGCAGGAGTTAATCCTAGAGGATTACAAAGCCTACCGTTATGGCAAACAGATGTCACGCATGATTCTGAATTTGGTAGCCTTAAATATATCCACTCTTCCATTGATACATTTTCAGGTGCCTTGGTTGCCTCGTGTCACACAGGAGAAAAGGCACGAGCTGTTCGTAGACATTTAATGCGTGCTTTTGCTGCTTTAGGTATTCCCTTAAGCTGGGCCGTTGTCGGTCTTTATCTTTACGTTTCAACAACTGTAAAAACCTCTTTTGCCCTATGGGGTAGAACTCACATTACCGGCATTGCTCATTCCCCCACCGGTCGATCTCTCATTGAAGGGTCTCATCGGTCTCTGAAACGTTTATGACAACAACAAAAAGGGGGAATGGGCATGGCTGTTCCCGAGGAACGGTTACAGAAAGCGTTGTATGTTTTTAATTTTTTGAATTGTTCTTGAATAGATAACGACCCACCGATAGGTCGACGTTTCACTGCAGCTACCTCCGTCGAGGCACGGGTTAAAGGCCCGGTATCGGTCCGAGATGCAGAAACAGGTAAAATTATGGGACCATATCCTCTTGTTACACGGGGAAAAGGTTATGCTTGTGTCTCTACAGAAAAAGGACCTCGATGGATCCCAGCGAAGAATGTAAGACCTTCCCGTGAACCTTTACCGCAGGCAGCCGATACTGACACCGACGCTACAGAATGAAATAAAAACTGTGTGAGGATTACTGTTTTGCATTAATGTTAGATACCCAAAATCAGGACATAGGATATAGATTTCGCTTTTTACAGCGCCTAGAACGAGCACTATCACCCTGGATCAAGCCACTGAACAGAGGTAATACTCTCGGACCAAGCGGGGGAACGGGACGACTCATTGTCCATGGAACGATGATTCCATTGACACTGATAAGGGGAAGGGAGGATTCATAATGAGAGAACAACTAGGTATTACGAAGGAGAACAGGAACGATAAACATGGTTATTTAGTGTTTAATAGGTGTCTGCACGCTTGTCGAGATATCTAGTTAGGTAACTACAGGAGTGGTTTCTGCCCTGAGCCTGGTGGCGCGCACAGCTGCGGCTTGTGTCCTGGCTCAGAGATGTAAACAGGGGCTTCTCTGTTAGGGTAAAGTGTCTCTCTTTGCATCAAAAGGAGGGAATGAAGGGGATGACCCCAGAGGTATGTTCAGAGAAGGCATGCTATGTTTCGAACTTTTTGACGGAAACGGTTCTTGTTTGGTGTGCCCTTCCGCCTACGTATAACGTTAATCCAAAAGAAGGTGATGTTGTTTACACTTTGCATGTCGAGCATTGTCTTTCTGTAGATGCTAATGTAGTAGGAGGCTAGGATGGGAACGTGTCGCAGCGCTTCTTCTCTTATGCAGAGTAACAGCAGGGAAAGCATTAAAGAGTTCAATCACCTTGTTTGGTAGGCAGTTAAGCATGTGAGTCAAAATTGCCGCTGCTTTTTGTTGTTGGTTCAAGGACGTGGCTGTGAGGATTTTGATGGTATGTGCTGCGTGGATTTTAGGCGCCCCACTGCAGCAACATGTTATCAAAATCTGAGAAAATTTCAGCCTTTTCTGGCATCCATTCACTCGATTGGCAGTGTTGTTTGTTTGCTATTACCTTGGTTGCTGTCATGTTTGCAAGGGCCCTGCGGAACATGGCAAACCTGGTACTAGCTGTTCAAAAACAAAAAGGGGAAATTGTAGAATTGTACGGAACAAAGGCAGTGGGTTATTTTGACAGTGATAATATGTCTTAGTTGGTTTTTTATTTGTTCTGTTGCTTAGGCCTTGTTTTTCCTCGTTCGCTTTCAAAGGTTCTTTTGTGCAACAGGAAGGGGGGGAGGTGCAGGAGCGGGCTGGAAACTAGGACCACGCGTGGCAATCGGTCAGCTGAGGGGAGTGTGCTCGAGCTTGTCTAGACAACAATTAACAACATGATGGGGCATGGTTACAGAGCGCAGGGGAGTGGGAGACGGATGGCGCCAAGGAAAGGTAACACCTTGCTGTTAAGTGCCGGTAGTTAACCACCAATCAGGGATTGCCTAGTATGCAAGGCTTAGCCTCAAGAAGCAATTGGTTTAAAACGCGCAGCTTCTGCAAGCGTATAAAACCTCGTGCTTCTGCACAACGCATTGACATTTGCTTGCATCAAGCTGCGTCCCGTCTCTTCATTCGCCGCAGTCAGGTTTACTAGGATCATCTTTAGGTTGGCCTTAGGGGTATCTCGGGCTTACGACAGCTTAGCTGTGTTTCGGTTTCCTAGTTATTCTGACAGGCTCTGGTCCACTCTCTACGCCGTGTGACTGTTGGCTTGGGTTTCTGGTGTGACCGCGGCGGCTGGCACGAGATTTACCAACCCTGAAGGTTGCCGTGACTAAGTCAAGCTTGCGCTTCTTGCTTACTGTTAATTACTGCTGAGTGCCCGTGGGGGTGTGGCTGAGCAAGGCGTCTTGGGCTGCAGTTGGTAGCGTGTGCCTGATGCCTGCTCCTTCGGTCTTAGCAGGAGGCCTAGGGCATTTACACTGGGCCGCAGATACTTGCACGTCTAGGTCTAGCAGGAGCCAACCGTAAGGTTAGGGCTAAGTCTTTTGTCCTCGGCTTTCATATTGGACGCCATCTTGGCATCTTCAGTGCCACGCTTTGGATTGTAAGCTACGGGGACGTGGTTTCGTTGGTTTCGTTGGCTTCGTTGGCTGTTTGGGCGCCTATAGTCTTAGGGGCGTGTGTGTATGGGGGGTTTGGGTTAATATGATTTTAGTGCTGAGGTTTTGGGTAGGTGGTGTTTATGGGATATATAAGATGTTAAGGAGAAGGCTAGGTTTGAGCGGTAAAGGTGTTAGAGGTTCTCGTGGTTGAATTGTACAGCAATAGTTTGTCAAGCTGTAGGTCCCGGGGAGGTGCCGGGCGAGAACATACAGGTCGAATAACTTCCCATCCACCTTCACACAAACTGTTTAACGTTGATTTTCGTCTGATGTTAAAACCCAGAAGAAGCGAACAACCCTTACCGGCGCTTACTGTGTTTACAGATGGATCGGGCCAATCGCATAAATCTGTTCTTCTGTGGTGGGATGATCAACGGAGGCAATGGGATTCGGACATAGAGACGGTCTCCGGTTCACCTCAAACAGGAGAACTGAATGCAGTTGTTCGTGTTTTCCGAGAATGGAATGTACCACTCCACCTTGTTACTGATTCTGCTTATGTTGCAGGTATTGTTCCACGAGCTGAAGCTTCTGTGCTGCGGAGTGTTTCGCATTCACAACCCTTTACCCTGTTACAGGAACTTATTTTCCTTTTGGACTCTCGATCTGCGCCTTATTTTGTTATGCATATTAGGTCTCATACCTCGCTACCTGGTTTTCTTGCAGAAGGCAATCGACGAGCTGACCTATTGCCGTGACCAGTTCAAGTACTGCCAGACCGTATTGCACAAGCTAAGCGAAGGCACTCTTTTTTTCCATCGAAACGCTGGAGCTCTTAAGCGACAGTTTGGCCTTGCTGCTCAACAAGCATCAAGTATTATTGCTGTCTGTCCCGATTGTCAAAAACATTCTTTCCCATCAGTTGCTGCAGGAGTTAATCCTAGAGGATTACAAAGCCTACCGTTATGGCAAACAGATGTCACGCATGATTCTGAATTTGGTAGCCTTAAATATATCCACTCTTCCATTGATACATTTTCAGGTGCCTTGGTTGCCTCGTGTCACACAGGAGAAAAGGCACGAGCTGTTCGTAGACATTTAATGCGTGCTTTTGCTGCTTTAGGTATTCCCTTAAGCTGGGCCGTTGTCGGTCTTTATCTTTACGTTTCAACAACTGTAAAAACCTCTTTTGCCCTATGGGGTAGAACTCACATTACCGGCATTGCTCATTCCCCCACCGGTCGATCTCTCCTTGAAGGGTCTCATCGGTCTCTGAAACGTTTATGACAACAACAAAAAGGGGGAATGGGCATGGCTGTTCCCGAGGAACGGTTACAGAAAGCGTTGTATGTTTTTAATTTTTTGAATTGTTCTTGAATAGATAACGACCCACCGATAGGTCGACGTTTCACTGCAGCTACCTCCGTCGAGGCACGGGTTAAAGGCCCGGTATCGGTCCGAGATGCAGAAACAGGTAAAATTATGGGACCATATCCTCTTGTTACACGGGGAAAAGGTTATGCTTGTGTCTCTACAGAAAAAGGACCTCGATGGATCCCAGCGAAGAATGTAAGACCTTTCCGTGAACCTTTACCGCAGGCAGCCGATACCGACACCGACGCTACAGAATGAAATAAAAACTGTGTGAGGATTACTGTTTTGCATTAATGTTAGATACCCAAAATCAGGACATAGGATATAGATTTCGCTTTTTACAGCGCCTAGAACGAGCACTATCACCCTGGATCAAGCCACTGAACAGAGGTAATACTCTCGGACCAAGCGGGGGAACGGGACGACTCATTGTCCATGGAACGATGATTCCATTGACACTGATAAGGGGAAGGGAGGATTCATAATGAGAGAACAACTAGGTATTACGAAGGAGAACAGGAACGATAAACATGGTTATTTAGTGTTTAATAGGTGTCTGCACGCTTGTCGAGATATCTAGTTAGGTAACTACAGGAGTGGTTTCTGCCCTGAGCCTGGTGGCGCGCACAGCTGCGGCTTGTGTCCTGGCTCAGAGATGTAAACAGGGGCTTCTCTGTTAGGGTAAAGTGTCTCTCTTTGCATCAAAAGGAGGGAATGAAGGGGATGACCCCAGAGGTATGTTCAGAGAAGGCATGCTATGTTTCGAACTTTTTGACGGAAACGGTTCTTGTTTGGTGTGCCCTTCCGCCTACGTATAACGTTAATCCAAAAGAAGGTGATGTTGTTTACACTTTGCATGTCGAGCATTGTCTTTCTGTAGATGCTAATGTAGTAGGAGGCTAGGATGGGAACGTGTCGCAGCGCTTCTTCTCTTATGCAGAGTAACAGCAGGGAAAGCATTAAAGAGTTCAATCACCTTGTTTGGTAGGCAGTTAAGCATGTGAGTCAAAATTGCCGCTGCTTTTTGTTGTTGGTTCAAGGACGTGGCTGTGAGGATTTTGATGGTATGTGCTGCGTGGATTTTAGGCGCCCCACTGCAGCAACATGTTATCAAAATCTGAGAAAATTTCAGCCTTTTCTGGCATCCATTCACTCGATTGGCAGTGTTGTTTGTTTGCTATTACCTTGGTTGCTGTCATGTTTGCAAGGGCCCTGCGGAACATGGCAAACCTGGTACTAGCTGTTCAAAAACAAAAAGGGGAAATTGTAGAATTGTACGGAACAAAGGCAGTGGGTTATTTTGACAGTGATAATATGTCTTAGTTGGTTTTTTATTTGTTCTGTTGCTTAGGCCTTGTTTTTCCTCGTTCGCTTTCAAAGGTTCTTTTGTGCAACAGGAAGGGGGGGAGGTGCAGGAGCGGGCTGGAAACTAGGACCACGCGTGGCAATCGGTCAGCTGAGGGGAGTGTGCTCGAGCTTGTCTAGACAACAATTAACAACATGATGGGGCATGGTTACAGAGCGCAGGGGAGTGGGAGACGGATGGCGCCAAGGAAAGGTAACACCTTGCTGTTAAGTGCCGGTAGTTAACCACCAATCAGGGATTGCCTAGTATGCAAGGCTTAGCCTCAAGAAGCAATTGGTTTAAAACGCGCAGCTTCTGCAAGCGTATAAAACCTCGTGCTTCTGCACAACGCATTGACATTTGCTTGCATCAAGCTGCGTCCCGTCTCTTCATTGGCCGCAGTCAGGTTTACTAGGATCATCTTTAGGTTGGCCTTAGGGGTATCTCGGGCTTACGACAGCTTAGCTGTGTTTCGGTTTCCTAGTTATTCTGACAGGCTCTGGTCCACTCTCTACGCCGTGTGACTGTTGGCTTGGGTTTCTGGTGTGACCGCGGCGGCTGGCACGAGATTTACCAACCCTGAAGGTTGCCGTGACTAAGTCAAGCTTGCGCTTCTTGCTTACTGTTAATTACTGCTGAGTGCCCGTGGGGGTGTGGCTGAGCAAGGCGTCTTGGGCTGCAGTTGGTAGCGTGTGCCTGATGCCTGCTCCTTCGGTCTTAGCAGGAGGCCTAGGGCATTTACACTGGGCCGCAGATACTTGCACGTCTAGGTCTAGCAGGAGCCAACCGTAAGGTTAGGGCTAAGTCTTTTGTCCTCGGCTTTCATATTGGACGCCATCTTGGCATCTTCAGTGCCACGCTTTGGATTGTAAGCTACGGGGACGTGGTTTCGTTGGTTTCGTTGGCTTCGTTGGCTGTTTGGGCGCCTATAGTCTTAGGGGCGTGTGTGTATGGGGGGTTTGGGTTAATATGATTTTAGTGCTGAGGTTTTGGGTAGGTGGTGTTTATGGGATATATAAGATGTTAAGGAGAAGGCTAGGTTTGAGCGGTAAAGGTGTTAGAGGTTCTCGTGGTTGAATTGTACAGCAATAGTTTGTCAAGCTGTAGGTCCCGGGGAGGTGCCGGGCGAGAACATACAGGTCGAATAACTTCCCATCCACCTTCACACAAACTGTTTAACGTTGATTTTCGTCTGATGTTAAAACCCAGAAGAAGCGAACAACCCTTACCGGCGCTTACTGTGTTTACAGATGGATCGGGCCAATCGCATAAATCTGTTCTTCTGTGGTGGGATGATCAACGGAGGCAATGGGATTCGGACATAGAGACGGTCTCCGGTTCACCTCAAACAGGAGAACTGAATGCAGTTGTTCGTGTTTTCCGAGAATGGAATGTACCACTCCACCTTGTTACTGATTCTGCTTATGTTGCAGGTATTGTTCCACGAGCTGAAGCTTCTGTGCTGCGGAGTGTTTCGCATTCACAACCCTTTACCCTGTTACAGGAACTTATTTTCCTTTTGGACTCTCGATCTGCGCCTTATTTTGTTATGCATATTAGGTCTCATACCTCGCTACCTGGTTTTCTTGCAGAAGGCAATCGACGAGCTGACCTATTGCCGAGACCAGTTCAAGTACTGCCAGACCGTATTGCACAAGCTAAGCGAAGGCACTCTTTTTTTCCATCGAAACGCTGGAGCTCTTAAGCGACAGTTTGGCCTTGCTGCTCAACAAGCATCAAGTATTATTGCTGTCTGTCCCGACTGTCAAAAACATTCTTTCCCATCAGTTGCTGCAGGAGTTAATCCTAGAGGATTACAAAGCCTACCGTTATGGCAAACAGATGTCACGCATGATTCTGAATTTGGTAGCCTTAAATATATCCACTCTTCCATTGATACATTTTCAGGTGCCTTGGTTGCCTCGTGTCACACAGGAGAAAAGGCACGAGCTGTTCGTAGACATTTAATGCGTGCTTTTGCTGCTTTAGGTATTCCCTTAAGCTGGACCGTTATCGGTCTTTATCTTTACGTTTCAACAACTGTAAAAACCTCTTTTGCCCTATGGGGTAGAACTCACATTACCGGCATTGCTCATTCCCCCACCGGTCGATCTCTCATTGAAGGGTCTCATCGGTCTCTGAAACGTTTATGACAACAACAAAAAGGGGGAATGGGCATGGCTATTCCCGAGGAACGGTTACAGAAAGCGTTGTATGTTTTTAATTTTTTGAATTGTTCTTGAATAGATAACGACCCACCGATAGGTCGACGTTTCACTGCAGCTACCTCCGTCGAGGCACGGGTTAAAGCCCCGGTATCGGTCCGAGATGCAGAAACAGGTAAAATTATGGGACCATATCCTCTTGTTACACGGGGAAAAGGTTATGCTTGTGTCTCTACAGAAAAAGGACCTAGATGGATCCCAGCGAAGAATGTAAGACCTTTCCGTGAACCTTTACCGCAGGCAGCTGATACCGACACCGACGCTACAGAATGAAATAAAAACTGTGTGAGGATTACTGTTTTGCATTAATGTTAGATACCCAAAATCAGGACATAGAATATAGATTTCGCTTTTTACAGCGCCTAGAACGAGCACTATCACCCTGGATCAAGCCACTGAACAGAGGTAATACTCTCGGACCAAGCGGGGGAAAGGGACGACTCATTGTCCATGGAACGATGATTCCATTGACACTGATAAGGGGAAGGGAGGATTCATAATGAGAGAACAACTAGGTATTACGAAGGAGAACAGGAACTGGGGGAAGAAGGGGCAACAGAGCAGAGGTGATGAGGTGTTTGTCACATCCATAGGATGTCTTGGCATGCTTAATCGAACTTGCAGGAGACAAATTGTGTGGCCAGGTGGATGACACCCCTTGGTTATGAACCTCATCCATAGCATCCTTGAAAAGTCAGCATTATTTTTTTTGGTGCGGAGAAGGAAGGATTCTCTTGGTTATAGCTGGAGAGGCGTAGAAGTCAGTCTTTTCAATGTTTCATGAGCACAATGCTCTCTTCTCAAAGCAGAGGAATGCTTGTGCTCTGCTGAAGAGCAGAAGTGCTTGTAGCTGACCGCTGGTGAGTCAGTGCCAATACTGGCAGTAGGCAGTTACTTAGGGCACGAGACAGAAGCGGTGGCCTGTCCTACCTGGCCCTATATATTATAATATAAAATAATGTACATCCATACATATATAGATAGATATAAAAAATATAATTCTTTTTAGATCCACGGGACGGATTACGCAATAATCAAGGCTGAGCACCAATTCCACCGACACCTCATTGGCAAGAAAGCAGCTAAACGGTAAGTGGAGTGCCTTTCTAGTCCTTCCCATGCTCACACTCTTCGTGTTTAGTAGATGGTATCAGGGGCTCTGTAGCTCACCCAGTGTGCTGTCTCCATCACATTTCCTCTGCTTTTCTGGAGTGGTGGTGGTACAAGGAGAGAAATGGGCCGTCAGGCCTTGCGATGGCTTGAACGGGTGAAAGTACCTTGGGAGCCTGAACAGTAGTGGAATTACTTTGATGTGTCCTGGAGGAATTTTTTTTTTTTTTTTTTCCACACGCTGCTCTGTGCGAATGACATTTTAGCAGCCAGTTGTGGGTGGTGGAAATGTGCTTGGTGAGCTTCTCCCTGTAGAGGAATGAAGGCGGTGGGTTGATTAGCATTGATAACACGCAGCTGTGGCCTTGCCTCAGAGGCAGTGGGTTGATTGACATGGGCGATGTGCAGGTGTAGCTGGTTCCCGCTAAGGGGTTAAATAGCCCTGTGGCTTGTGGGAGAGGGTGTCAGCTGGAGGAGGAGCAGTGTGGTCTGGCCTCTGGAGGAAGGTGCTACAGCACCGGCAGTAGAATATGGCCAACGCTAAAGCCTTGTTGCGGTCTGCTAGTTTGATAGCACTGCAACGTGTCCCCAGCCAAGAGTTTGGGGTAGAAAGGAACGATTATCCTCTGCTCTAAATGTGATACTGTTTGGGGAAGAAACACGCCTGGCTCTGACAAGGGAACAATGGGCTCTGTAGATGCCACGGTATTTACTTGGACAGGCTCTCGTGTGGCACAGGTCTGCTCTCGCTGAACTCCAGGGGGAAGAGGCAATTTCCCCTGGCTCAACCCTACCCCACCGAGCCCTTCCCAGAGGCGGCTTTACTTCTTCATCAGCCTCTGAGCAGTGATAATCCAGGTGCCTTGCTTCCAGGTCCTTGCCTAGCAGACGGCGTCACCACAGTCCTTGCCTCGAAGTGAACAGGATGAAGGATCTGTACAAGGTGTCTGTGCGCATTCCCCCGGACAACGAGAAGAGCAACCCGATCAGAATGGAAGGAGACCCACAGGGGGTCCCACAGGCCAAGAGCGAGCTGCTGGAACTCGCTTCCCGTATGGTGAGTGGGTAGGACGTGATGTTTGGGAGACTGCAGGGTTTGGGCTCTCGTGTTCCCTTGTAACCTTCTGGTGCGAGTGTGTGCCCCTTGCCCACGGAGCACTTGGATCTCATGACAAGTGCAAGTTCCTCTTCACAAATGTCTTCCCCTGTTCCCTCGGGTAGCCCTTCTCTGTCAACGCAGAGTGAATTTGGTCTGGAGAAAAGAGGGACAGTGCTGGCAAGTAAACCGTCGGGCAGCAAACCGCTAAGTCAAAGTAGATGGCTCTCCGGCTGAACACTCAGTGTGCCCTCTGTTCCCGTCAGGAAAATGAACACGCTGCGGACCTAATCGTTGAGCAGAAATTCCACCGGACCATCACTGGGCAGAAGGCTGAGCGGGTCTGGGAAATCCGGGAGCAATTCCCAGAGGTAAGGCTTTGTAGGAGAGGAGGAATCCAGAGGGGTTCTTTCCTACATGGGTAGTAGGCCTGTCGTCACAGAAGTCGTAACTTTAGTGGCTCTGTAGCGCAAGTGTCTGAGAAGATAGTTCTTTTAGCCAGAGGCCGCTAACACGGTTCCCCTTTTCTGAATGGGAAAAGGGCATGTGTAGGATCCCCCCAACCTTTGCATGTGTCTGACACAAGGGTTCTTGCTTTTGCTTGAGCTAACTCTAAATGACCGCTCCTGCAGGTTATCATCAACTTCCCAGACCCTGCACACAAGAGTGACATCGTCCAACTCCGAGGTCCCAAAAACGAGGTGGAGAAGTGCACCGAGTACATGCAAAAGACGGTGGCAGACCTGGTAAGGAGGTCTTCTGCCTGCACTTCCCTCCTCCGTGCCTGGATAACCCTGGGGCAAAGCAGAGCTCTACTGGCTTGGGTAGAGCTAAAACACCTCAAGAGGAGGGAGCTGTCGACGCTGTTTTGGCTGAATGGAGGCAGGGGGTAGTACCTGTTATGGGAAGGCTATAGGGGAACGTCCTTGCCTTTGTTTAGTCTTACAAGTCCCTCGTATAGAGAACTTCCTTGGGTCTAAGCCTCTTTTCAAAAGCTCGTTTATCAGAGTTCCTGAAGTCGGGCCTCCCTTGCCACGACAGTGTAATCTTCAGTTCTCCCTTCCTTTCTCCCTTAGGTTGAAAACAGCTTTTCTATTTCTGTCCCCATCTGCAAACAGTTCCACAAGAACATCGTGGGGAAAGGAGGTGCCAACATCAAGAAGGTGAGATATTGCTCCTAACTCAAGTGCTCGTGATGATCACTGCCTGCAGCAAAATCCCACTGGATGCTCTCTCCTGCCCATTGGTGATGTCCAATATAGCCTGCGAGGGTTTTTCTTCTGACATGGGACGCTTCTGAGATGATTTTTTATTTTTTTTTCCTTTGTGGCAGATCCGTAAAGAAAGCAACACCATAATTGATCTCCCAGCAAAGAACAGCAACTCGGAGACAATTGTTAGCACAGGCAAGAGGGCAAACTGTGAGGCTGCTCGCCACAGGATAACATCACTTTGGAAGGACCTACAGAAGATGTGCATGTGGCTCAGGAACCGATTGAAGCCATGCTCAAGGAACTGGTGAGCTGGAGTTACTAGTTCCAGTAAGAAACTGGGGGAAGAAGGGGCAACAGAGCAGAGGTGATGAGGTGTTTGTCACATCCATAGGATGTCTTGGCATGCTTAATCGAACTTGCAGGAGACAAATTGTGTGGCCAGGTGGATGACACCCCTTGGTTATGAACCTCATCCATAGCATCCTTGAAAAGTCAGCATTATTTTTTTTGGTGCGGAGAAGGAAGGATTCTCTTGGTTATAGCTGGAGAGGCATAGAAGTCAGTCTTTTCAATGTTTCATGAGCACAATGCTCTCTTCTCAAAGCAGAGGAATGCTTGTGCTCTGCTGAAGAGCAGAAGTGCTTGTAGCTGACCGCTGGCGAGTCAGTGCCAATACTGGCAGTAGGCAGTTACTTAGGGCACGAGACAGAAGCGGTGGCCTGTCCTACCTGGCCCTATATATTATAATATAAAATAATGTACATCCATACATATATAGATAGATATAAAAAATATAATTCTTTTTAGATCCAGGGGACGGATTACGCAATAATCAAGGCTGACCACCAATTCCACCGACACCTCATTGGCAAGAAAGCAGCTAAACGGTAAGTGGAGTGCCTTTCTAGTCCTTCCCATGCTCACACTCTTCGTGTTTAGTAGATGGTATCAGGGGCTCTGTAGCTCACCCAGTGTGCTGTCTCCATCACATTTCCTCTGCTTTTCAGGAGTGGTGGTGGTACAAGGAGAGAAATGGGCCGTGAGGCCTTGCGATGGCTTTAACGGGTGAAAGTACCTTGGGAGCCTGAACAGTAGTGGAATTACTTTGATGTGTCCTGGAGGAATTTATTTATTTTTTTTTTTTTTCCACACGCTGCTCTGTGCGAATGACATTTTAGCAGCCAGTTGTGGGTGGTGGAAATGTGCTTGGTGAGCTTCTCCCTGTAGAGGAATGAAGGCGGTGGGTTGATTAGCATTGATAACACGCAGCTGTGGCCTTGCCTCAGAGGCAGTGGGTTGATTGACATGGGCGATGTGCAGGTGTAGCTGGTTCCCGCTAAGGGGTTAAATAGCCCTGTGGCTTGTGGGAGAGGGTGTCAGCTGGAGGAGGAGCAGTGTGGTCTGGCCTCTGGAGGAAGGTGCTACAGCACCGGCAGTAGAATATGGCCAACGCTAAAGCCTTGTTGCGGTCTGCTAGTTTGATAGCACTGCAACGTGTCCCCAGCCAAGAGTTTGGGGTAGAAAGGAACGATTATCCTCTGCTCTAAATGTGATACTGTTTGGGGAAGAAACACGCCTGGCTCTGACAAGGGAACAATGGGCTCTGTAGATGCCACGGTATTTACTTGGACAGGCTCTCGTGTGGCACAGGTCTGCTCTCGCTGAACTCCAGGGGGAAGAGGCAATTTCCCCTGGCTCAACCCTACCCCACCGAGCCCTTCCCAGAGGCGGCTTTACTTCTTCATCAGCCTCTGAGCAGTGATAATCCAGGTGCCTTGCTTCCAGGTCTTTGCCTAGCAGACGGCGTCACCACAGTCCTTGCCTCGAAGTGAACAGGATGAAGGATCTGTACAAGGTGTCTGTGCGCATTCCCCCGGACAACGAGAAGAGCAACCCGATCAGAATGGAAGGAGACCCACAGGGGGTCCCACAGGCCAAGAGCGAGCTGCTGGAACTCGCTTCCCGTATGGTGAGTGGGTAGGACGTGATGTTTGGGAGACTGCAGGGTTTGGGCTCTCGTGTTCCCTTGTAACCTTCTGGTGCGAGTGTGTGCCCCTTGCCCACGGAGCACTTGGATCCCATGACAAGTGCAAGTTCCTCTTCACAAATGTCTTCCCCTGTTCCCTCGGGTAGCCCTTCTCTGTCAACGCAGAGTGAATTTGGTCTGGAGAAAAGAGGGACAGTGCTGGCAAGTAAACCGTCGGGCAGCAAACCGCTAAGTCAAAGTAGATGGCTCTCCGGCTGAACACTCAGTGTGCCCTCTGTTCCCGTCAGGAAAATGAACACGCTGCGGACCTAATCGTTGAGCAGAAATTCCACCGGACCATCACTGGGCAGAAGGCTGAGCGGGTCTGGGAAATCCGGGAGCAATTCCCAGAGGTAAGGCTTTGTAGGAGAGGAGGAATCCAGAGGGGTTCTTTCCTACATGGGTAGTAGGCCTGTCGTCACAGAAGTCGTAACTTTAGTGGCTCTGTAGCGCAAGTGTCTGAGAAGATAGTTCTTTTAGCCAGAGGCCGCTAACACGGTTCCCCTTTTCTGAATGGGAAAAGGGCATGTGTAGGATCCCCCCAACCTTTGCATGTGTCTGACACAAGGGTTCTTGCTTTTGCTTGAGCTAACTCTAAATGACCGCTCCTGCAGGTTATCATCAACTTCCCAGACCCTGCACACAAGAGTGACATCGTCCAACTCCGAGGTCCCAAAAACGAGGTGGAGAAGTGCACCGAGTACATGCAAAAGACGGTGGCAGACCTGGTAAGGAGGTCTTCTGCCTGCACTTCCCTCCTCCGTGCCTGGATAACCCTGGGGCAAAGCAGAGCTCTACTGGCTTGGGTAGAGCTAAAACACCTCAAGAGGAGGGAGCTGTCGACGCTGTTTTGGCTGAATGGAGGCAGGGGGTAGTACCTGTTATGGGAAGGCTATAGGGGAACGTCCTTGCCTTTGTTTAGTCTTACAAGTCCCTCGTATAGAGAACTTCCTTGGGTCTAAGCCTCTTTTCAAAAGCTCGTTTATCAGAGTTCCTGAAGTCGGGCCTCCCTTGCCACGACAGTGTAATCTTCAGTTCTCCCTTCCTTTCTCCCTTAGGTTGAAAACAGCTTTTCTATTTCTGTCCCCATCTGCAAACAGTTCCACAAGAACATCGTAGGGAAAGGAGGTGCCAACATCAAGAAGGTGAGATATTGCTCCTAACTCAAGTGCTCGTGATGATCACTGCCTGCAGCAAAATCCCACTGGATGCTCTCTCCTGCCCATTGGTGATGTCCAATATAGCCTGCGAGGGTTTTTCTTCTGACATGGGACGCTTCTGAGATGATTTTTTTTTTTTTTCTTTTGTGGCAGATCCGTAAAGAAAGCAACACCAAAATTGATCTCCCAGCAAAGAACAGCAACTCGGAGACAATTGTTATCACAGGCAAGAGGGCAAACTGTGAGGCTGCTCGCCACAGGATAACATCACTTTGGAAGGACCTACAGAAGATGTGCATGTGGCTCAGGAACCGATTGAAGCCATGCTCAAGGAACTGGTGAGCTGGAGTTACTAGTTCCAGTAAGAAACTGGGGGAAGAAGGGGCAACAGAGCAGAGGTGATGAGGTGTTTGTCACATCCATAGGATGTCTTGGCATGCTTAATCGAACTTGCAGGAGACAAATTGTGTGGCCAGGTGGATGACACCCCTTGGTTATGAACCTCATCCATAGCATCCTTGAAAAGTCAGCATTAATTTTTTTGGTGCGGAGAAGGAAGGATTCTCTTGGTTATAGCTGGAGAGGCATAGAAGTGAGTCTTTTCAATGTTTCATGAGCACAATGCTCTCTTCTCAAAGCAGAGGAATGCTTGTGCTCTGCTGAAGAGCAGAAGTGCTTGTAGCTGACCGCTGGTGAGTCAGTGCCAATAGTGGCAGTAGGCAGTTACTTAGGGCACGAGACAGAAGCGGTGGCCTGTCCTACCTGGCCCTATATATTATAATATAAAATAATGTACATCCATACATATATAGATAGATATAAAAAATATAATTCTTTTTAGATCCACGGGACGGATTACGCAATAATCAAGGCTGACCACCAATTCCACCGACACCTCATTGGCAAGAAAGCAGCTAAACGGTAAGTGGAGTGCCTTTCTAGTCCTTCCCATGCTCACACTCTTCGTGTTTAGTAGATGGTATCAGGGGCTCTGTAGCTCACCCAGTGTGCTGTCTCCATCACATTTCCTCTGCTTTTCTGGAGTGGTGGTGGTACAAGGAGAGAAATGGGCCGTCAGGCCTTGCGATGGCTTGAACGGGTGGAAGTACCTTGGGAGCCTGAACAGTAGTGGAATTACTTTGATGTGTCCTGGAGGAATTTTTTTTTTTTTTTTTTCCACACGTTGCTCTGTGCGAATGACATTTTAGCAGCCAGTTGTGGGTGGTGGAAATGTGCTTGGTGAGCTTGTCCCTGTAGAGGAATGAAGGCGGTGGGTTGATTAGCATTGATAACACGCAGCTGTGGCCTTGCCTCAGAGGCAGTGGGTTGATTGACATGGGCGATGTGCAGGTGTAGCTGGTTCCCGCTAAGGGGTTAAATAGCCCTGTGGCTTGTGGGAGAGGGTGTCAGCTGGAGGAGGAGCAGTGTGGTCTGGCCTCTGGAGGAAGGTGCTACAGCACCGGCAGTAGAATATGGCCAACGCTAAAGCCTTGTTGCGGTCTGCTAGTTTGATAGCACTGCAACGTGTCCCCAGCCAAGAGTTTGGGGTAGAAAGGAACGATTATCCTCTGCTCTAAATGTGATACTGTTTGGGGAAGAAACACGCCTGGCTCTGACAAGGGAACAATGGGCTCTGTAGATGCCACGGTATTTACTTGGACAGGCTCTCGTGTGGCACAGGTCTGCTCTCGCTGAACTCCAGGGGGAAGAGGCAATTTCCCCTGGCTCAACCCTACCCCACCGAGCCCTTCCCAGAGGCGGCTTTACTTCTTCATCAGCCTCTGAGCAGTGATAATCCAGGTGCCTTGCTTCCAGGTCTTTGCCTAGCAGACGGCGTCACCACAGTCCTTGCCTCGAAGTGAACAGGATGAAGGATCTGTACAAGGTGTCTGTGCGCATTCCCCCGGACAACGAGAAGAGCAACCCGATCAGAATGGAAGGAGACCCACAGGGGGTCCCACAGGCCAAGAGCGAGCTGCTGGAACTCGCTTCCCGTATGGTGAGTGGGTAGGACGTGATGTTTGGGAGACTGCAGGGTTTGGGCTCTCGTGTTCCCTTGTAACCTTCTGGTGCGAGTGTGTGCCCCTTGCCCACGGAGCACTTGGATCTCATGACAAGTGCAAGTTCCTCTTCACAAATGTCTTCCCCTGTTCCCTCGGGTAGCCCTTCTCTGTCAACGCAGAGTGAATTTGGTCTGGAGAAAAGAGGGACAGTGCTGGCAAGTAAACCGTCGGGCAGCAAACCGCTAAGTCAAAGTAGACGGCTCTCCGGCTGAACACTCAGTGTGCCCTCTGTTCCCGTCAGGAAAATGAACACGCTGCGGACCTAATCGTTGAGCAGAAATTCCACCGGACCATCACTGGGCAGAAGGCTGAGCGGATCTGGGAAATCCGGGAGCAATTCCCAGAGGTAAGGCTTTGTAGGAGAGGAGGAATCCAGAGGGGTTCTTTCCTACATGGGTAGTAGGCCTGTCGTCACAGAAGTCGTAACTTTAGTGGCTCTGTAGCGCAAGTGTCTGAGAAGATAGTTCTTTTAGCCAGAGGCCGCTAACACGGTTCCCCTTTTCTGAATGGGAAAAGGGCATGTGTAGGATCCCCCCAACCTTTGCATGTGTCTGACACAAGGGTTCTTGCTTTTGCTTGAGCTAACTCTAAATGACCGCTCCTGCAGGTTATCATCAACTTCCCAGACCCTGCACACAAGAGTGACATCGTCCAACTCCGAGGTCCCAAAAACGAGGTGGAGAAGTGCACCGAGTACATGCAAAAGACGGTGGCAGACCTGGTAAGGAGGTCTTCTGCCTGCACTTCCCTCCTCCGTGCCTGGATAACCCTGGGGCAAAGCAGAGCTCTACTGGCTTGGGTAGAGCTAAAACACCTCAAGAGGAGGGAGCTGTCGACGCTGTTTTGGCTGAATGGAGGCAGGGGGTAGTACCTGTTATGGGAAGGCTATAGGGGAACGTCCTTGCCTTTGTTTAGTCTTACAAGTCCCTCGTATAGAGAACTTCCTTGGGTCTAAGCCTCTTTTCAAAAGCTCGTTTATCAGAGTTCCTGAAGTCGGGCCTCCCTTGCCACGACAGTGTAATCTTCAGTTCTCCCTTCCTTTCTCCCTTAGGTTGAAAACAGCTTTTCTATTTCTGTCCCCATCTGCAAACAGTTCCACAAGAACATCGTAGGGAAAGGAGGTGCCAACATCAAGAAGGTGAGATATTGCTCCTAACTCAAGTGCTCGTGATGATCACTGCCTGCAGCAAAATCCCACTGGATGCTCTCTCCTGCCCATTGGTGATGTCCAATATAGCCTGCGAGGCTTTTTCTTCTGACATGGGACACTTCTGAGATGATTTTTTTTTTTTTTTTCTTTATGGCAGATCCGTAAAGAAAGCAACACCATAATTGATCTCCCAGCAAAGAACAGCAACTCGGAGACAATTGTTATCACAGGCAAGAGGGCAAACTGTGAGGCTGCTCGCCACAGGATAACATCACTTTGGAAGGACCTACAGAAGATGTGCATGTGGCTCAGGAACAGATTGAAGCCATGCTCAAGGAACTGGTGAGCTGGAGTTACTAGTTCCAGTAAGAAACTGGGGGAAGAAGGGGCAACAGAGCAGAGGTGATGAGGTGTTTGTCACATCCATAGGATGTCTTGGCATGCTTAATCGAACTTGCAGGAGACAAATTGTGTGGCCAGGTGGATGACACCCCTTGGTTATGAACCTCATCCATAGCATCCTTGAAAAGTCAGCATTAATTTTTTTGGTGCGGAGAAGGAAGGATTCTCTTGGTTATAGCTGGAGAGGCATAGAAGTCAGTCTTTTCAATGTTTCATGAGCACAATGCTCTCTTCTCAAAGCAGAGGAATGCTTGTGCTCTGCTGAAGAGCAGAAGTGCTTGTAGCTGACCGCTGGTGAGTCAGTGCCAATAGTGGCAGTAGGCAGTTACTTAGGGCACGAGACAGAAGCGGTGGCCTGTCCTACCTGGCCCTATATATTATAATATAAAATAATGTACATCCATACATATATAGATAGATATAAAAGATATAATTCTTTTTAGATCCACGGGACGGATTACGCAATAATCAAGGCTGACCACCAATTCCACCGACACCTCATTGGCAAGAAAGCAGCTAAACGGTAAGTGGAGTGCCTTTCTAGTCCTTCCCATGCTCACACTCTTCGTGTTTAGTAGATGGTATCAGGGGCTCTGTAGCTCACCCAGTGTGCTGTCTCCATCACATTTCCTCTGCTTTTCTGGAGTGGTGGTGGTACAAGGAGAGAAATGGGCCGTCAGGCCTTGCGATGGCTTGAACGGGTGAAAGTACCTTGGGAGCCTGAACAGTAGTGGAATTACTTTGATGTGTCCTGGAGGAATTTTTTTTTTTTTTTTTCCACACGTTGCTCTGTGCAAATGACATTTTAGCAGCCAGTTGTGGGTGGTGGAAATGTGCTTGGTGAGCTTGTCCCTGTAGAGGAATGAAGGCGGTGGGTTGGTTAGCATTGATAACACGCAGCTGTGGCCTTGCCTCAGAGGCAGTGGGTTGATTGACATGGGCGATGTGCAGGTGTAGCTGGTTCCCGCTAAGGGGTTAAATAGCCCTGTGGCTTGTGGGAGAGGGTGTCAGCTGGAGGAGGAGCAGTGTGGTCTGGCCTCTGGAGGAAGGTGCTACAGCACCGGCAGTAGAATATGGCCAACGCTAAAGCCTTGTTGCGGTCTGCTAGTTTGATAGCACTGCAACGTGTCCCCAGCCAAGAGTTTGGGGTAGAAAGGAACGATTATCCTCTGCTCTAAATGTGATACTGTTTGGGGAAGAAACACGCCTGGCTCTGACAAGGGAACAATGGGCTCTGTAGATGCCACGGTATTTACTTGGACAGGCTCTCGTGTGGCACAGGTCTGCTCTCGCTGAACTCCAGGGGGAAGAGGCAATTTCCCCTGGCTCAACCCTACCCCACCGAGCCCTTCCCAGAGGCGGCTTTACTTCTTCATCAGCCTCTGAGCAGCGATAATCCAGGTGCCTCGCTTCCAGGTCTTTGCCTAGCAGACGGCGTCACCACAGTCCTTGCCTCGAAGTGAACAGGATGAAGGATCTGTACAAGGTGTCTGTGCGCATTCCCCCGGACAACGAGAAGAGCAACCCGATCAGAATGGAAGGAGACCCACAGGGGGTCCCACAGGCCAAGAGCGAGCTGCTGGAACTCGCTTCCCGTATGGTGAGTGGGTAGGACGTGATGTTTGGGAGACTGCAGGGTTTGGGCTCTCGTGTTCCCTTGTAACCTTCTGGTGCGAGTGTGTGCCCCTTGCCCACGGAGCACTTGGATCTCATGACAAGTGCAAGTTCCTCTTCACAAATGTCTTCCCCTGTTCCCTCGGGTAGCCCTTCTCTGTCAACGCAGAGTGAATTTGGTCTGGAGAAAAGAGGGACAGTGCTGGCAAGTAAACCGTCGGGCAGCAAACCGCTAAGTCAAAGTAGATGGCTCTCCGGCTGAACACTCAGTGTGCCCTCTGTTCCCGTCAGGAAAATGAACACGCTGCGGACCTAATCGTTGAGCAGAAATTCCACCGGACCATCACTGGGCAGAAGGCTGAGCGGGTCTGGGAAATCCGGGAGCAATTCCCAGAGGTAAGGCTTTGTAGGAGAGGAGGAATCCAGAGGGGTTCTTTCCTACATGGGTAGTAGGCCTGTCGTCACAGAAGTCGTAACTTTAGTGGCTCTGTAGCGCAAGTGTCTGAGAAGATAGTTCTTTTAGCCAGAGGCCGCTAACACGGTTCCCCTTTTCTGAATGGGAAAAGGGCATGTGTAGGATCCCCCCAACCTTTGCATGTGTCTGACACAAGGGTTCTTGCTTTTGCTTGAGCTAACTCTAAATGACCGCTCCTGCAGGTTATCATCAACTTCCCAGACCCTGCACACAAGAGTGACATCGTCCAACTCCGAGGTCCCAAAAACGAGGTGGAGAAGTGCACCGAGTACATGCAAAAGACGGTGGCAGACCTGGTAAGGAGGTCTTCTGCCTGCACTTCCCTCCTCCGTGCCTGGATAACCCTGGGGCAAAGCAGAGCTCTACTGGCTTGGGTAGAGCTAAAACACCTCAAGAGGAGGGAGCTGTCGACGCTGTTTTGGCTGAATGGAGGCAGGGGGTAGTACCTGTTATGGGAAGGCTATAGGGGAACGTCCTTGCCTTTGTTTAGTCTTACAAGTCCCTCGTATAGAGAACTTCCTTGGGTCTAAGCCTCTTTTCAAAAGCTCGTTTATCAGAGTTCCTGAAGTCGGGCCTCCCTTGCCACGACAGTGTAATCTTCAGTTCTCCCTTCCTTTCTCCCTTAGGTTGAAAACAGCTTTTCTATTTCTGTCCCCATCTGCAAACAGTTCCACAAGAACATCGTAGGGAAAGGAGGTGCCAACATCAAGAAGGTGAGATATTGCTCCTAACTCAAGTGCTCGTGATGATCACTGCCTGCAGCAAAATCCCACTGGATGCTCTCTCCTGCCCATTGGTGATGTCCAATATAGCCTGCGAGGGTTTTTCTTCTGACATGGGACGCTTCTGAGATGATTTTTTTTTTTTTTCTTTTGTGGCAGATCCGTAAAGAAAGCAACACCAAAATTGATCTCCCAGCAAAGAACAGCAACTCGGAGACAATTGTTATCACAGGCAAGAGGGCAAACTGTGAGGCTGCTCGCCACAGGATAACATCACTTTGGAAGGACCTACAGAAGATGTGCATGTGGCTCAGGAACCGATTGAAGCCATGCTCAAGGAACTGGTGAGCTGGAGTTACTAGTTCCAGTAAGAAACTGGGGGAAGAAGGGGCAACAGAGCAGAGGTGATGAGGTGTTTGTCACATCCATAGGATGTCTTGGCATGCTTAATCGAACTTGCAGGAGACAAATTGTGTGGCCAGGTGGATGACACCCCTTGGTTATGAACCTCATCCATAGCATCCTTGAAAAGTCAGCATTAATTTTTTTGGTGCGGAGAAGGAAGGATTCTCTTGGTTATAGCTGGAGAGGCATAGAAGTGAGTCTTTTCAATGTTTCATGAGCACAATGCTCTCTTCTCAAAGCAGAGGAATGCTTGTGCTCTGCTGAAGAGCAGAAGTGCTTGTAGCTGACCGCTGGTGAGTCAGTGCCAATAGTGGCAGTAGGCAGTTACTTAGGGCACGAGACAGAAGCGGTGGCCTGTCCTACCTGGCCCTATATATTATAATATAAAATAATGTACATCCATACATATATAGATAGATATAAAAAATATAATTCTTTTTAGATCCACGGGACGGATTACGCAATAATCAAGGCTGACCACCAATTCCACCGACACCTCATTGGCAAGAAAGCAGCTAAACGGTAAGTGGAGTGCCTTTCTAGTCCTTCCCATGCTCACACTCTTCGTGTTTAGTAGATGGTATCAGGGGCTCTGTAGCTCACCCAGTGTGCTGTCTCCATCACATTTCCTCTGCTTTTCTGGAGTGGTGGTGGTACAAGGAGAGAAATGGGCCGTCAGGCCTTGCGATGGCTTGAACGGGTGGAAGTACCTTGGGAGCCTGAACAGTAGTGGAATTACTTTGATGTGTCCTGGAGGAATTTTTTTTTTTTTTTTTTCCACACGTTGCTCTGTGCGAATGACATTTTAGCAGCCAGTTGTGGGTGGTGGAAATGTGCTTGGTGAGCTTGTCCCTGTAGAGGAATGAAGGCGGTGGGTTGATTAGCATTGATAACACGCAGCTGTGGCCTTGCCTCAGAGGCAGTGGGTTGATTGACATGGGCGATGTGCAGGTGTAGCTGGTTCCCGCTAAGGGGTTAAATAGCCCTGTGGCTTGTGGGAGAGGGTGTCAGCTGGAGGAGGAGCAGTGTGGTCTGGCCTCTGGAGGAAGGTGCTACAGCACCGGCAGTAGAATATGGCCAACGCTAAAGCCTTGTTGCGGTCTGCTAGTTTGATAGCACTGCAACGTGTCCCCAGCCAAGAGTTTGGGGTAGAAAGGAACGATTATCCTCTGCTCTAAATGTGATACTGTTTGGGGAAGAAACACGCCTGGCTCTGACAAGGGAACAATGGGCTCTGTAGATGCCACGGTATTTACTTGGACAGGCTCTCGTGTGGCACAGGTCTGCTCTCGCTGAACTCCAGGGGGAAGAGGCAATTTCCCCTGGCTCAACCCTACCCCACCGAGCCCTTCCCAGAGGCGGCTTTACTTCTTCATCAGCCTCTGAGCAGTGATAATCCAGGTGCCTTGCTTCCAGGTCTTTGCCTAGCAGACGGCGTCACCACAGTCCTTGCCTCGAAGTGAACAGGATGAAGGATCTGTACAAGGTGTCTGTGCGCATTCCCCCGGACAACGAGAAGAGCAACCCGATCAGAATGGAAGGAGACCCACAGGGGGTCCCACAGGCCAAGAGCGAGCTGCTGGAACTCGCTTCCCGTATGGTGAGTGGGTAGGACGTGATGTTTGGGAGACTGCAGGGTTTGGGCTCTCGTGTTCCCTTGTAACCTTCTGGTGCGAGTGTGTGCCCCTTGCCCACGGAGCACTTGGATCTCATGACAAGTGCAAGTTCCTCTTCACAAATGTCTTCCCCTGTTCCCTCGGGTAGCCCTTCTCTGTCAACGCAGAGTGAATTTGGTCTGGAGAAAAGAGGGACAGTGCTGGCAAGTAAACCGTCGGGCAGCAAACCGCTAAGTCAAAGTAGATGGCTCTCTGGCTGAACACTCAGTGTGCCCTCTGTTCCCGTCAGGAAAATGAACACGCTGCGGACCTAATCGTTGAGCAGAAATTCCACCGGACCATCACTGGGCAGAAGGCTGAGCGGATCTGGGAAATCCGGGAGCAATTCCCAGAGGTAAGGCTTTGTAGGAGAGGAGGAATCCAGAGGGGTTCTTTCCTACATGGGTAGTAGGCCTGTCGTCACAGAAGTCGTAACTTTAGTGGCTCTGTAGCGCAAGTGTCTGAGAAGATAGTTCTTTTAGCCAGAGGCCGCTAACACGGTTCCCCTTTTCTGAATGGGAAAAGGGCATGTGTAGGATCCCCCCAACCTTTGCATGTGTCTGACACAAGGGTTCTTGCTTTTGCTTGAGCTAACTCTAAATGACCGCTCCTGCAGGTTATCATCAACTTCCCAGACCCTGCACACAAGAGTGACATCGTCCAACTCCGAGGTCCCAAAAACGAGGTGGAGAAGTGCACCGAGTACATGCAAAAGACGGTGGCAGACCTGGTAAGGAGGTCTTCTGCCTGCACTTCCCTCCTCCGTGCCTGGATAACCCTGGGGCAAAGCAGAGCTCTACTGGCTTGGGTAGAGCTAAAACACCTCAAGAGGAGGGAGCTGTCGACGCTGTTTTGGCTGAATGGAGGCAGGGGGTAGTACCTGTTATGGGAAGGCTATAGGGGAACGTCCTTGCCTTTGTTTAGTCTTACAAGTCCCTCGTATAGAGAACTTCCTTGGGTCTAAGCCTCTTTTCAAAAGCTCGTTTATCAGAGTTCCTGAAGTCGGGCCTCCCTTGCCACGACAGTGTAATCTTCAGTTCTCCCTTCCTTTCTCCCTTAGGTTGAAAACAGCTTTTCTATTTCTGTCCCCATCTGCAAACAGTTCCACAAGAACATCGTAGGGAAAGGAGGTGCCAACATCAAGAAGGTGAGATATTGCTCCTAACTCAAGTGCTCGTGATGATCACTGCCTGCAGCAAAATCCCACTGGATGCTCTCTCCTGCCCATTGGTGATGTCCAATATAGCCTGCGAGGCTTTTTCTTCTGACATGGGACACTTCTGAGATGATTTTTTTTTTTTTTTTCTTTATGGCAGATCCGTAAAGAAAGCAACACCATAATTGATCTCCCAGCAAAGAACAGCAACTCGGAGACAATTGTTATCACAGGCAAGAGGGCAAACTGTGAGGCTGCTCGCCACAGGATAACATCACTTTGGAAGGACCTACAGAAGATGTGCATGTGGCTCAGGAACAGATTGAAGCCATGCTCAAGGAACTGGTGAGCTGGAGTTACTAGTTCCAGTAAGAAACTGGGGGAAGAAGGGGCAACAGAGCAGAGGTGATGAGGTGTTTGTCACATCCATAGGATGTCTTGGCATGCTTAATCGAACTTGCAGGAGACAAATTGTGTGGCCAGGTGGATGACACCCCTTGGTTATGAACCTCATCCATAGCATCCTTGAAAAGTCAGCATTAATTTTTTTGGTGCGGAGAAGGAAGGATTCTCTTGGTTATAGCTGGAGAGGCATAGAAGTCAGTCTTTTCAATGTTTCATGAGCACAATGCTCTCTTCTCAAAGCAGAGGAATGCTTGTGCTCTGCTGAAGAGCAGAAGTGCTTGTAGCTGACCGCTGGTGAGTCAGTGCCAATAGTGGCAGTAGGCAGTTACTTAGGGCACGAGACAGAAGCGGTGGCCTGTCCTACCTGGCCCTATATATTATAATATAAAATAATGTACATCCATACATATATAGATAGATATAAAAGATATAATTCTTTTTAGATCCACGGGACGGATTACGCAATAATCAAGGCTGACCACCAATTCCACCGACACCTCATTGGCAAGAAAGCAGCTAAACGGTAAGTGGAGTGCCTTTCTAGTCCTTCCCATGCTCACACTCTTCGTATTTAGTAGATGGTATCAGGGGCTCTGTAGCTCACCCAGTGTGCTGTCTCCATCACATTTCCTCTGCTTTTCTGGAGTGGTGGTGGTACAAGGAGAGAAATGGGCCGTCAGGCCTTGCGATGGCTTGAACGGGTGAAAGTACCTTGGGAGCCTGAACAGTAGTGGAATTACTTTGATGTGTCCTGGAGGAATTTTTTTTTTTTTTTTTCCACACGTTGCTCTGTGCGAATGACATTTTAGCAGCCAGTTGTGGGTGGTGGAAATGTGCTTGGTGAGCTTGTCCCTGTAGAGGAATGAAGGCGGTGGGTTGATTAGCATTGATAACACGCAGCTGTGGCCTTGCCTCAGAGGCAGTGGGTTGATTGACATGGGCGATGTGCAGGTGTAGCTGGTTCCCGCTAAGGGGTTAAATAGCCCTGTGGCTTGTGGGAGAGGGTGTCAGCTGGAGGAGGAGCAGTGTGGTCTGGCCTCTGGAGGAAGGTGCTACAGCACCGGCAGTAGAATATGGCCAACGCTAAAGCCTTGTTGCGGTCTGCTAGTTTGATAGCACTGCAACGTGTCCCCAGCCAAGAGTTTGGGGTAGAAAGGAACGATTATCCTCTGCTCTAAATGTGATACTGTTTGGGGAAGAAACACGCCTGGCTCTGACAAGGGAACAATGGGCTCTGTAGATGCCACGGTATTTACTTGGACAGGCTCTCGTGTGGCACAGGTCTGCTCTCGCTGAACTCCAGGGGGAAGAGGCAATTTCCCCTGGCTCAACCCTACCCCACCGAGCCCTTCCCAGAGGCGGCTTTACTTCTTCATCAGCCTCTGAGCAGCGATAATCCAGGTGCCTCGCTTCCAGGTCTTTGCCTAGCAGACGGCGTCACCACAGTCCTTGCCTCGAAGTGAACAGGATGAAGGATCTGTACAAGGTGTCTGTGCGCATTCCCCCGGACAACGAGAAGAGCAACCCGATCAGAATGGAAGGAGACCCACAGGGGGTCCCACAGGCCAAGAGCGAGCTGCTGGAACTCGCTTCCCGTATGGTGAGTGGGTAGGACGTGATGTTTGGGAGACTGCAGGGTTTGGGCTCTCGTGTTCCCTTGTAACCTTCTGGTGCGAGTGTGTGCCCCTTGCCCACGGAGCACTTGGATCTCATGACAAGTGCAAGTTCCTCTTCACAAATGTCTTCCCCTGTTCCCTCGGGTAGCCCTTCTCTGTCAACGCAGAGTGAATTTGGTCTGGAGAAAAGAGGGACAGTGCTGGCAAGTAAACCGTCGGGCAGCAAACCGCTAAGTCAAAGTAGATGGCTCTCCGGCTGAACACTCAGTGTGCCCTCTGTTCCCGTCAGGAAAATGAACACGCTGCGGACCTAATCGTTGAGCAGAAATTCCACCGGACCATCACTGGGCAGAAGGCTGAGCGGGTCTGGGAAATCCGGGAGCAATTCCCAGAGGTAAGGCTTTGTAGGAGAGGAGGAATCCAGAGGGGTTCTTTCCTACATGGGTAGTAGGCCTGTCGTCACAGAAGTCGTAACTTTAGTGGCTCTGTAGCGCAAGTGTCTGAGAAGATAGTTCTTTTAGCCAGAGGCCGCTAACACGGTTCCCCGTTTCTGAATGGGAAAAGGGCATGTGTAGGATCCCCCCAACCTTTGCATGTGTCTGACACAAGGGTTCTTGCTTTTGCTTGAGCTAACTCTAAATGACCGCTCCTGCAGGTTATCATCAACTTCCCAGACCCTGCACACAAGAGTGACATCGTCCAACTCCGAGGTCCCAAAAACGAGGTGGAGAAGTGCACCGAGTACATGCAAAAGACGGTGGCAGACCTGGTAAGGAGGTCTTCTGCCTGCACTTCCCTCCTCCGTGCCTGGATAACCCTGGGGCAAAGCAGAGCTCTACTGGCTTGGGTAGAGCTAAAACACCTCAAGAGGAGGGAGCTGTCGACGCTGTTTTGGCTGAATGGAGGCAGGGGGTAGTACCTGTTATGGGAAGGCTATAGGGGAACGTCCTTGCCTTTGTTTAGTCTTACAAGTCCCTCGTATAGAGAACTTCCTTGGGTCTAAGCCTCTTTTCAAAAGCTCGTTTATCAGAGTTCCTGAAGTCGGGCCTCCCTTGCCACGACAGTGTAATCTTCAGTTCTCCCTTCCTTTCTCCCTTAGGTTGAAAACAGCTTTTCTATTTCTGTCCCCATCTGCAAACAGTTCCACAAGAACATCGTAGGGAAAGGAGGTGCCAACATCAAGAAGGTGAGATATTGCTCCTAACTCAAGTGCTCGTGATGATCACTGCCTGCAGCAAAATCCCACTGGATGCTCTCTCCTGCCCATTGGTGATGTCCAATATAGCCTGCGAGGCTTTTTCTTCTGACATGGGACACTTCTGAGATGATTTTTTTTTTTTTTTTCTTTATGGCAGATCCGTAAAGAAAGCAACACCAAAATTGATCTCCCAGCAAAGAACAGCAACTCGGAGACAATTGTTATCACAGGCAAGAGGGCAAACTGTGAGGCTGCTCGCCACAGGATAACATCACTTTGGAAGGACCTACAGAAGATGTGCATGTGGCTCAGGAACCGATTGAAGCCATGCTCAAGGAACTGGTGAGCTGGAGTTACTAGTTCCAGTAAGAAACTGGGGGAAGAAGGGGCAACAGAGCAGAGGTGATGAGGTGTTTGTCACATCCATAGGATGTCTTGGCATGCTTAATCGAACTTGCAGGAGACAAATTGTGTGGCCAGGTGGATGACACCCCTTGGTTATGAACCTCATCCATAGCATCCTTGAAAAGTCAGCATTAATTTTTTTGGTGCGGAGAAGGAAGGATTCTCTTGGTTATAGCTGGAGAGGCATAGAAGTCAGTCTTTTCAATGTTTCATGAGCACAATGCTCTCTTCTCAAAGCAGAGGAATGCTTGTGCTCTGCTGAAGAGCAGAAGTGCTTGTAGCTGACCGCTGGCGAGTCAGTGCCAATACTGGCAGTAGGCAGTTACTTAGGGCACGAGACAGAAGCGGTGGCCTGTCCTACCTGGCCCTATATAATATATATATATGTATGTATGTGCGTACAATATTATATATATATAAAATTCTTTTTAGATCCACGGGATGGATTACGCAGTAATCAAGGCTGAGCACCAGTTCCACCGACACCTCATTGGCAAGTGTGAAGAGGAAGATGAAGCCCAAGGCTCACAGTATCGGTGGACCTCATTTGATGGTGCCTCCGTGTGGTGTGGCTAGTCAGCTGAATACCTGAATGCCGGTTGGGATGGCGATGATTATAGTGGCGGAGATGAAGTATGCTCGGCTGTCTACGTCTATTCCGACAGTGAATATGTGGTGGGCTCATACGACAAAGCCCAGGAATCCAATCGATAGTATAGCTCATACTATTCCTATGTAGCCGAATGGTTCTTTTTTGCCTGCGTAATACGTTACAACATGTGAGATGATTCCAAAGCCGTGAAGGATTAAGATGTAAACTTCCTGGTGGCCAAAGAATCAGAACAGGTGCTGGTAGAGAATGGGGTCTCCCCCTCCAGCGGGGTCAAAGAATGTAGTGTTTAGGTTTCGGTCGGTCAGTAGTATGGTGATGCCGGCGGCCAGGACTGGAAGTGAGGGCAATAGGAGTACGGATCATACGAATAGGGGAGTTGGATATTGCGATAAGGCAGGGGGGGTTATGTTAATGGCTGTTGTGTTAAAGTTGATGGCCCCTAAGATGGAAGACACACCTGCGAGGTGTAGGGAGAAGATGGCTAGGTCTACTGAGGCGCCAGCATGGGCTAGGTTGCCTGCTAGGGGCAGGTATATGGTTCATCCTGTTCCGACTCCAGCTTCTACTGTGGAGGACGCTAGGAGCAGTAGGAAGGACGGAGGAAGTAGTTCAGAAACCGATGTTGTTTATGCGGGGGAATGCTATGTCTGGGGCTCCAATTATAAGGGGGACTAGTCAGTTTCCAAACCCTTCGATTATAATGGCTATAACTGTGAAGAAGATTCTTACGAAGGCATGGGCGGTGATGATGACATTGTAGATTTGGTCGTCTCCTAGGAGAGTTCCTGGTTGGCCAAGTTCTGCTCGAATAAGGAGGCTGAGGGCGGTACTCGGCTATGCCTGCCCATGCTCCGAAGAGTAGGTATAGGGTGCCGATGTCATTGTGGTTTGTTGAAACTAGTCATCGGTTGATGAAGGTCACGGGTCAGGTGGCTGAGTGTTTAGGCGTTAGGCTGTAGTCCTTTTTACAGAGGTTGAATTCCTCTTCTTATCGACTCTGTGGTGAAGTTCATGTTGAGTTGCAAACTCATTGATGTACGCTGAGAGTGTGCCGGAGTCTGGTAGACAGAAGCTCGTTGGTTTGAGCGTCTAGCTGTTAATTAGAAGTTTATGGGATCGAGGCCCGTCTGTCTAGGCTTATCGTGGAGGCCCTAGCTGAATTAGAGTATCTGCGTTGCATTTAGATGGTGCAGGTTTAGTGTCCTGCGGGCCTTAGTGGTGTGGGCAGAAACTAAGAGGATTTAACTCTTAGTTAAGGCTTTGAAGGCCTTCGGTTTGGTAGGCAGGGGATCCTAAGTTTCTTAGGTAACGGTCAGGATTGCGGGAGAAGGGGGGAGAAGGAGGACTGACAGAGAAATTAAGGTAGCAATTGGTGTGCCTGTGGATTTGTTATTGTATCATTGTTTTATGAAGCTTGTAGAGTTTGGTGGGAGTGTGGAGCAATATGCAAGGCGTAGGTAGAAAAATAAACCTAGTAGGGAGAGTATTGAAATAATTATGGCTGCGGTTGATATCTCTTGCTTAGTTAGTTCCTGGATAATGAGTCATTTTGGTAAAAAGCCAGGGAGTGGGGGCAGGCCGGCTAGGGATAGTAGTGCTAGCGTCAAGGATGCGTTTAGTGATGGTATTTTTGTTCAGGAGGTTATTATTGTGGATAGTTTTGAGGAGTTGGTTGTGTTGAGGGCTAAGAAAATGGAGGCGGTTCTTAAGGAGTATGGGTAGAAGGTTATTAATGTTAGCTTGGGGTTGTATATGAGGATGATGGTTATTCAGCCTAGGTGGGCGATCGATGAGAAAGCTAGGACTTTTCGGATTTGTGTTTGGTTAAGTCCTGTTCGCCCTCCGATGGCTGCGGATGCAATGGCCACGGTTGTCAGTAGGAGTGGGTTCAGTGAGGGGGCAGTTAAGAAAAGAAGAGTGAGTGGGGGGAGTTTTATTCATGTAGAGACGAGTAGGGCAGTGGTTATAGGTGAGCCTTGTATGACCTCTGGACATCAGGAGTGAAAGGGTACTAGGCCTAGTTTTATTGCGACTGCTGTAGTTAGTAGTAGGGAGGCTGTTGGGTGGCTTAGTCGCGGAATGTCTCATTGTCCGGTGAACTGTGCGTTGATTGTGCTTGAGAAGAGGATTAATGCGGAGGCGGTTGCTTGGACGAGAAAGTATTTGATTGCAGCTTCCATAGCTCGAGGGTGGTGTGATTTTGAAAGGAAGGGGATAATGGCAAGGGTGTTGATTTCTAGTCCAGGCCAGGCTAGCAGTCAGTGGTTGCTTGAAATTGTGATGGTTGTTCCTAGTAGAAGGCTTAAGGAGAACGTTAGTTTTGTGACGGGGCTCATTTAGTAGAGGAAGAGGTTAAACCATCATTTTCGGGGTATGGGCCCGATAGCTTTTGTTTAGCTGACCCTACTGGGAAGTAATATAAGGGGAGTATGGAGCGCTTTGATCTCTTCTGTGCAGGTTCAATTCCTGTCTTCCTAAGGTTTTCAACGGAGACAATGGGATTCGGACATAGAGACGGTCTCCGGTTCACCTCAAACAGGAGAACTGAATGCAGTTGTTCGTGTTTTCCGAGAATGGAATGTACCACTCCACCTTGTTACTGATTCTGCTTATGTTGCAGGTATTGTTCCACGAGCTGAAGCTTCTGTGCTGCGGAGTGTTTCGCATTCACAACCCTTTACCCTGTTACAGGAACTTATTTTCCTTTTGGACTCTCGATCTGCGCCTTATTTTGTTATGCATATTAGGTCTCATACCTCGCTACCTGGTTTTCTTGCAGAAGGCAATCGACGAGCTGACCTATTGCCGTGACCAGTTCAAGTACTGCCAGACCGTATTGCACAAGCTAAGCGAAGGCACTCTTTTTTTCCATCGAAACGCTGGAGCTCTTAAGCGACAGTTTGGCCTTGCTGCTCAACAAGCATCAAGTATTATTGCTGTCTGTCCCGATTGTCAAAAACATTCTTTCCCATCAGTTGCTGCAGGAGTTAATCCTAGAGGATTACAAAGCCTACCGTTATGGCAAACAGATGTCACGCATGATTCTGAATTTGGTAGCCTTAAATATATCCACTCTTCCATTGATACATTTTCAGGTGCCTTGGTTGCCTCGTGTCACACAGGAGAAAAGGCACGAGCTGTTCGTAGACATTTAATGCGTGCTTTTGCTGCTTTAGGTATTCCCTTAAGCTGGGCCGTTGTCGGTCTTTATCTTTACGTTTCAACAACTGTAAAAACCTCTTTTGCCCTATGGGGTAGAACTCATATTACCGGCATTGCTCATTCCCCCACCGGTCGATCTCTCATTGAAGGGTCTCATCGGTCTCTGAAACGTTTATGACAACAACAAAAAGGGGGAATGGGCATGGCTATTCCCGAGGAACGGTTACAGAAAGCGTTGTATGTTTTTAATTTTTTGAATTGTTCTTGAATAGATAACGACCCACCGATAGGTCGACGTTTCACTGCAGCTACCTCCGTCGAGGCACGGGTTAAAGGCCCGGTATCGGTCCGAGATGCAGAAACAGGTAAAATTATGGGACCATATCCTCTTGTTACATGGGGAAAAGGTTATGCTTGTGTCTCTACAGAAAAAGGACCTAGATGGATCCCAGCGAAGAATGTAAGACCTTTCCGTGAACCTTTACCGCAGGCAGCTGATACCGACACCGACGCTACAGAATGAAATAAAAACTGTGTGAGGATTACTGTTTTGCATTAATGTTAGATACCCAAAATCAGGACATAGGATATAGATTTCGCTTTTTACAGCGCCTAGAACGAGCACTATCACCCTGGATCAAGCCACTGAACAGAGGTAATACTCTCGGACCAAGCGGGGGAACGGGACGACTCATTGTCCATGGAACGATGATTCCATTGACACTGATAAGGGGAAGGGAGGATTCATAATGAGAGAACAACTAGGTATTATGAAGGAGAACAGGAACTCGGGGAAGAAGGGGCAACAGAGCAGAGGTGATGAGGTGTTTGTCACATCCATAGGATGTCTTGGCATGCTTAATCGAACTTGCAGGAGACAAATTGTGTGGCCAGGTGGATGACACCCCTTGGTTATGAACCTCATCCATAGCATCCTTGAAAAGTCAGCATTAATTTTTTTGGTGCGGAGAAGGAAGGATTCTCTTGGTTATAGCTGGAGAGGCATAGAAGTCAGTCTTTTCAATGTTTCATGAGCACAATGCTCTCTTCTCAAAGCAGAGGAATGCTTGTGCTCTGCTGAAGAGCAGAAGTGCTTGTAGCTGACCGCTGGTGAGTCAGTGCCAATAGTGGCAGTAGGCAGTTACTTAGGGCACGAGACAGAAGCGGTGGCCTGTCCTACCTGGCCCTATATATTATAATATAAAATAATGTACATACATATATATATAGATAGATATAAAAGATATAATTCTTTTTAGATCCACGGGACGGATTACGCAATAATCAAGGCTGACCACCAATTCCACCGACACCTCATTGGCAAGAAAGCAGCTAAACGGTAAGTGGAGTGCCTTTCTAGTCCTTCCCATGCTCACACTCTTCGTGTTTAGTAGATGGTATCAGGGGCTCTGTAGCTCACCCAGTGTGCGGTCTCCATCACATTTCCTCTGCTTTTCTGGAGTGGTGGTGGTACAAGGAGAGAAATGGGCCGTCAGGCCTTGCGATGGCTTGAACGGGTGAAAGTACCTTGGGAGCCTGAACAGTAGTGGAATTACTTTGATGTGTCCTGGAGGAATTTTTTTTTTTTTTTTTCCACACGTTGCTCTGTGCAAATGACATTTTAGCAGCCAGTTGTGGGTGGTGGAAATGTGCTTGGTGAGCTTCTCCCTGTAGAGGAATGAAGGCGGTGGGTTGATTAGCATTGATAACACGCAGCTGTGGCCTTGCCTCAGAGGCAGTGGGTTGATTGACATGGGCGATGTGCAGGTGTAGCTGGTTCCCGCTAAGGGGTTAAATAGCCCTGTGGCTTGTGGGAGAGGGTGTCAGCTGGAGGAGGAGCAGTGTGGTCTGGCCTCTGGAGGAAGGTGCTACAGCACCGGCAGTAGAATATGGCCAACGCTAAAGCCTTGTTGCGGTCTGCTAGTTTGATAGCACTGCAACGTGTCCCCAGCCAAGAGTTTGGGGTAGAAAGGAACGATTATCCTCTGCTCTAAATGTGATACTGTTTGGGGAAGAAACACGCCTGGCTCTGACAAGGGAACAATGGGCTCTGTAGATGCCACGGTATTTACTTGGACAGGCTCTCGTGTGGCACAGGTCTGCTCTCGCTGAACTCCAGGGGGAAGAGGCAATTTCCCCTGGCTCAACCCTACCCCACCGAGCCCTTCCCAGAGGCGGCTTTACTTCTTCATCAGCCTCTGAGCAGTGATAATCAAGGTGCCTTGCTTCCAGGTCTTTGCCTAGCAGACGGCGTCACCACAGTCCTTGCCTCGAAGTGAACAGGATGAAGGATCTGTACAAGGTGTCTGTGCGCATTCCCCCGGACAACGAGAAGAGCAACCCGATCAGAATGGAAGGAGACCCACAGGGGGTCCCACAGGCCAAGAGCGAGCTGCTGGAACTCGCTTCCCGTATGGTGAGTGGGTAGGACGTGATGTTTGGGAGACTGCAGGGTTTGGGCTCTCGTGTTCCCTTGTAACCTTCTGGTGCGAGTGTGTGCCCCTTGCCCACGGAGCACTTGGATCTCATGACAAGTGCAAGTTCCTCTTCACAAATGTCTTCCCCTGTTCCCTCGGGTAGCCCTTCTCTGTCAACGCAGAGTGAATTTGGTCTGGAGAAAAGAGGGACAGTGCTGGCAAGTAAACCGTCGGGCAGCAAACCGCTAAGTCAAAGTAGATGGCTCTCCGGCTGAACACTCAGTGTGCCCTCTGTTCCCGTCAGGAAAATGAACACGCTGCGGACCTAATCGTTGAGCAGAAATTCCACCGGACCATCACTGGGCAGAAGGCTGAGCGGATCTGGGAAATCCGGGAGCAATTCCCTGAGGTAAGGCTTTGTAGGAGAGGAGGAATCCAGAGGGGTTCTTTCCTACATGGGTAGTAGGCCTGTCGTCACAGAAGTCGTAACTTTAGTGGCTCTGTAGCGCAAGTGTCTGAGAAGATAGTTCTTTTAGCCAGAGGCCGCTAACACGGTTCCCCTTTTCTGAATGGGAAAAGGGCATGTGTAGGATCCCCCCAACCTTTGCATGTGTCTGACACAAGGGTTCTTGCTTTTGCTTGAGCTAACTCTAAATGACCGCTCCTGCAGGTTATCATCAACTTCCCAGACCCTGCACACAAGAGTGACATCGTCCAACTCCGAGGTCCCAAAAACGAGGTGGAGAAGTGCACCGAGTACATGCAAAAGACGGTGGCAGACCTGGTAAGGAGGTCTTCTGCCTGCACTTCCCTCCTCCGTGCCTGGATAACCCTGGGGCAAAGCAGAGCTCTACTGGCTTGGGTAGAGCTAAAACACCTCAAGAGGAGGGAGCTGTCGACGCTGTTTTGGCTGAATGGAGGCAGGGGGTAGTACCTGTTATGGGAAGGCTATAGGGGAACGTCCTTGCCTTTGTTTAGTCTTACAAGTCCCTCGTATAGAGAACTTCCTTGGGTCTAAGCCTCTTTTCAAAAGCTCGTTTATCAGAGTTCCTGAAGTCGGGCCTCCCTTGCCACGACAGTGTAATCTTCAGTTCTCCCTTCCTTTCTCCCTTAGGTTGAAAACAGCTTTTCTATTTCTGTCCCCATCTGCAAACAGTTCCACAAGAACATCGTAGGGAAAGGAGGTGCCAACATCAAGAAGGTGAGATATTGCTCCTAACTCAAGTGCTCGTGATGATCACTGCCTGCAGCAAAATCCCACTGGATGCTCTCTCCTGCCCATTGGTGATGTCCAATATAGCCTGCGAGGGTTTTTCTTCTGACATGGGACACTTCTGAGATGATTTTTTTTTTTTTTTCTTTATGGCAGATCCGTAAAGAAAGCAACACCATAATTGATCTCCCAGCAAAGAACAGCAACTCGGAGACAATTGTTAGCACAGGCAAGAGGGCAAACTGTGAGGCTGCTCGCCACAGGATAACATCACTTTGGAAGGACCTACAGAAGATGTGCATGTGGCTCAGGAACCGATTGAAGCCATGCTCAAGGAACTGGTGAGCTGGACTTACTAGTTCCAGTAAGAAACTGGGGGAAGAAGGGGCAACAGAGCAGAGGTGATGAGGTGTTTGTCACATCCATAGGATGTCTTGGCATGCTTAATCGTACTTGCAGGAGACAAATTGTGTGGCCAGGTGGATGACACCCCTTGGTTATGAACCTCATCCATAGCATCCTTGAAAAGTCAGCATTATTTTTTTTGGTGCGGAGAAGGAAGGATTCTCTTGGTTATAGCTGGAGAGGCGTAGAAGTCAGTCTTTTCAATGTTTCATGAGCACAATGCTCTCTTCTCAAAGCAGAGGAATGCTTGTGCTCTGCTGAAGAGCAGAAGTGCTTGTAGCTGACCGCTGGTGAGTCAGTGCCAATAGTGGCAGTAGGCAGTTACTTAGGGCACGAGACAGAAGCGGTGGCCTGTCCTACCTGGCCCTATATATTATAATATAAAATAATGTACATCCATACATATATAGATAGATATAAAAAATATAATTCTTTTTAGATCCACGGGACGGATTACGCAATAATCAAGGCTGACCACCAATTCCACCGACACCTCATTGGCAAGAAAGCAGCTAAACGGTAAGTGGAGTGCCTTTCTAGTCCTTCCCATGCTCACACTCTTCGTGTTTAGTAGATGGTATCAGGGGCTCTGTAGCTCACCCAGTGTGCTGTCTCCATCACATTTCCTCTGCTTTTCTGGAGTGGTGGTGGTACAAGGAGAGAAATGGGCCGTCAGGCCTTGCGATGGCTTGAACGGGTGAAAGTACCTTGGGAGCCTGAACAGTAGTGGAATTACTTTGATGTGTCCTGGAGGAATTTTTTTTTTTTTTTTTCCACACGTTGCTCTGTGTGAATGACATTTTAGCAGCCAGTTGTGGGTGGTGGAAATGTGCTTGGTGAGCTTCTCCCTGTAGAGGAATGAAGGCGGTGGGTTGATTAGCATTGATAACACGCAGCTGTGGCCTTGCCTCAGAGGCAGTGGGTTGATTGACCTGGGCGATGTGCAGGTGTAGCTGGTTCCCGCTAAGGGGTTAAATAGCCCTGTGGCTTGTGGGAGAGGGTGTCAGCTGGAGGAGGAGCAGTGTGGTCTGGCCTCTGGAGGAAGGTGCTACAGCACCGGCAGTAGAATATGGCCAACGCTAAAGCCTTGTTGCGGTCTGCTAGTTTGATAGCACTGCAACGTGTCCCCAGCCAAGAGTTTGGGGTAGAAAGGAACGATTATCCTCTGCTCTAAATGTGATACTGTTTGGGGAAGAAACACGCCTGGCTCTGACAAGGGAACAATGGGCTCTGTAGATGCCACGGTATTTACTTGGACAGGCTCTCGTGTGGCACAGGTCTGCTCTCGCTGAACTCCAGGGGGAAGAGGCAATTTCCCCTGGCTCAACCCTACCCCACCGAGCCCTTCCCAGAGGCGGCTTTACTTCTTCATCAGCCTCTGAGCAGTGATAATCAAGGTGCCTTGCTTCCAGGTCTTTGCCTAGCAGACGGCGTCACCACAGTCCTTGCCTCGAAGTGAACAGGATGAAGGATCTGTACAAGGTGTCTGTGCGCATTCCCCCGGACAACGAGAAGAGCAACCCGATCAGAATGGAAGGAGACCCACAGGGGGTCCCACAGGCCAAGAGCGAGCTGCTGGAACTCGCTTCCCGTATGGTGAGTGGGTAGGACGTGATGTTTGGGAGACTGCAGGGTTTGGGCTCTCGTGTTCCCTTGTAACCTTCTGGTGCGAGTGTGTGCCCCTTGCCCACGGAGCACTTGGATCTCATGACAAGTGCAAGTTCCTCTTCACAAATGTCTTCCCCTGTTCCCTCGGGTAGCCCTTCTCTGTCAACGCAGAGTGAATTTGGTCTGGAGAAAAGAGGGACAGTGCTGGCAAGTAAACCGTCGGGCAGCAAACCGCTAAGTCAAAGTAGATGGCTCTCCGGCTGAACACTCAGTGTGCCCTCTGTTCCCGTCAGGAAAATGAACACGCTGCGGACCTAATCGTTGAGCAGAAATTCCACCGGACCATCACTGGGCAGAAGGCTGAGCGGATCTGGGAAATCCGGGAGCAATTCCCTGAGGTAAGGCTTTGTAGGAGAGGAGGAATCCAGAGGGGTTCTTTCCTACATGGGTAGTAGGCCTGTCGTCACAGAAGTCGTAACTTTAGTGGCTCTGTAGCGCAAGTGTCTGAGAAGATAGTTCTTTTAGCCAGAGGCCGCTAACACGGTTCCCCTTTTCTGAATGGGAAAAGGGCATGTGTAGGATCCCCCCAACCTTTGCATGTGTCTGACACAAGGGTTCTTGCTTTTGCTTGAGCTAACTCTAAATGACCGCTCCTGCAGGTTATCATCAACTTCCCAGACCCTGCACACAAGAGTGACATCGTCCAACTCCGAGGTCCCAAAAACGAGGTGGAGAAGTGCACCGAGTACATGCAAAAGACGGTGGCAGACCTGGTAAGGAGGTCTTCTGCCTGCACTTCCCTCCTCCGTGCCTGGATAACCCTGGGGCAAAGCAGAGCTCTACTGGCTTGGGTAGAGCTAAAACACCTCAAGAGGAGGGAGCTGTCGACGCTGTTTTGGCTGAATGGAGGCAGGGGGTAGTACCTGTTATGGGAAGGCTATAGGGGAACGTCCTTGCCTTTGTTTAGTCTTACAAGTCCCTCGTATAGAGAACTTCCTTGGGTCTAAGCCTCTTTTCAAAAGCTCGTTTATCAGAGTTCCTGAAGTCGGGCCTCCCTTGCCACGACAGTGTAATCTTCAGTTCTCCCTTCCTTTCTCCCTTAGGTTGAAAACAGCTTTTCTATTTCTGTCCCCATCTGCAAACAGTTCCACAAGAACATCGTAGGGAAAGGAGGTGCCAACATCAAGAAGGTGAGATATTGCTCCTAACTCAAGTGCTCGTGATGATCACTGCCTGCAGCAAAATCCCACTGGATGCTCTCTCCTGCCCATTGGTGATGTCCAATATAGCCTGCGAGGGTTTTTCTTCTGACATGGGACACTTCTGAGATGATTTTTTTTTTTTTTTCTTTATGGCAGATCCGTAAAGAAAGCAACACCATAATTGATCTCCCAGCAAAGAACAGCAACTCGGAGACAATTGTTAGCACAGGCAAGAGGGCAAACTGTGAGGCTGCTCGCCACAGGATAACATCACTTTGGAAGGACCTACAGAAGATGTGCATGTGGCTCAGGAACCGATTGAAGCCATGCTCAAGGAACTGGTGAGCTGGACTTACTAGTTCCAGTAAGAAACTGGGGGAAGAAGGGGCAACAGAGCAGAGGTGATGAGGTGTTTGTCACATCCATAGGATGTCTTGGCATGCTTAATCGTACTTGCAGGAGACAAATTGTGTGGCCAGGTGGATGACACCCCTTGGTTATGAACCTCATCCATAGCATCCTTGAAAAGTCAGCATTATTTTTTTTGGTGCGGAGAAGGAAGGATTCTCTTGGTTATAGCTGGAGAGGCGTAGAAGTCAGTCTTTTCAATGTTTCATGAGCACAATGCTCTCTTCTCAAAGCAGAGGAATGCTTGTGCTCTGCTGAAGAGCAGAAGTGCTTGTAGCTGACCGCTGGTGAGTCAGTGCCAATAGTGGCAGTAGGCAGTTACTTAGGGCACGAGACAGAAGCGGTGGCCTGTCCTACCTGGCCCTATATATTATAATATAAAATAATGTACATCCATACATATATAGATAGATATAAAAAATATAATTCTTTTTAGATCCACGGGACGGATTACGCAATAATCAAGGCTGACCACCAATTCCACCGACACCTCATTGGCAAGAAAGCAGCTAAACGGTAAGTGGAGTGCCTTTCTAGTCCTTCCCATGCTCACACTCTTCGTGTTTAGTAGATGGTATCAGGGGCTCTGTAGCTCACCCAGTGTGCTGTCTCCATCACATTTCCTCTGCTTTTCTGGAGTGGTGGTGGTACAAGGAGAGAAATGGGCCGTCAGGCCTTGCGATGGCTTGAACGGGTGAAAGTACCTTGGGAGCCTGAACAGTAGTGGAATTACTTTGATGTGTCCTGGAGGAATTTTTTTTTTTTTTTTTCCACACGTTGCTCTGTGTGAATGACATTTTAGCAGCCAGTTGTGGGTGGTGGAAATGTGCTTGGTGAGCTTCTCCCTGTAGAGGAATGAAGGCGGTGGGTTGATTAGCATTGATAACACGCAGCTGTGGCCTTGCCTCAGAGGCAGTGGGTTGATTGACCTGGGCGATGTGCAGGTGTAGCTGGTTCCCGCTAAGGGGTTAAATAGCCCTGTGGCTTGTGGGAGAGGGTGTCAGCTGGAGGAGGAGCAGTGTGGTCTGGCCTCTGGAGGAAGGTGCTACAGCACCGGCAGTAGAATATGGCCAACGCTAAAGCCTTGTTGCGGTCTGCTAGTTTGATAGCACTGCAACGTGTCCCCAGCCAAGAGTTTGGGGTAGAAAGGAACGATTATCCTCTGCTCTAAATGTGATACTGTTTGGGGAAGAAACACGCCTGGCTCTGACAAGGGAACAATGGGCTCTGTAGATGCCACGGTATTTACTTGGACAGGCTCTCGTGTGGCACAGGTCTGCTCTCGCTGAACTCCAGGGGGAAGAGGCAATTTCCCCTGGCTCAACCCTACCCCACCGAGCCCTTCCCAGAGGCGGCTTTACTTCTTCATCAGCCTCTGAGCAGTGATAATCCAGGTGCCTTGCTTCCAGGTCTTTGCCTAGCAGACGGCGTCACCACAGTCCTTGCCTCGAAGTGAACAGGATGAAGGATCTGTACAAGGTGTCTGTGCGCATTCCCCCGGACAACGAGAAGAGCAACCCGATCAGAATGGAAGGAGACCCACAGGGGGTCCCACAGGCCAAGAGCGAGCTGCTGGAACTCGCTTCCCGTATGGTGAGTGGGTAGGACGTGATGTTTGGGAGACTGCAGGGTTTGGGCTCTCGTGTTCCCTTGTAACCTTCTGGTGCGAGTGTGTGCCCCTTGCCCACGGAGCACTTGGATCTCATGACAAGTGCAAGTTCCTCTTCACAAATGTCTTCCCCTGTTCCCTCGGGTAGCCCTTCTCTGTCAACGCAGAGTGAATTTGGTCTGGAGAAAAGAGGGACAGTGCTGGCAAGTAAACCGTCGGGCAGCAAACCGCTAAGTCAAAGTAGATGGCTCTCCGGCTGAACACTCAGTGTGCCCTCTGTTCCCGTCAGGAAAATGAACACGCTGCGGACCTAATCGTTGAGCAGAAATTCCACCGGACCATCACTGGGCAGAAGGCTGAGCGGGTCTGGGAAATCCGGGAGCAATTCCCTGAGGTAAGGCTTTGTAGGAGAGGAGGAATCCAGAGGGGTTCTTTCCTCCATGGGTAGTAGGCCTGTCGTCACAGAAGTCGTAACTTTAGTGGCTCTGTAGCGCAAGTGTCTGAGAAGATAGTTCTTTTAGCCAGAGGCCGCTAACACGGTTCCCCTTTTCTGAATGGGAAAAGGGCATGTGTAGGATCCCCCCAACCTTTGCATGTGTCTGACACAAGGGTTCTTGCTTTTGCTTGAGCTAACTCTAAATGACCGCTCCTGCAGGTTATCATCAACTTCCCAGACCCTGCACACAAGAGTGACATCGTCCAACTCCGAGGTCCCAAAAACGAGGTGGAGAAGTGCACCGAGTACATGCAAAAGACGGTGGCAGACCTGGTAAGGAGGTCTTCTGCCTGCACTTCCCTCCTCCGTGCCTGGATAACCCTGGGGCAAAGCAGAGCTCTACTGGCTTGGGTAGAGCTAAAACACCTCAAGAGGAGGGAGCTGTCGACGCTGTTTTGGCTGAATGGAGGCAGGGGGTAGTACCTGTTATGGGAAGGCTATAGGGGAACGTCCTTGCCTTTGTTTAGTCTTACAAGTCCCTCGTATAGAGAACTTCCTTGGGTCTAAGCCTCTTTTCAAAAGCTCGTTTATCAGAGTTCCTGAAGTCGGGCCTCCCTTGCCACGACAGTGTAATCTTCAGTTCTCCCTTCCTTTCTCCCTTAGGTTGAAAACAGCTTTTCTATTTCTGTCCCCATCTGCAAACAGTTCCACAAGAACATCGTGGGGAAAGGAGGTGCCAACATCAAGAAGGTGAGATATTGCTCCTAACTCAAGTGCTCGTGATGATCACTGCCTGCAGCAAAATCCCACTGGATGCTCTCTCCTGCCCATTGGTGATGTCCAATATAGCCTGCGAGGGTTTTTCTTCTGACATGGGACACTTCTGAGATGATTTTTTATTTTTTTTTCCTTTGTGGCAGATCCGTAAAGAAAGCAACACCATAATTGATCTCCCAGCAAAGAACAGCAACTCGGAGACAATTGTTAGCACAGGCAAGAGGGCAAACTGTGAGGCTGCTCGCCACAGGATAACATCACTTTGGAAGGACCTACAGAAGATGTGCATGTGGCTCAGGAACCGATTGAAGCCATGCTCAAGGAACTGGTGAGCTGGAGTTACTAGTTCCAGTAAGAAACTGGGGGAAGAAGGGGCAACAGAGCAGAGGTGATGAGGTGTTTGTCACATCCATAGGATGTCTTGGCATGCTTAATCGAACTTGCAGGAGACAAATTGTGTGGCCAGGTGGATGACACCCCTTGGTTATGAACCTCATCCATAGCATCCTTGAAAAGTCAGCATTAATTTTTTTGGTGCGGAGAAGGAAGGATTCTCTTGGTTATAGCTGGAGAGGCATAGAAGTCAGTCTTTTCAATGTTTCATGAGCACAATGCTCTCTTCTCAAAGCAGAGGAATGCTTGTGCTCTGCTGAAGAGCAGAAGTGCTTGTAGCTGACCGCTGGTGAGTCAGTGCCAATAGTGGCAGTAGGCAGTTACTTAGGGCACGAGACAGAAGCGGTGGCCTGTCCTACCTGGCCCTATATATTATAATATAAAATAATGTACATCCATACATATATAGATAGATATAAAAAATATAATTCTTTTTAGATCCACGGGACGGATTACGCAATAATCAAGGCTGACCACCAATTCCACCGACACCTCATTGGCAAGAAAGCAGCTAAACGGTAAGTGGAGTGCCTTTCTAGTCCTTCCCATGCTCACACTCTTCGTGTTTAGTAGATGGTATCAGGGGCTCTGTAGCTCACCCAGTGTGCTGTCTCCATCACATTTCCTCTGCTTTTCTGGAGTGGTGGTGGTACAAGGAGAGAAATGGGCCGTCAGGCCTTGCGATGGCTTGAACGGGTGAAAGTACCTTGGGAGCCTGAACAGTAGTGGAATTACTTTGATGTGTCCTGGAGGAATTTTTTTTTTTTTTTTTTTTCCACACGTTGCTCTGTGCGAATGACATTTTAGCAGCCAGTTGTGGGTGGTGGAAATGTGCTTGGTGAGCTTCTCCCTGTAGAGGAATGAAGGCGGTGGGTTGATTAGCATTGATAACACGCAGCTGTGGCCTTGCCTCAGAGGCAGTGGGTTGATTGACATGGGCGATGTGCAGGTGTAGCTGGTTCCCGCTAAGGGGTTAAATAGCCCTGTGGCTTGTGGGAGAGGGTGTCAGCTGGAGGAGGAGCAGTGTGGTCTGGCCTCTGGAGGAAGGTGCTACAGCACCGGCAGTAGAATATGGCCAACGCTAAAGCCTTGTTGCGGTCTGCTAGTTTGATAGCACTGCAACGTGTCCCCAGCCAAGAGTTTGGGGTAGAAAGGAACGATTATCCTCTGCTCTAAATGTGATACTGTTTGGGGAAGAAACACGCCTGGCTCTGACAAGGGAACAATGGGCTCTGTAGATGCCACGGTATTTACTTGGACAGGCTCTCGTGTGGCACAGGTCTGCTCTCGCTGAACTCCAGGGGGAAGAGGCAATTTCCCCTGGCTCAACCCTACCCCACCGAGCCCTTCCCAGAGGCGGCTTTACTTCTTCATCAGCCTCTGAGCAGCGATAATCCAGGTGCCTTGCTTCCAGGTCTTTGCCTAGCAGACGGCGTCACCACAGTCCTTGCCTCGAAGTGAACAGGATGAAGGATCTGTACAAGGTGTCTGTGCGCATTCCCCCGGACAACGAGAAGAGCAACCCGATCAGAATGGAAGGAGACCCACAGGGGGTCCCACAGGCCAAGAGCGAGCTGCTGGAACTCGCTTCCCGTATGGTGAGTGGGTAGGACGTGATGTTTGGGAGACTGCAGGGTTTGGGCTCTCGTGTTCCCTTGTAACCTTCTGGTGCGAGTGTGTGCCCCTTGCCCACGGAGCACTTGGATCTCATGACAAGTGCAAGTTCCTCTTCACAAATGTCTTCCCCTGTTCCCTCGGGTAGCCCTTCTCTGTCAACGCAGAGTGAATTTGGTCTGGAGAAAAGAGGGACAGTGCTGGCAAGTAAACCGTCGGGCAGCAAACCGCTAAGTCAAAGTAGATGGCTCTCCGGCTGAACACTCAGTGTGCCCTCTGTTCCCGTCAGGAAAATGAACACGCTGCGGACCTAATCGTTGAGCAGAAATTCCACCGGACCATCACTGGGCAGAAGGCTGAGCGGGTCTGGGAAATCCGGGAGCAATTCCCAGAGGTAAGGCTTTGTAGGAGAGGAGGAATCCAGAGGGGTTCTTTCCTACATGGGTAGTAGGCCTGTCGTCACAGAAGTCGTAACTTTAGTGGCTCTGTAGCGCAAGTGTCTGAGAAGATAGTTCTTTTAGCCAGAGGCCGCTAACACGGTTCCCCTTTTCTGAATGGGAAAAGGGCATGTGTAGGATCCCCCCAACCTTTGCATGTGTCTGACACAAGGGTTCTTGCTTTTGCTTGAGCTAACTCTAAATGACCGCTCCTGCAGGTTATCATCAACTTCCCTGACCCTGCACACAAGAGTGACATCGTCCAACTCCGAGGTCCCAAAAACGAGGTGGAGAAGTGCACCGAGTACATGCAAAAGACGGTGGCAGACCTGGTAAGGAGGTCTTCTGCCTGCACTTCCCTCCTCCGTGCCTGGATAACCCTGGGGCAAAGCAGAGCTCTACTGGCTTGGGTAGAGCTAAAACACCTCAAGAGGAGGGAGCTGTCGACGCTGTTTTGGCTGAATGGAGGCAGGGGGTAGTACCTGTTATGGGAAGGCTATAGGGGAACGTCCTTGCCTTTGTTTAGTCTTACAAGTCCCTCGTATAGAGAACTTCCTTGGGTCTAAGCCTCTTTTCAAAAGCTCGTTTATCAGAGTTCCTGAAGTCGGGCCTCCCTTGCCACGACAGTGTAATCTTCAGTTCTCCCTTCCTTTCTCCCTTAGGTTGAAAACAGCTTTTCTATTTCTGTCCCCATCTGCAAACAGTTCCACAAGAACATCGTGGGGAAAGGAGGTGCCAACATCAAGAAGGTGAGATATTGCTCCTAACTCAAGTGCTCGTGATGATCACTGCCTGCAGCAAAATCCCACTGGATGCTCTCTCCTGCCCATTGGTGATGTCCAATATAGCCTGCGAGGGTTTTTCTTCTGACATGGGACACTTCTGAGATGATTTTTTTTTTTTTTTTCCTTTGTGGCAGATCCGTAAAGAAAGCAACACCATAATTGATCTCCCAGCAAAGAACAGCAACTCGGAGACAATTGTTAGCACAGGCAAGAGGGCAAACTGTGAGGCTGCTCGCCACAGGATAACATCACTTTGGAAGGACCTACAGAAGATGTGCATGTGGCTCAGGAACCGATTGAAGCCATGCTCAAGGAACTGGTGAGCTGGACTTACTAGTTCCAGTAAGAAACTGGGGGAAGAAGGGGCAACAGAGCAGAGGTGATGAGGTGTTTGTCACATCCATAGGATGTCTTGGCATGCTTAATCGAACTTGCAGGAGACAAATTGTGTGGCCAGGTGGATGACACCCCTTGGTTATGAACCTCATCCATAGCATCCTTGAAAAGTCAGCATTAATTTTTTTGGTGCGGAGAAGGAAGGATTCTCTTGGTTATAGCTGGAGAGGCATAGAAGTCAGTCTTTTCAATGTTTCATGAGCACAATGCTCTCTTCTCAAAGCAGAGGAATGCTTGTGCTCTGCTGAAGAGCAGAAGTGCTTGTAGCTGACCGCTGGTGAGTCAGTGCCAATAGTGGCAGTAGGCAGTTACTTAGGGCACGAGACAGAAGCGGTGGCCTGTCCTACCTGGCCCTATATATTATAATATAAAATAATGTACATCCATACATATATAGATAGATATAAAAAATATAATTCTTTTTAGATCCACGGGACGGATTACGCAATAATCAAGGCTGACCACCAATTCCACCGACACCTCATTGGCAAGAAAGCAGCTAAACGGTAAGTGGAGTGCCTTTCTAGTCCTTCCCATGCTCACACTCTTCGTGTTTAGTAGATGGTATCAGGGGCTCTGTAGCTCACCCAGTGTGCTGTCTCCATCACATTTCCTCTGCTTTTCTGGAGTGGTGGTGGTACAAGGAGAGAAATGGGCCGTCAGGCCTTGCGATGGCTTGAACGGGTGAAAGTACCTTGGGAGCCTGAACAGTAGTGGAATTACTTTGATGTGTCCTGGAGGAATTTTTTTTTTTTTTTTTTTTCCACACGTTGCTCTGTGCGAATGACATTTTAGCAGCCAGTTGTGGGTGGTGGAAATGTGCTTGGTGAGCTTCTCCCTGTAGAGGAATGAAGGCGGTGGGTTGATTAGCATTGATAACACGCAGCTGTGGCCTTGCCTCAGAGGCAGTGGGTTGATTGACATGGGCGATGTGCAGGTGTAGCTGGTTCCCGCTAAGGGGTTAAATAGCCCTGTGGCTTGTGGGAGAGGGTGTCAGCTGGAGGAGGAGCAGTGTGGTCTGGCCTCTGGAGGAAGGTGCTACAGCACCGGCAGTAGAATATGGCCAACGCTAAAGCCTTGTTGCGGTCTGCTAGTTTGATAGCACTGCAACGTGTCCCCAGCCAAGAGTTTGGGGTAGAAAGGAACGATTATCCTCTGCTCTAAATGTGATACTGTTTGGGGAAGAAACACGCCTGGCTCTGACAAGGGAACAATGGGCTCTGTAGATGCCACGGTATTTACTTGGACAGGCTCTCGTGTGGCACAGGTCTGCTCTCGCTGAACTCCAGGGGGAAGAGGCAATTTCCCCTGGCTCAACCCTACCCCACCGAGCCCTTCCCAGAGGCGGCTTTACTTCTTCATCAGCCTCTGAGCAGTGATAATCCAGGTGCCTTGCTTCCAGGTCTTTGCCTAGCAGACGGCGTCACCACAGTCCTTGCCTCGAAGTGAACAGGATGAAGGATCTGTACAAGGTGTCTGTGCGCATTCCCCCGGACAACGAGAAGAGCAACCCGATCAGAATGGAAGGAGACCCACAGGGGGTCCCACAGGCCAAGAGCGAGCTGCTGGAACTCGCTTCCCGTATGGTGAGTGGGTAGGACGTGATGTTTGGGAGACTGCAGGGTTTGGGCTCTCGTGTTCCCTTGTAACCTTCTGGTGCGAGTGTGTGCCCCTTGCCCACGGAGCACTTGGATCTCATGACAAGTGCAAGTTCCTCTTCACAAATGTCTTCCCCTGTTCCCTCGGGTAGCCCTTCTCTGTCAACGCAGAGTGAATTTGGTCTGGAGAAAAGAGGGACAGTGCTGGCAAGTAAACCGTCGGGCAGCAAACCGCTAAGTCAAAGTAGATGGCTCTCCGGCTGAACACTCAGTGTGCCCTCTGTTCCCGTCAGGAAAATGAACACGCTGCGGACCTAATCGTTGAGCAGAAATTCCACCGGACCATCACTGGGCAGAAGGCTGAGCGGGTCTGGGAAATCCGGGAGCAATTCCCAGAGGTAAGGCTTTGTAGGAGAGGAGGAATCCAGAGGGGTTCTTTCCTACATGGGTAGTAGGCCTGTCGTCACAGAAGTCGTAACTTTAGTGGCTCTGTAGCGCAAGTGTCTGAGAAGATAGTTCTTTTAGCCAGAGGCCGCTAACACGGTTCCCCGTTTCTGAATGGGAAAAGGGCATGTGTAGGATCCCCCCAACCTTTGCATGTGTCTGACACAAGGGTTCTTGCTTTTGCTTGAGCTAACTCTAAATGACCGCTCCTGCAGGTTATCATCAACTTCCCAGACCCTGCACACAAGAGTGACATCGTCCAACTCCGAGGTCCCAAAAACGAGGTGGAGAAGTGCACCGAGTACATGCAAAAGACGGTGGCAGACCTGGTAAGGAGGTCTTCTGCCTGCACTTCCCTCCTCCGTGCCTGGATAACCCTGGGGCAAAGCAGAGCTCTACTGGCTTGGGTAGAGCTAAAACACCTCAAGAGGAGGGAGCTGTCGACGCTGTTTTGGCTGAATGGAGGCAGGGGGTAGTACCTGTTATGGGAAGGCTATAGGGGAACGTCCTTGCCTTTGTTTAGTCTTACAAGTCCCTCGTATAGAGAACTTCCTTGGGTCTAAGCCTCTTTTCAAAAGCTCGTTTATCAGAGTTCCTGAAGTCGGGCCTCCCTTGCCACGACAGTGTAATCTTCTGTTCTCCCTTCCTTTCTCCCTTAGGTTGAAAACAGCTTTTCTATTTCTGTCCCCATCTGCAAACAGTTCCACAAGAACATCGTAGGGAAAGGAGGTGCCAACATCAAGAAGGTGAGATACTGCTCCTAACTCAAGTGCTCGTGATGATCACTGCCTGCAGCAAAATCCCACTGGATGCTCTCTCCTGCCCATTGGTGATGTCCAATATAGCCTGCGAGGGTTTTTCTTCTGACATGGGACACTTCTGAGATGATTTTTTTTTTTTTTCCCTTTGTGGCAGATCCGTAAAGAAAGCAACACCAAAATTGATCTCCCAGCAAAGAACAGCAACTCGGAGACAATTGTTAGCACAGGCAAGAGGGCAAACTGTGAGGCTGCTCGCCACAGGATAACATCACTTTGGAAGGACCTACAGAAGATGTGCATGTGGCTCAGGAACAGATTGAAGCCATGCTCAAGGAACTGGTGAGCTGGACTTACTAGTTCCAGTAAGAAACTGGGGGAAGAAGGGGCAACAGAGCAGAGGTGATGAGGTGTTTGTCACATCCATAGGATGTCTTGGCATGCTTAATCGAACTTGCAGGAGACAAATTGTGTGGCCAGGTGGATGACACCCCTTGGTTATGAACCTCATCCATAGCATCCTTGAAAAGTCAGCATTAATTTTTTTGGTGCGGAGAAGGAAGGATTCTCTTGGTTATAGCTGGAGAGGCATAGAAGTCAGTCTTTTCAATGTTTCATGAGCACAATGCTCTCTTCTCAAAGCAGAGGAATGCTTGTGCTCTGCTGAAGAGCAGAAGTGCTTGTAGCTGACCGCTGGTGAGTCAGTGCCAATACTGGCAGTAGGCAGTTACTTAGGGCACGAGACAGAAGCGGTGGCCTGTCCTACCTGGCCCTATATAATATATATATGTATGTATGTGCGTACAATATTATATATATATAAAATTCTTTTTAGATCCACGGGATGGATTACGCAGTAATCAAGGCTGAGCACCAATTCCACCGACACCTTATTGGCAAGTGTGAAGAGGAAGATGAAGCCCAAGGCTCACAGTATCGGTGGATCTCATTTGATGGTGCCTCCGTGTGGTGTGGCTAGTCAGCTGAATACCTGAATGCCGGTTGGGATGGCGATGATTATAGTGGCGGAGATGAAGTATGATCGGCTGTCTACGTCTATTCCGACAGTGAATATGTGGTGGGCTCATATGACAAAGCCCAGGAATCCAATCGATAGTATAGCTCAGACTATTCCTATGTAGCCGAATGGTTCTTTTTTGCCTGCGTAATACGTTACAACATGTGAGATGATTCCAAAGCCGTGAAGGATTAAGATGTAAACTTCCTGGTGGCCAAAGAATCAGAACAGGTGCTGGTAGAGAATGGGGTCTCCCCCTCCAGCGGGGTCAATGAAAAGTGTTTAGGTTTCGGTCGGTCAGTAGTATGGTGATGCCGGCGGCCAGGACTGGAAGTGAGGGCAATAGGAGTACGGATCATACGAATAGGGGAGTTGGATATTGCGATAAGGCAGGGGGGGTTATGTTAATGGCTGTTGTGTTAAAGTTGATGGCCCCTAAGATGGAAGACACACCTGCGAGGTGTAGGGAGAAGATGGCTAGGTCTACTGAGGCGCCAGCATGGGCTAGGTTGCCTGCTAGGGGCGGGTATATGGTTCATCCTGTTCCGACTCCAGCTTCTACTGTGGAGGACGCTAGGAGCAGTAGGAAGGACGGAGGAAGTAGTTCAGAAACCGATGTTGTTTATGCGGGGGAATGCTATGTCTGGGGCTCCAATTATAAGGGGGACTAGTCAGTTTCCAAACCCTTCGATTATAATGGCTATAACTGTGAAGAAGATTCTTACGAAGGCATGGGCGGTGATGATGACATTGTAGATTTGGTCGTCTCCTAGGAGAGTTCCTGGTTGGCCAAGTTCTGCTCGAATAAGGAGGCTGAGGGCGGTACTCGGCTATGCCTGCCCATGCTCCGAAGAGTAGGTATAGGGTGCCGATGTCATTGTGGTTTGTTGAAACTAGTCATCGGTTGATGAAGGTCACGGGTCAGGTGGCTGAGTGTTTAGGCGTTAGGCTGTAGTCCTTTTTACAGAGGTTGAATTCCTCTTCTTATCGACTCTGTGGTGAAGTTCATGTTGAGTTGCAAACTCATTGATGTACGCTGAGAGTGTGCCGGAGTCTGGTAGACAGAAGCTCGTTGGTTTGAGCGTCTAGCTGTTAATTAGAAGTTTATGGGATCGAGGCCCGTCTGTCTAGGCTTATCGTGGAGGCCCTAGCTGAATTAGAGTATCTGCGTTGCATTTAGATGGTGCAGGTTTAGTGTCCTGCGGGCCTTAGTGGTGTGGGCAGAAACTAAGAGGATTTAACTCTTAGTTAAGGCTTTGAAGGCCTTCGGTTTGGTAGGCAGGGGATCCTAAGTTTCTTAGGTAACGGTCAGGATTGCGGGAGAAGGGGGGAGAAGGAGGACTGACAGAGAAATTAAGGTAGCAATTGGTGTGCCTGTGGATTTGTTATTGTATCATTGTTTTATGAAGCTTGTAGTGTTTGGTGGGAGTGTGGAGCAATATGCAAGGCGTAGGTAGAAAAATAAACCTTGTAGGGAGAGTATTGAAATAATTATGGCTGCGGTTGATATCTCTTGCTTAGTTAGTTCCTGGATAATGAGTCATTTTGGTAAAAAGCCAGGGAGTGGGGGCAGGCCGGCTAGGGATAGTAGTGCTAGCGTCAAGGATGCGTTTAGTGATGGTATTTTTGTTCAGGAGGTTATTATTGTGGATAGTTTTGAGGAGTTGGTTGTGTTGAGGGCTAAGAAAATGGAGGCGGTTCTTAAGGAGTATGGGTAGAAGGTTATTAATGTTAGCTTGGGGTTGTATATGAGGATGATGGTTATTCAGCCTAGGTGGGCGATCGATGAGAAAGCTAGGACTTTTCGGATTTGTGTTTGGTTAAGTGCTGTTCGCCCTCCGATGGCTGCGGATGCAATGGCCACGGTTGTCAGTAGGAGTGGGTTCAGTGAGGGGGCAGTTAAGAAAAGAAGAGTGAGTGGGGGGAGTTTTATTCATGTAGAGACGAGTAGGGCAGTGGTTATAGGTGAGCCTTGTATGACCTCTGGACATCAGAAGTGAAAGGGTACTAGGCCTAGTTTTATTGCGACTGCTGTAGTTAGTAGTAGGGAGGCTGTTGGGTGGCTTAGTCGCGGAATGTCTCATTGTCCGGTGAACTGTGCGTTGATTGTGCTTGAGAAGAGGATTAATGCGGAGGCGGTTGCTTGGACGAGAAAGTATTTGATTGCAGCTTCCATAGCTCGAGGGTGGTGTGATTTTGAAAGGAAGGGGATAATGGCAAGGGTGTTGATTTCTAGTCCAGGCCAGGCTAGCAGTCAGTGGTTGCTTGAAATTGTGATGGTTGTTCCTAGTAGAAGGCTTAAGGAGAACATTAGTTTTGTGACGGGGCTCATTTAGTAGAGGAAGAGGTTAAACCATCATTTTCGGGGTATGGGCCCGATAGCTTTTGTTTAGCTGACCCTACTGGGAAGTAATATAAGGGGAGTATGGAGCGCTTTGATCTCTTCTGTGCAGGTTCAATTCCTGTCTTCCTAAGGTTTTCAACGGAGACAATGGGATTCGGACATAGAGACGGTCTCCGGTTCACCTCAAACAGGAGAACTGAATGCAGTTGTTCGTGTTTTCCGAGAATGGAATGTACCACTCCACCTTGTTACTGATTCTGCTTATGTTGCAGGTATTGTTCCACGAGCTGAAGCTTCTGTGCTGCGGAGTGTTTCGCATTCACAACCCTTTACCCTGTTACAGGAACTTATTTTCCTTTTGGACTCTCGATCTGCGCCTTATTTTGTTATGCATATTAGGTCTCATACCTCGCTACCTGGTTTTCTTGCAGAAGGCAATCGACGAGCTGACCTATTGCCGTGACCAGTTCAAGTACTGCCAGACCGTATTGCACAAGCTAAGCGAAGGCACTCTTTTTTTTCCATCGAAACGCTGGAGCTCTTAAGCGACAGTTTGGCCTTGCTGCTCAACAAGCATCAAGTATTATTGCTGTCTGTCCCGATTGTCAAAAACATTCTTTCCCATCAGTTGCTGCAGGAGTTAATCCTAGAGGATTACAAAGCCTACCGTTATGGCAAACAGATGTCACGCATGATTCTGAATTTGGTAGCCTTAAATATATCCACTCTTCCATTGATACATTTTCAGGTGCCTTGGTTGCCTCGTGTCACACAGGAGAAAAGGCACGAGCTGTTCGTAGACATTTAATGCGTGCTTTTGCTGCTTTAGGTATTCCCTTAAGCTGGGCCGTTGTCGGTCTTTATCTTTACGTTTCAACAACTGTAAAAACCTCTTTTGCCCTATGGGGTAGAACTCACATTACCGGCATTGCTCATTCCCCCACCGGTCGATCTCTCCTTGAAGGGTCTCATCGGTCTCTGAAACGTTTATGACAACAACAAAAAGGGGGAATGGGCATGGCTATTCCCGAGGAACGGTTACAGAAAGCGTTGTATGTTTTTAATTTTTTGAATTGTTCTTGAATAGATAACGACCCACCGATAGGTCGACGTTTCACTGCAGCTACCTCCGTCGAGGCACGGGTTAAAGGCCCGAGATGCAGAAACAGGTAAAATTATGGGACCATATCCTCTTGTTACACGGGGAAAAGGTTATGCTTGTGTCTCTACAGAAAAAGGACCTCGATGGATCCCAGCGAAGAATGTAAGACCTTTCCGTGAACCTTTACCGCAGGCAGCCGATACCGACACCGACGCTACAGAATGAAATAAAAACTGTGTGAGGATTACTGTTTTGCATTAATGTTAGATACCCAAAATCAGGACATAGGATATAGATTTCGCTTTTTACAGCGCCTAGAACGAGCACTATCACCCTGGATCAAGCCACTGAACAGAGGTAATACTCTCGGACCAAGCGGGGGAACGGGACGACTCATTGTCCATGGAACGATGATTCCATTGACACTGATAAGGGGAAGGGAGGATTCATAATGAGAGAACAACTAGGTATTACGAAGGAGAACAGGAACGATAAACATGGTTATTTAGTGTTTAATAGGTGTCTGCACGCTTGTCGAGATATCTAGTTAGGTAACTACAGGAGTGGTTTCTGCCCTGAGCCTGGTGGCGCGCACAGCTGCGGCTTGTGTCCTGGCTCAGAGATGTAAACAGGGGCTTCTCTGTTAGGGTAAAGTGTCTCTCTTTGCATCAAAAGGAGGGAATGAAGGGGATGACCCCAGAGGTATGTTCAGAGAAGGCATGCTATGTTTCGAACTTTTTGATGGAAACGGTTCTTGTTTGGTGTGCCCTTCCGCCTACGTATAACGTTAATCCAAAAGAAGGTGATGTTGTTTACACTTTGCATGTCGAGCATTGTCTTTCTGTAGATGCTAATGTAGTAGGAGGCTAGGATGGGAACGTGTCGCAGCGCTTCTTCTCTTATGCAGAGTAACAGCAGGGAAAGCATTAAAGAGTTCAATCACCTTGTTTGGTAGGCAGTTAAGCATGTGAGTCAAAATTGCCGCTGCTTTTTGTTGTTGGTTCAAGGACATGGCTGTGAGGATTTTGATGGTATGTGCTGCGTGGATTTTAGGCGCCCCACTGCAGCAACATGTTATCAAAATCTGAGAAAATTTCAGCCTTTTCTGGCATCCATTCACTCGATTGGCAGTGTTGTTTGTTTGCTATTACCTTGGTTGCTGTCATGTTTGCAAGGGCCCTGCGGAACATGGCAAACCTGGTACTAGCTGTTCAAAAACAAAAAGGGGAAATTGTAGAATTGTACGGAACAAAGGCAGTGGGTTATTTTGACAGTGATAATATGTCTTAGTTGGTTTTTTATTTGTTCTGTTGCTTAGGCCTTGTTTTTCCTCGTTCGCTTTCAAAGGTTCTTTTGTGCAACAGGAAGGGGGAGGTGCAGGAGCGGGCTGGAAACTAGGACCACGCGTGGCAATCGGTCAGCTGAGGGGAGTGTGCTCGAGCTTGTCTAGACAACAATTAACAACATGATGGGGCATGGTTACAGAGCACAGGGGAGTGGGAGACAGATGGCGCCAAGGAAAGGTAACACCTTGCTGTTAAGTGCCGGTAGTTAACCACCAATCAGGGATTGCCTAGTATGCAAGGCTTAGCCTCAAGAAGCAATTGGTTTAAAACGCGCAGCTTCTGCAAGCGTATAAAACCTCGTGCTTCTGCACAACGCATTGACATTTGCTTGCATCAAGCTGCGTCCCGTCTCTTCATTGGCCGCAGTCAGGTTTACTAGGATCATCTTTAGGTTGGCCTTAGGGGTATCTCGGGCTTACGACAGCTTAGTTGTGTTTCGGTTTCCTAGTTATTCTGACAGGCTCTGGTCCACTCTCTACGCCGTGTGACTGTTGGCTTGGGTTTCTGGTGTGACCGCGGCGGCTGGCACGAGATTTACCAACCCTGAAGGTTGCCGTGACTAAGTCAAGCTTGCGCTTCTTGCTTACTGTTAATTACTGCTGAGTGCCCGTGGGGGTGTGGCTGAGCAAGGCGTCTTGGGCTACAGTTGGTAGCGTGTGCCTGATGCCTGCTCCTTCGGTCTTAGCAGGAGGCCTAGGGCATTTACACTGGGCTGCAGATACTTGCACGTCTAGGTCTAGAAGGAGCCAACCGTAAGGTTAGGGCTAAGTCTTTTGTCCTCGGCTTTCATATTGGACGCCATCTTGGCATCTTCAGTGCCACGCTTTGGATTGTAAGCTACGGGGACGTGGTTTCGTTGGTTTCGTTGGCTGTTTGGGCGCCTTTAGTCTTAGGGGCGTGTGTGTATGGGGGGTTTGGGTTAATATGACTTTAGTTCTGGGGTTTTGGGTAGGTGGTGTTTATGGGATATACAAGATGTTAAGGAGAAGGCTAGGTTTGAGCGGTAAAGGTGTTAGAGGTTCTCGTGGTTGAATTGTACAGCAATAGTTTGTCAAGCTGTAGGTCCCGGGGAGGTGCCGGGCGAGAACATACAGGTCGAATAACTTCCCATCCACCTTCACACAAACTGTTTAACGTTGATTTTCGTCTGATGTTAAAACCCAGAAGAAGCGAACAACCCTTACCGGCGCTTACTGTGTTTACAGATGGATCGGGCCAATCGCATAAATCTGTTCTTCTGTGGTGGGATGATCAACGGAGGCAATGGGATTCGGACATAGAGACGGTCTCCGGTTCACCTCAAACAGGAGAACTGAATGCAGTTGTTCGTGTTTTCCGAGAATGGAATGTACCACTCCACCTTGTTACTGATTCTGCTTATGTTGCAGGTATTGTTCCACGAGCTGAAGCTTCTGTGCTGCGGAGTGTTTCGCATTCACAACCCTTTACCCTGTTACAGGAACTTATTTTCCTTTTGGACTCTCGATCTGCGCCTTATTTTGTTATGCATATTAGGTCTCATACCTCGCTACCTGGTTTTCTTGCAGAAGGCAATCGACGAGCTGACCTATTGCCGTGACCAGTTCAAGTACTGCCAGACCGTATTGCACAAGCTAAGCGAAGGCACTCTTTTTTTCCATCGAAACGCTGGAGCTCTTAAGCGACAGTTTGGCCTTGCTGCTCAACAAGCATCAAGTATTATTGCTGTCTGTCCCGATTGTCAAAAACATTCTTTCCCATCAGTTGCTGCAGGAGTTAATCCTAGAGGATTACAAAGCCTACCGTTATGGCAAACAGATGTCACGCATGATTCTGAATTTGGTAGCCTTAAATATATCCACTCTTCCATTGATACATTTTCAGGTGCCTTGGTTGCCTCGTGTCACACAGGAGAAAAGGCACGAGCTGTTCGTAGACATTTAATGCGTGCTTTTGCTGCTTTAGGTATTCCCTTAAGCTGGGCCGTTGTCGGTCTTTATCTTTACGTTTCAACAACTGTAAAAACCTCTTTTGCCCTATGGGGTAGAACTCACATTACCGGCATTGCTCATTCCCCCACCGGTCGATCTCTCATTGAAGGGTCTCATCGGTCTCTGAAACGTTTATGACAACAACAAAAAGGGGGAATGGGCATGGCTGTTCCCGAGGAACGGTTACAGAAAGCGTTGTATGTTTTTAATTTTTTGAATTGTTCTTGAATAGATAACGACCCACCGATAGGTCGACGTTTCACTGCAGCTACCTCCGTCGAGGCACGGGTTAAAGGCCCGGTATCGGTCCGAGATGCAGAAACAGGTAAAATTATGGGACCATATCCTCTTGTTACACGGGGAAAAGGTTATGCTTGTGTCTCTACAGAAAAAGGACCTCGATGGATCCCAGCGAAGAATGTAAGACCTTTCCGTGAACCTTTACCGCAGGCAGCCGATACCGACACCGACGCTACAGAAAGAAATAAAAACTGTGTGAGGATTACTGTTTTGCATTAATGTTAGATACCCAAAATCAGGACATAGGATATAGATTTCGCTTTTTACAGCGCCTAGAACGAGCACTATCACCCTGGATCAAGCCACTGAACAGAGGTAATACTCTCGGACCAAGCGGGGGAACGGGACGACTCATTGTCCATGGAACGATGATTCCATTGACACTGATAAGGGGAAGGGAGGATTCATAATGAGAGAACAACTAGGTATTATGAAGGAGAACAGGAACTCGGGGAAGAAGGGGCAACAGAGCAGAGGTGATGAGGTGTTTGTCACATCCATAGGATGTCTTGGCATGCTTAATCGAACTTGCAGGAGACAAATTGTGTGGCCAGGTGGATGACACCCCTTGGTTATGAACCTCATCCATAGCATCCTTGAAAAGTCAGCATTAATTTTTTTGGTGCGGAGAAGGAAGGATTCTCTTGGTTATAGCTGGAGAGGCATAGAAGTGAGTCTTTTCAATGTTTCATGAGCACAATGCTCTCTTCTCAAAGCAGAGGAATGCTTGTGCTCTGCTGAAGAGCAGAAGTGCTTGTAGCTGACCGCTGGTGAGTCAGTGCCAATAGTGGCAGTAGGCAGTTACTTAGGGCACGAGACAGAAGCGGTGGCCTGTCCTACCTGGCCCTATATAATATATATATGTATGTATGTGCGTACAATATTATATATATATATAAAATTCTTTTTAGATCCACGGGATGGATTACGCAGTAATCAAGGCTGAGCACCAATTCCACCGACACCTTATTGGCAAGTGTGAAGAGGAAGATGAAGCCCAAGGCTCACAGTATCGGTGGATCTCATTTGATGGTGCCTCCGTGTGGTGTGGCTAGTCAGCTGAATACCTGAATGCCGGTTGGGATGGCGATGATTATAGTGGCGGAGATGAAGTATGATCGGCTGTCTACGTCTATTCCGACAGTGAATATGTGGTGGGCTCATATGACAAAGCCCAGGAATCCAATCGATAGTATAGCTCAGACTATTCCTATGTAGCCGAATGGTTCTTTTTTGCCTGCGTAATACGTTACAACATGTGAGATGATTCCAAAGCCGTGAAGGATTAAGATGTAAACTTCCTGGTGGCCAAAGAATCAGAACAGGTGCTGGTAGAGAATGGGGTCTCCCCCTCCAGCGGGGTCAAAGAATGTAGTGTTTAGGTTTCGGTCGGTCAGTAGTATGGTGATGCCGGCGGCCAGGACTGGAAGTGAGGGCACTAGGAGTATGGATCATACGAATAGGGGAGTTGGATGTTGCGATAAGGCGGGGGGGGTTATGTTAATGGCTGTTGTGTTAAAGTTGATGGCCCCTAAGATGGAAGACACACCTGCGAGGTGTAGGGAGAAGATGGCTAGGTCTACTGAGGCGCCAGCATGGGCTAGGTTGCCTGCTAGGGGCGGGTATATGGTTCATCCTGTTCCGACTCCAGCTTCTACTGTGGAGGACGCTAGGAGCAGTAGGAAGGACGGAGGAAGTAGTTCAGAAACCGATGTTGTTTATGCGGGGGAATGCTATGTCTGGGGCTCCAATTATAAGGGGGACTAGTCAGTTTCCAAACCCTTCGATTATAATAGCTATAACTGTGAAGAAGATTCTTACGAAGGCATGGGCGGTGATGATGACATTGTAGATTTGGTCGTCTCCTAGGAGAGTTCCTGGTTGGCCAAGTTCTGCTCGAATAAGGAGGCTGAGGGCGGTACTCGGCTATGCCTGCCCATGCTCCGAAGAGTAGGTATAGGGTGCCGATGTCATTGTGGTTTGTTGAAACTAGTCATCGGTTGATGAAGGTCACGGGTCAGGTGGCTGAGTGTTTAGGCGTTAGGCTGTAGTCCTTTTTACAGAGGTTGAATTCCTCTTCTTATCGACTCTGTGGTGAAGTTCATGTTGAGTTGCAAACTCATTGATGTACGCTGAGAGTGTGCCGGAGTCTGGTAGACAGAAGCTCGTTGGTTTGAGCGTCTAGCTGTTAATTAGAAGTTTATGGGATCGAGGCCCGTCTGTCTAGGCTTATCGTGGAGGCCCTAGCTGAATTAGAGTATCTGCGTTGCATTTAGATGGTGCAGGTTTAGTGTCCTGCGGGCCTTAGTGGTGTGGGCAGAAACTAAGAGGATTTAACTCTTAGTTAAGGCTTTGAAGGCTTTCGGTTTGGTAGGCAGGGGATCCTAAGTTTCTTAGGTAACGGTCAGGATTGCGGGAGAAGGGGGGAGAAGGAGGACTGACAGAGAAATTAAGGTAGCAATTGGTGTGCCTGTGGATTTGTTATTGTATCATTGTTTTATGAAGCTTGTAGTGTTTGGTGGGAGTGTGGAGCAATATGCAAGGCGTAGGTAGAAAAATAAACCTTGTAGGGAGAGTATTGAAATAATTATGGCTGCGGTTGATATCTCTTGCTTAGTTAGTTCCTGGATAATGAGTCATTTTGGTAAAAAGCCAGGGAGTGGGGGCAGGCCGGCTAGGGATAGTAGTGCTAGCGTCAAGGATGCGTTTAGTGATGGTATTTTTGTTCAGGAGGTTATTATTGTGGATAGTTTTGAGGAGTTGGTTGTGTTGAGGGCTAAGAAAATGGAGGCGGTTCTTAAGGAGTTTGGGTAGAAGGTTATTAATGTTAGCTTGGGGTTGTATATGAGGATGATGGTTATTCAGCCTAGGTGGGCGATCGATGAGAAAGCTAGGACTTTTCGGATTTGTGTTTGGTTAAGTGCTGTTCGCCCTCCGATGGCTGCGGATGCAATGGCCACGGTTGTCAGTAGGAGTGGGTTCAGTGAGGGGGCAGTTAAGAAAAGAAGAGTGAGTGGGGGGAGTTTTATTCATGTAGAGACGAGTAGGGCAGTGGTTATAGGTGAGCCTTGTATGACCTCTGGACATCAGGAGTGAAAGGGTACTAGGCCTAGTTTTATTGCGACTGCTGTAGTTAGTAGTAGGGAGGCTGCTGGGTGGCTTAGTCGCGGAATGTCTCATTGTCCGGTGAACTGTGCGTTGATTGTGCTTGAGAAGAGGATTAATGCGGAGGCGGTTGCTTGGACGAGAAAGTATTTGATTGCAGCTTCCATAGCTCGAGGGTGGTGTGATTTTGAAAGGAAGGGGATAATGGCAAGGGTGTTGATTTCTAGTCCAGGCCAGGCTAGCAGTCAGTGGTTGCTTGAAATTGTGATGGTTGTTCCTAGTAGAAGGCTTAAGGAGAACGTTAGTTTTGTGACGGGGCTCATTTAGTAGAGGAAGAGGTTAAACCATCATTTTCGGGGTATGGGCCCGATAGCTTTTGTTTAGCTGACCCTACTGGGAAGTAATATAAGGGGAGTATGGAGCGCTTTGATCTCTTCTGTGCAGGTTCAATTCCTGTCTTCCTAAGGTTTTCAACGGAGACAATGGGATTCGGACATAGAGACGGTCTCCGGTTCACCTCAAACAGGAGAACTGAATGCAGTTGTTCGTGTTTTCCGAGAATGGAATGTACCACTCCACCTTGTTACTGATTCTGCTTATGTTGCAGGTATTGTTCCACGAGCTGAAGCTTCTGTGCTGCGGAGTGTTTCGCATTCACAACCCTTTACCCTGTTACAGGAACTTATTTTCCTTTTGGACTCTCGATCTGCGCCTTATTTTGTTATGCATATTAGGTCTCATACCTCGCTACCTGGTTTTCTTGCAGAAGGCAATCGACGAGCTGACCTATTGCCGTGACCAGTTCAAGTACTGCCAGACCGTATTGCACAAGCTAAGCGAAGGCACTCTTTTTTTCCATCGAAACGCTGGAGCTCTTAAGCGACAGTTTGGCCTTGCTGCTCAACAAGCATCAAGTATTATTGCTGTCTGTCCCGATTGTCAAAAACATTCTTTCCCATCAGTTGCTGCAGGAGTTAATCCTAGAGGATTACAAAGCCTACCGTTATGGCAAACAGATGTCACGCATGATTCTGAATTTGGTAGCCTTAAATATATCCACTCTTCCATTGATACATTTTCAGGTGCCTTGGTTGCCTCGTGTCACACAGGAGAAAAGGCACGAGCTGTTCGTAGACATTTAATGCGTGCTTTTGCTGCTTTAGGTATTCCCTTAAGCTGGACCGTTGTCGGTCTTTATCTTTACGTTTCAACAACTGTAAAAACCTCTTTTGCCCTATGGGGTAGAACTCACATTACCGGCATTGCTCATTCCCCCACCGGTCGATCTCTCATTGAAGGGTCTCATCGGTCTCTGAAACGTTTATGACAACAACAAAAAGGGGGAATGGGCATGGCTATTCCCGAGGAACGGTTACAGAAAGCGTTGTATGTTTTTAATTTTTTGAATTGTTCTTGAATAGATAACGACCCACCGATAGGTCGACGTTTCACTGCAGCTACCTCCGTCGAGGCACGGGTTAAAGGCCCGGTATCGGTCCGAGATGCAGAAACAGGTAAAATTATGGGACCATATCCTCTTGTTACACGGGGAAAAGGTTATGCTTGTGTCTCTACAGAAAAAGGACCTAGATGGATCCCAGCGAAGAATGTAAGACCTTTCCGTGAACCTTTACCGCAGGCAGCCGATACCGACACCGACGCTACAGAATGAAATAAAAACTGTGTGAGGATTACTGTTTTGCATTAATGTTAGATACCCAAAATCAGGACATAGGATATAGATTTCGCTTTTTACAGCGCCTAGAACGAGCACTATCACCCTGGATCAAGCCACTGAACAGAGGTAATACTCTCGGACCAAGCGGGGGAACGGGACAACTCATTGTCCATGGAACGATGATTCCATTGACACTGATAAGGGGAAGGGAGGATTCATAATGAGAGAACAACTAGGTATTACGAAGGAGAACAGGAACGATAAACATGGTTATTTAGTGTTTAATAGGTGTCTGCACGCTTGTCGAGATATCTAGTTAGGTAACTACAGGAGTGGTTTCTGCCCTGAGCCTGGTGGCGCGCACAGCTGCGGCTTGTGTCCTGGCTCAGAGATGTAAACAGGGGCTTCTCTGTTAGGGTAAAGTGTCTCTCTTTGCATCAAAAGGAGGGAATGAAGGGGATGACCCCAGAGGTATGTTCAGAGAAGGCATGCTATGTTTCGAACTTTTTGATGGAAACGGTTCTTGTTTGGTGTGCCCTTCCGCCTACGTATAACGTTAATCCAAAAGAAGGTGATGTTGTTTACACTTTGCATGTCGAGCATTGTCTTTCTGTAGATGCTAATGTAGTAGGAGGCTAGGATGGGAACGTGTCGCAGCGCTTCTTCTCTTATGCAGAGTAACAGCAGGGAAAGCATTAAAGAGTTCAATCACCTTGTTTGGTAGGCAGTTAAGCATGTGAGTCAAAATTGCCGCTGCTTTTTGTTGTTGGTTCAAGGACGTGGCTGTGAGGATTTTGATGGTATGTGCTGCGTGGATTTTAGGCGCCCCACTGCAGCAACATGTTATCAAAATCTGAGAAAATTTCAGCCTTTTCTGGCATCCATTCACTCGATTGGCAGTGTTGTTTGTTTGCTATTACCTTGGTTGCTGTCATGTTTGCAAGGGCCCTGCGGAACATGGCAAACCTGGTACTAGCTGTTCAAAAACAAAAAGGGGAAATTGTAGAATTGTACGGAACAAAGGCAGTGGGTTATTTTGACAGTGATAATATGTCTTAGTTGGTTTTTTATTTGTTCTGTTGCTTAGGCCTTGTTTTTCCTCGTTCGCTTTCAAAGGTTCTTTTGTGCAACAGGAAGGGGGGGAGGTGCAGGAGCGGGCTGGAAACTAGGACCACGCGTGGCAATCGGTCAGCTGAGGGGAGTGTGCTCGAGCTTGTCTAGACAACAATTAACAACATGATGGGGCATGGTTACAGAGCACAGGGGAGTGGGAGACGGATGGCGCCAAGGAAAGGTAACACCTTGCTGTTAAGTGCCGGTAGTTAACCACCAATCAGGGATTGCCTAGTATGCAAGGCTTAGCCTCAAGAAGCAATTGGTTTAAAACGCGCAGCTTCTGCAAGCGTATAAAACCTCGTGCTTCTGCACAACGCATTGACATTTGCTTGCATCAAGCTGCGTCCCGTCTCTTCATTCGCCGCAGTCAGGTTTACTAGGATCATCTTTAGGTTGGCCTTAGGGGTATCTCGGGCTTACGACAGCTTAGCTGTGTTTCGGTTTCCTAGTTATTCTGACAGGCTCTGGTCCACTCTCTACGCCGTGTGACTGTTGGCTTGGGTTTCTGGTGTGACCGCGGCGGCTGGCACGAGATTTACCAACCCTGAAGGTTGCCGTGACTAAGTCAAGCTTGCGCTTCTTGCTTACTGTTAATTACTGCTGAGTGCCCGTGGGGGTGTGGCTGAGCAAGGCGTCTTGGGCTACAGTTGGTAGCGTGTGCCTGATGCCTGCTCCTTCGGTCTTAGCAGGAGGCCTAGGGCATTTACACTGGGCCGCAGATACTTGCACGTCTAGGTCTAGCAGGAGCCAACCGTAAGGTTAGGGCTAAGTCTTTTGTCCTCGGCTTTCATATTGGACGCCATCTTGGCATCTTCAGTGCCACGCTTTGGATTGTAAGCTACGGGGACGTGGTTTTGTTGGTTTCGTTGGCTTCGTTGGCTGTTTGGGCGCCTATAGTCTTAGGGGCGTGTGTGTATGGGGGGTTTGGGTTAATATGATTTTAGTGCTGAGGTTTTGGGTAGGTGGTGTTTATGGGATATACAAGATGTTAAGGAGAAGGCTAGGTTTGAGCGGTAAAGGTGTTAGAGGTTCTCGTGGTTGAATTGTACAGCAATAGTTTGTCAAGCTGTAGGTCCCGGGGAGGTGCCGGGCGAGAACATACAGGTCGAATAACTTCCCATCCACCTTCACACAAACTGTTTAACGTTGATTTTCGTCTGATGTTAAAACCCAGAAGAAGCGAACAACCCTTACCGGCGCTTACTGTGTTTACAGATGGATCGGGCCAATCGCATAAATCTGTTCTTCTGTGGTGGGATGATCAACGGAGGCAATGGGATTCGGACATAGAGACGGTCTCCGGTTCACCTCAAACAGGAGAACTGAATGCAGTTGTTCGTGTTTTCCGAGAATGGAATGTACCACTCCACCTTGTTACTGATTCTGCTTATGTTGCAGGTATTGTTCCACGAGCTGAAGCTTCTGTGCTGCGGAGTGTTTCGCATTCACAACCCTTTACCCTGTTACAGGAACTTATTTTCCTTTTGGACTCTCGATCTGCGCCTTATTTTGTTATGCATATTAGGTCTCATACCTCGCTACCTGGTTTTCTTGCAGAAGGCAATCGACGAGCTGACCTATTGCCGTGACCAGTTCAAGTACTGCCAGACCGTATTGCACAAGCTAAGCGAAGGCACTCTTTTTTTCCATCGAAACGCTGGAGCTCTTAAGCGACAGTTTGGCCTTGCTGCTCAACAAGCATCAAGTATTATTGCTGTCTGTCCCGACTGTCAAAAACATTCTTTCCCATCAGTTGCTGCAGGAGTTAATCCTAGAGGATTACAAAGCCTACCGTTATGGCAAACAGATGTCACGCATGATTCTGAATTTGGTAGCCTTAAATATATCCACTCTTCCATTGATACATTTTCAGGTGCCTTGGTTGCCTCGTGTCACACAGGAGAAAAGGCACGAGCTGTTCGTAGACATTTAATGCGTGCTTTTGCTGCTTTAGGTATTCCCTTAAGCTGGACCGTTATCGGTCTTTATCTTTACGTTTCAACAACTGTAAAAACCTCTTTTGCCCTATGGGGTAGAACTCACATTACCGGCATTGCTCATTCCCCCACCGGTCGATCTCTCATTGAAGGGTCTCATCGGTCTCTGAAACGTTTATGACAACAACAAAAAGGGGGAATGGGCATGGCTATTCCCGAGGAACGGTTACAGAAAGCGTTGTATGTTTTTAATTTTTTGAATTGTTCTTGAATAGATAACGACCCACCGATAGGTCGACGTTTCACTGCAGCTACCTCCGTCGAGGCACGGGTTAAAGGCCCGGTATCGGTCCGAGATGCAGAAACAGGTAAAATTATGGGACCATATCCTCTTGTTACACGGGGAAAAGGTTATGCTTGTGTCTCTACAGAAAAAGGACCTCGATGGATCCCAGCGAAGAATGTAAGACCTTTCCGTGAACCTTTACCGCAGGCAGCTGATACCGACACCGACGCTACAGAATGAAATAAAAACTGTGTGAGGATTACTGTTTTGCATTAATGTTAGATACCCAAAATCAGGACATAGAATATAGATTTCGCTTTTTACAGCGCCTAGAACGAGCACTATCACCCTGGATCAAGCCACTGAACAGAGGTAATACTCTCGGACCAAGCGGGGGAAAGGGACGACTCATTGTCCATGGAACGATGATTCCATTGACACTGATAAGGGGAAGGGAGGATTCATAATGAGAGAACAACTAGGTATTACGAAGGAGAACAGGAACTGGGGGAAGAAGGGGCAACAGAGCAGAGGTGATGAGGTGTTTGTCACATCCATAGGATGTCTTGGCATGCTTAATCGAACTTGCAGGAGACAAATTGTGTGGCCAGGTGGATGACACCCCTTGGTTATGAACCTCATCCATAGCATCCTTGAAAAGTCAGCATTATTTTTTTTGGTGCGGAGAAGGAAGGATTCTCTTGGTTATAGCTGGAGAGGCGTAGAAGTCAGTCTTTTCAATGTTTCATGAGCACAATGCTCTCTTCTCAAAGCAGAGGAATGCTTGTGCTCTGCTGAAGAGCAGAAGTGCTTGTAGCTGACCGCTGGTGAGTCAGTGCCAATAGTGGCAGTAGGCAGTTACTTAGGGCACGAGACAGAAGCGGTGGCCTGTCCTACCTGGCCCTATATATTATAATATAAAATAATGTACATACATATATATATAGATAGATATAAAAGATATAATTCTTTTTAGATCCACGGGACGGATTACGCAATAATCAAGGCTGAGCACCAATTCCACCGACACCTCATTGGCAAGAAAGCAGCTAAACGGTAAGTGGAGTGCCTTTCTAGTCCTTCCCATGCTCACACTCTTCGTGTTTAGTAGATGGTATCAGGGGCTCTGTAGCTCACCCAGTGTGCTGTCTCCATCACATTTCCTCTGCTTTTCTGGAGTGGTGGTGGTACAAGGAGAGAAATGGGCCGTCAGGCCTTGCGATGGCTTGAACGGGTGAAAGTACCTTGGGAGCCTGAACAGTAGTGGAATTACTTTGATGTGTCCTGGAGGAATTTTTTTTTTTTTTTTTTTTCCACACGCTGCTCTGTGCGAATGACATTTTAGCAGCCAGTTGTGGGTGGTGGAAATGTGCTTGGTGAGCTTCTCCCTGTAGAGGAATGAAGGCGGTGGGTTGATTAGCATTGATAACACGCAGCTGTGGCCTTGCCTCAGAGGCAGTGGGTTGATTGACATGGGCGATGTGCAGGTGTAGCTGGTTCCCGCTAAGGGGTTAAATAGCCCTGTGGCTTGTGGGAGAGGGTGTCAGCTGGAGGAGGAGCAGTGTGGTCTGGCCTCTGGAGGAAGGTGCTACAGCACCGGCAGTAGAATATGGCCAACGCTAAAGCCTTGTTGCGGTCTGCTAGTTTGATAGCACTGCAACGTGTCCCCAGCCAAGAGTTTGGGGTAGAAAGGAACGATTATCCTCTGCTCTAAATGTGATACTGTTTGGGGAAGAAACACGCCTGGCTCTGACAAGGGAACAATGGGCTCTGTAGATGCCACGGTATTTACTTGGACAGGCTCTCGTGTGGCACAGGTCTGCTCTCGCTGAACTCCAGGGGGAAGAGGCAATTTCCCCTGGCTCAACCCTACCCCACCGAGCCCTTCCCAGAGGCGGCTTTACTTCTTCATCAGCCTCTGAGCAGTGATAATCCAGGTGCCTTGCTTCCAGGTCCTTACCTAGCAGACGGCGTCACCACAGTCCTTGCCTCGAAGTGAACAGGATGAAGGATCTGTACAAGGTGTCTGTGCGCATTCCCCCGGACAACGAGAAGAGCAACCCGATCAGAATGGAAGGAGACCCACAGGGGGTCCCACAGGCCAAGAGCGAGCTGCTGGAACTCGCTTCCCGTATGGTGAGTGGGTAGGACGTGATGTTTGGGAGACTGCAGGGTTTGGGCTCTCGTGTTCCCTTGTAACCTTCTGGTGCGAGTGTGTGCCCCTTGCCCACGGAGCACTTGGATCTCATGACAAGTGCAAGTTCCTCTTCACAAATGTCTTCCCCTGTTCCCTCGGGTAGCCCTTCTCTGTCAACGCAGAGTGAATTTGGTCTGGAGAAAAGAGGGACAGTGCTGGCAAGTAAACCGTCGGGCAGCAAACCGCTAAGTCAAAGTAGACGGCTCTCCGGCTGAACACTCAGTGTGCCCTCTGTTCCCGTCAGGAAAATGAACACGCTGCGGACCTAATCGTTGAGCAGAAATTCCACCGGACCATCACTGGGCAGAAGGCTGAGCGGGTCTGGGAAATCCGGGAGCAATTCCCAGAGGTAAGGCTTTGTAGGAGAGGAGGAATCCAGAGGGGTTCTTTCCTACATGGGTAGTAGGCCTGTCGTCACAGAAGTCGTAACTTTAGTGGCTCTGTAGCGCAAGTGTCTGAGAAGATAGTTCTTTTAGCCAGAGGCCGCTAACACGGTTCCCCTTTTCTGAATGGGAAAAGGGCATGTGTAGGATCCCCCCAGCCTTTGCATGTGTCTGACACAAGGGTTCTTGCTTTTGCTTGAGCTAACTCTAAATGACCGCTCCTGCAGGTTATCATCAACTTCCCAGACCCTGCACACAAGAGTGACATCGTCCAACTCCGAGGTCCCAAAAACGAGGTGGAGAAGTGCACCGAGTACATGCAAAAGACGGTGGCAGACCTGGTAAGGAGGTCTTCTGCCTGCACTTCCCTCCTCCGTGCCTGGATAACCCTGGGGCAAAGCAGAGCTCTACTGGCTTGGGTAGAGCTAAAACACCTCAAGAGGAGGGAGCTGTCGACGCTGTTTTGGCTGAATGGAGGCAGGGGGTAGTACCTGTTATGGGAAGGCTATAGGGGAACGTCCTTGCCTTTGTTTAGTCTTACAAGTCCCTCGTATAGAGAACTTCCTTGGGTCTAAGCCTCTTTTCAAAAGCTCGTTTATCAGAGTTCCTGAAGTCGGGCCTCCCTTGCCACGACAGTGTAATCTTCAGTTCTCCCTTCCTTTCTCCCTTAGGTTGAAAACAGCTTTTCTATTTCTGTCCCCATCTGCAAACAGTTCCACAAGAACATCGTGGGGAAAGGAGGTGCCAACATCAAGAAGGTGAGATATTGCTCCTAACTCAAGTGCTCGTGATGATCACTGCCTGCAGCAAAATCCCACTGGATGCTCTCTCCTGCCCATTGGTGATGTCCAATATAGCCTGCGAGGCTTTTTCTTCTGACATGGGACACTTCTGAGATGATTTTTTATTTTTTTTTCCTTTGTGGCAGATCCGTAAAGAAAGCAACACCATAATTGATCTCCCAGCAAAGAACAGCAACTCGGAGACAATTGTTAGCACAGGCAAGAGGGCAAACTGTGAGGCTGCTCGCCACAGGATAACATCACTTTGGAAGGACCTACAGAAGATGTGCATGTGGCTCAGGAACCGATTGAAGCCATGCTCAAGGAACTGGTGAGCTGGAGTTACTAGTTCCAGTAAGAAACTGGGGGAAGAAGGGGCAACAGAGCAGAGGTGATGAGGTGTTTGTCACATCCATAGGATGTCTTGGCATGCTTAATCGAACTTGCAGGAGACAAATTGTGTGGCCAGGTGGATGACACCCCTTGGTTATGAACCTCATCCATAGCATCCTTGAAAAGTCAGCATTAATTTTTTTGGTGCGGAGAAGGAAGGATTCTCTTGGTTATAGCTGGAGAGGCATAGAAGTCAGTCTTTTCAATGTTTCATGAGCACAATGCTCTCTTCTCAAAGCAGAGGAATGCTTGTGCTCTGCTGAAGAGCAGAAGTGCTTGTAGCTGACCGCTGGTGAGTCAGTGCCAATAGTGGCAGTAGGCAGTTACTTAGGGCACGAGACAGAAGCGGTGGCCTGTCCTACCTGGCCCTATATATTATAATATAAAATAATGTACATCCATACATATATAGATAGATATAAAAGATATAATTCTTTTTAGATCCACGGGACGGATTACGCAATAATCAAGGCTGACCACCAATTCCACCGACACGTCATTGGCAAGAAAGCAGCTAAACGGTAAGTGGAGTGCCTTTCTAGTCCTTCCCATGCTCACACTCTTCGTGTTTAGTAGATGGTATCAGGGGCTCTGTAGCTCACCCAGTGTGCTGTCTCCATCACATTTCCTCTGCTTTTCTGGAGTGGTGGTGGTACAAGGAGAGAAATGGGCCGTCAGGCCTTGCGATGGCTTGAACGGGTGAAAGTACCTTGGGAGCCTGAACAGTAGTGGAATTACTTTGATGTGTCCTGGAGGAATTTTTTTTTTTTTTTTTTTTTCCACACGCTGCTCTGTGCGAATGACATTTTAGCAGCCAGTTGTGGGTGGTGGAAATGTGCTTGGTGAGCTTCTCCCTGTAGAGGAATGAAGGCGGTGGGTTGATTAGCATTGATAACACGCAGCTGTGGCCTTGCCTCAGAGGCAGTGGGTTGATTGACATGGGCGATGTGCAGGTGTAGCTGGTTCCCGCTAAGGGGTTAAATAGCCCTGTGGCTTGTGGGAGAGGGTGTCAGCTGGAGGAGGAGCAGTGTGGTCTGGCCTCTGGAGGAAGGTGCTACAGCACCGGCAGTAGAATATGGCCAACGCTAAAGCCTTGTTGCGGTCTGCTAGTTTGATAGCACTGCAACGTGTCCCCAGCCAAGAGTTTGGGGTAGAAAGGAACGATTATCCTCTGCTCTAAATGTGATACTGTTTGGGGAAGAAACACGCCTGGCTCTGACAAGGGAACAATGGGCTCTGTAGATGCCACGGTATTTACTTGGACAGGCTCTCGTGTGGCACAGGTCTGCTCTCGCTGAACTCCAGGGGGAAGAGGCAATTTCCCCTGGCTCAACCCTACCCCACCGAGCCCTTCCCAGAGGCGGCTTTACTTCTTCATCAGCCTCTGAGCAGTGATAATCCAGGTGCCTTGCTTCCAGGTCTTTGCCTAGCAGACGGCGTCACCACAGTCCTTGCCTCGAAGTGAACAGGATGAAGGATCTGTACAAGGTGTCTGTGCGCATTCCCCCGGACAACGAGAAGAGCAACCCGATCAGAATGGAAGGAGACCCACAGGGGGTCCCACAGGCCAAGAGCGAGCTGCTGGAACTCGCTTCCCGTATGGTGAGTGGGTAGGACGTGATGTTTGGGAGACTGCAGGGTTTGGGCTCTCGTGTTCCCTTGTAACCTTCTGGTGCGAGTGTGTGCCCCTTGCCCACGGAGCACTTGGATCTCATGACAAGTGCAAGTTCCTCTTCACAAATGTCTTCCCCTGTTCCCTCGGGTAGCCCTTCTCTGTCAACGCAGAGTGAATTTGGTCTGGAGAAAAGAGGGACAGTGCTGGCAAGTAAACCGTCGGGCAGCAAACCGCTAAGTCAAAGTAGATGGCTCTCCGGCTGAACACTCAGTGTGCCCTCTGTTCCCGTCAGGAAAATGAACACGCTGCGGACCTAATCGTTGAGCAGAAATTCCACCGGACCATCACTGGGCAGAAGGCTGAGCGGGTCTGGGAAATCCGGGAGCAATTCCCAGAGGTAAGGCTTTGTAGGAGAGGAGGAATCCAGAGGGGTTCTTTCCTACATGGGTAGTAGGCCTGTCGTCACAGAAGTCGTAACTTTAGTGGCTCTGTAGCGCAAGTGTCTGAGAAGATAGTTCTTTTAGCCAGAGGCCGCTAACACGGTTCCCCGTTTCTGAATGGGAAAAGGGCATGTGTAGGATCCCCCCAACCTTTGCATGTGTCTGACACAAGGGTTCTTGCTTTTGCTTGAGCTAACTCTAAATGACCGCTCCTGCAGGTTATCATCAACTTCCCAGACCCTGCACACAAGAGTGACATCGTCCAACTCCGAGGTCCCAAAAACGAGGTGGAGAAGTGCACCGAGTACATGCAAAAGACGGTGGCAGACCTGGTAAGGAGGTCTTCTGCCTGCACTTCCCTCCTCCGTGCCTGGATAACCCTGGGGCAAAGCAGAGCTCTACTGGCTTGGGTAGAGCTAAAACACCTCAAGAGGAGGGAGCTGTCGACGCTGTTTTGGCTGAATGGAGGCAGGGGGTAGTACCTGTTATGGGAAGGCTATAGGGGAACGTCCTTGCCTTTGTTTAGTCTTACAAGTCCCTCGTATAGAGAACTTCCTTGGGTCTAAGCCTCTTTTCAAAAGCTCGTTTATCAGAGTTCCTGAAGTCGGGCCTCCCTTGCCACGACAGTGTAATCTTCAGTTCTCCCTTCCTTTCTCCCTTAGGTTGAAAACAGCTTTTCTATTTCTGTCCCCATCTGCAAACAGTTCCACAAGAACATCGTAGGGAAAGGAGGTGCCAACATCAAGAAGGTGAGATACTGCTCCTAACTCAAGTGCTCGTGATGATCACTGCCTGCAGCAAAATCCCACTGGATGCTCTCTCCTGCCCATTGGTGATGTCCAATATAGCCTGCGAGGCTTTTTCTTCTGACATGGGACGCTTCTGAGATGATTTTTTTTTTTTTCACTTTGTGGCAGATCCGTAAAGAAAGCAACACCAAAATTGATCTCCCAGCAAAGAACAGCAACTCGGAGACAATTGTTATCACAGGCAAGAGGGCAAACTGTGAGGCTGCTCGCCACAGGATAACATCACTTTGGAAGGACCTACAGAAGATGTGCATGTGGCTCAGGAACAGATTGAAGCCATGCTCAAGGAACTGGTGAGCTGGAGTTACTAGTTCCAGTAAGAAACTGGGGGAAGAAGGGGCAACAGAGCAGAGGTGATGAGGTGTTTGTCACATCCATAGGATGTCTTGGCATGCTTAATCGAACTTGCAGGAGACAAATTGTGTGGCCAGGTGGATGACACCCCTTGGTTATGAACCTCATCCATAGCATCCTTGAAAAGTCAGCATTAATTTTTTTGGTGCGGAGAAGGAAGGATTCTCTTGGTTATAGCTGGAGAGGCGTAGAAGTCAGTCTTTTCAATGTTTCATGAGCACAATGCTCTCTTCTCAAAGCAGAGGAATGCTTGTGCTCTGCTGAAGAGCAGAAGTGCTTGTAGCTGACCGCTGGTGAGTCAGTGCCAATACTGGCAGTAGGCAGTTACTTAGGGCACGAGACAGAAGCGGTGGCCTGTCCTACCTGGCCCTATATAATATATATATATGTATGTATGTGCGTACAATATTATATATATATAAAATTCTTTTTAGATCCACGGGATGGATTACGCAGTAATCAAGGCTGAGCACCAATTCCACCGACACCTTATTGGCAAGTGTGAAGAGGAAGATGAAGCCCAAGGCTCACAGTATCGGTGGATCTCATTTGATGGTGCCTCCGTGTGGTGTGGCTAGTCAGCTGAATACCTGAATGCCGGTTGGGATGGCGATGATTATAGTGGCGGAGATGAAGTATGCTCGGCTGTCTACGTCTATTCCGACAGTGAATATGTGGTGGGCTCATATGACAAAGCCCAGGAATCCAATCGATAGTATAGCTCAGACTATTCCTATGTAGCCGAATGGTTCTTTTTTGCCTGCGTAATACGTTACAACATGTGAGATGATTCCAAAGCCGTGAAGGATTAAGATGTAAACTTCCTGGTGGCCAAAGAATCAGAACAGGTGCTGGTAGAGAATGGGGTCTCCCCCTCCAGCGGGGTCAATGAAAAGTGTTTAGGTTTCGGTCGGTCAGTAGTATGGTGATGCCGGCGGCCAGGACTGGAAGTGAGGGCACTAGGAGTACGGATCATACGAATAGGGGAGTTGGATATTGCGATAAGGCAGGGGGGGTTATGTTAATGGCTGTTGTGTTAAAGTTGATGGCCCCTAAGATGGAAGACACACCTGCGAGGTGTAGGGAGAAGATGGCTAGGTCTACTGAGGCGCCAGCATGGGCTAGGTTGCCTGCTAGGGGCGGGTATATGGTTCATCCTGTTCCGACTCCAGCTTCTACTGTGGAGGACGCTAGGAGCAGTAGGAAGGACGGAGGAAGTAGTTCAGAAACCGATGTTGTTTATGCGGGGGAATGCTATGTCTGGGGCTCCAATTATAAGGGGGACTAGTCAGTTTCCAAACCCTTCGATTATAATAGCTATAACTGTGAAGAAGATTCTTACGAAGGCATGGGCGGTGATGATGACATTGTAGATTTGGTCGTCTCCTAGGAGAGTTCCTGGTTGGCCAAGTTCTGCTCGAATAAGGAGGCTGAGGGCGGTACTCGGCTATGCCTGCCCATGCTCCGAAGAGTAGGTATAGGGTGCCGATGTCATTGTGGTTTGTTGAAACTAGTCATCGGTTGATGAAGGTCACGGGTCAGGTGGCTGAGTGTTTAGGCGTTAGGCTGTAGTCCTTTTTACAGAGGTTGAATTCCTCTTCTTATCGACTCTGTGGTGAAGTTCATGTTGAGTTGCAAACTCATTGATGTACGCTGAGAGTGTGCCGGAGTCTGGTAGACAGAAGCTCGTTGGTTTGAGCGTCTAGCTGTTAATTAGAAGTTTATGGGATCGAGGCCCGTCTGTCTAGGCTTATCGTGGAGGCCCTAGCTGAATTAGAGTATCTGCGTTGCATTTAGATGGTGCAGGTTTAGTGTCCTGCGGGCCTTAGTGGTGTGGGCAGAAACTAAGAGGATTTAACTCTTAGTTAAGGCTTTGAAGGCCTTCGGTTTGGTAGGCAGGGGATCCTAAGTTTCTTAGGTAACGGTCAGGATTGCGGGAGAAGGGGGGAGAAGGAGGACTGACAGAGAAATTAAGGTAGCAATTGGTGTGCCTGTGGATTTGTTATTGTATCATTGTTTTATGAAGCTTGTAGTGTTTGGTGGGAGTGTGGAGCAATATGCAAGGCGTAGGTAGAAAAATAAACCTTGTAGGGAGAGTATTGAAATAATTATGGCTGCGGTTGATATCTCTTGCTTAGTTAGTTCCTGGATAATGAGTCATTTTGGTAAAAAGCCAGGGAGTGGGGGCAGGCCGGCTAGGGATAGTAGTGCTAGCGTCAAGGATGCGTTTAGTGATGGTATTTTTGTTCAGGAGGTTATTATTGTGGATAGTTTTGAGGAGTTGGTTGTGTTGAGGGCTAAGAAAATGGAGGCGGTTCTTAAGGAGTATGGGTAGAAGGTTATTAATGTTAGCTTGGGGTTGTATATGAGGATGATGGTTATTCAGCCTAGGTGGGCGATCGATGAGAAAGCTAGGACTTTTCGGATTTGTGTTTGGTTAAGTCCTGTTCGCCCTCCGATGGCTGCGGATGCAATGGCCACGGTTGTCAGTAGGAGTGGGTTCAGTGAGGGGGCAGTTAAGAAAAGAAGAGTGAGTGGGGGGAGTTTTATTCATGTAGAGACGAGTAGGGCAGTGGTTATAGGTGAGCCTTGTATGACCTCTGGACATCAGGAGTGAAAGGGTACTAGGCCTAGTTTTATTGCGACTGCTGTAGTTAGTAGTAGGGAGGCTGTTGGGTGGCTTAGTCGCGGAATGTCTCATTGTCCGGTGAACTGTGCGTTGATTGTGCTTGAGAAGAGGATTAATGCGGAGGCGGTTGCTTGGACGAGAAAGTATTTGATTGCAGCTTCCATAGCTCGAGGGTGGTGTGATTTTGAAAGGAAGGGGATAATGGCAAGGGTGTTGATTTCTAGTCCAGGCCAGGCTAGCAGTCAGTGGTTGCTTGAAATTGTGATGGTTGTTCCTAGTAGAAGGCTTAAGGAGAACGTTAGTTTTGTGACGGGGCTCATTTAGTAGAGGAAGAGGTTAAACCATCATTTTCGGGGTATGGGCCCGATAGCTTTTGTTTAGCTGACCCTACTGGGAAGTAATATAAGGGGAGTATGGAGCGCTTTGATCTCTTCTGTGCAGGTTCAATTCCTGTCTTCCTAAGGTTTTCAACGGAGACAATGGGATTCGGACATAGAGACGGTCTCCGGTTCACCTCAAACAGGAGAACTGAATGCAGTTGTTCGTGTTTTCCGAGAATGGAATGTACCACTCCACCTTGTTACTGATTCTGCTTATGTTGCAGGTATTGTTCCACGAGCTGAAGCTTCTGTGCTGCGGAGTGTTTCGCATTCACAACCCTTTACCCTGTTACAGGAACTTATTTTCCTTTTGGACTCTCGATCTGCGCCTTATTTTGTTATGCATATTAGGTCTCATACCTCGCTACCTGGTTTTCTTGCAGAAGGCAATCGACGAGCTGACCTATTGCCGTGACCAGTTCAAGTACTGCCAGACCGTATTGCACAAGCTAAGCGAAGGCACTCTTTTTTTCCATCGAAACGCTGGAGCTCTTAAGCGACAGTTTGGCCTTGCTGCTCAACAAGCATCAAGTATTATTGCTGTCTGTCCCGATTGTCAAAAACATTCTTTCCCATCAGTTGCTGCAGGAGTTAATCCTAGAGGATTACAAAGCCTACCGTTATGGCAAACAGATGTCACGCATGATTCTGAATTTGGTAGCCTTAAATATATCCACTCTTCCATTGATACATTTTCAGGTGCCTTGGTTGCCTCGTGTCACACAGGAGAAAAGGCACGAGCTGTTCGTAGACATTTAATGCGTGCTTTTGCTGCTTTAGGTATTCCCTTAAGCTGGGCCGTTGTCGGTCTTTATCTTTACGTTTCAACAACTGTAAAAACCTCTTTTGCCCTATGGGGTAGAACTCACATTACCGGCATTGCTCATTCCCCCACCGGTCGATCTCTCCTTGAAGGGTCTCATCGGTCTCTGAAACGTTTATGACAACAACAAAAAGGGGGAATGGGCATGGCTATTCCCGAGGAACGGTTACAGAAAGCGTTGTATGTTTTTAATTTTTTGAATTGTTCTTGAATAGATAACGACCCACCGATAGGTCGACGTTTCACTGCAGCTACCTCCGTCGAGGCACGGGTTAAAGGCCCGGTATCGGTCCGAGATGCAGAAACAGGTAAAATTATGGGACCATATCCTCTTGTTACACGGGGAAAAGGTTATGCTTGTGTCTCTACAGAAAAAGGACCTCGATGGATCCCAGCGAAGAATGTAAGACCTTTCCGTGAACCTTTACCGCAGGCAGCCGATACCGACACCGACGCTACAGAATGAAATAAAAACTGTGTGAGGATTACTGTTTTGCATTAATGTTAGATACCCAAAATCAGGACATAGGATATAGATTTCGCTTTTTACAGCGCCTAGAACGAGCACTATCACCCTGGATCAAGCCACTGAACAGAGGTAATACTCTCGGACCAAGCGGGGGAACGGGACGACTCATTGTCCATGGAACGATGATTCCATTGACACTGATAAGGGGAAGGGAGGATTCATAATGAGAGAACAACTAGGTATTACGAAGGAGAACAGGAACGATAAACATGGTTATTTAGTGTTTAATAGGTGTCTGCACGCTTGTCGAGATATCTAGTTAGGTAACAACAGGAGTGGTTTCTGCCCTGAGCCTGGTGGCGCGCACAGCTGCGGCTTGTGTCCTGGCTCAGAGATGTAAACAGGGGCTTCTCTGTTAGGGTAAAGTGTCTCTCTTTGCATCAAAAGGAGGGAATGAAGGGGATGACCCCAGAGGTATGTTCAGAGAAGGCATGCTATGTTTCGAACTTTTTGACGGAAACGGTTCTTGTTTGGTGTGCCCTTCCGCCTACGTATAACGTTAATCCAAAAGAAGGTGATGTTGTTTACACTTTGCATGTCGAGCATTGTCTTTCTGTAGATGCTAATGTAGTAGGAGGCTAGGATGGGAACGTGTCGCAGCGCTTCTTCTCTTATGCAGAGTAACAGCAGGGAAAGCATTAAAGAGTTCAATCACCTTGTTTGGTAGGCAGTTAAGCATGTGAGTCAAAATTGCCGCTGCTTTTTGTTGTTGGTTCAAGGACGTGGCTGTGAGGATTTTGATGGTATGTGCTGCGTGGATTTTAGGCGCCCCACTGCAGCAACATGTTATCAAAATCTGAGAAAATTTCAGCCTTTTCTGGCATCCATTCACTCGATTGGCAGTGTTGTTTGTTTGCTATTACCTTGGTTGCTGTCATGTTTGCAAGGGCCCTGCGGAACATGGCAAACCTGGTACTAGCTGTTCAAAAACAAAAAGGGGAAATTGTAGAATTGTACGGAACAAAGGCAGTGGGTTATTTTGACAGTGATAATATGTCTTAGTTGGTTTTTTATTTGTTCTGTTGCTTAGGCCTTGTTTTTCCTCGTTCGCTTTCAAAGGTTCTTTTGTGCAACAGGAAGGGGGGGAGGTGCAGGAGCGGGCTGGAAACTAGGACCACGCGTGGCAATCGGTCAGCTGAGGGGAGTGTGCTCGAGCTTGTCTAGACAACAATTAACAACATGATGGGGCATGGTTACAGAGCGCAGGGGAGTGGGAGACGGATGGCGCCAAGGAAAGGTAACACCTTGCTGTTAAGTGCCGGTAGTTAACCACCAATCAGGGATTGCCTAGTATGCAAGGCTTAGCCTCAAGAAGCAATTGGTTTAAAACGCGCAGCTTCTGCAAGCGTATAAAACCTCGTGCTTCTGCACAACGCATTGACATTTGCTTGCATCAAGCTGCGTCCCGTCTCTTCATTGGCCGCAGTCAGGTTTACTAGGATCATCTTTAGGTTGGCCTTAGGGGCATCTCGGGCTTACGACAGCTTAGCTGTGTTTCGGTTTCCTAGTTATTCTGACAGGCTCTGGTCCACTCTCTACGCCGTGTGACTGTTGGCTTGGGTTTCTGGTGTGACCGCGGCGGCTGGCACGAGATTTACCAACCCTGAAGGTTGCCGTGACTAAGTCAAGCTTGCGCTTCTTGCTTACTGTTAATTACTGCTGAGTGCCCGTGGGGGTGTGGCTGAGCAAGGCGTCTTGGGCTGCAGTTGGTAGCGTGTGCCTGATGCCTGCTCCTTCGGTCTTAGCAGGAGGCCTAGGGCATTTACACTGGGCCGCAGATACTTGCACGTCTAGGTCTAGCAGGAGCCAACCGTAAGGTTAGGGCTAAGTCTTTTGTCCTCGGCTTTCATATTGGACGCCATCTTGGCATCTTCAGTGCCACGCTTTGGATTGTAAGCTACGGGGACGTGGTTTCGTTGGTTTCGTTGGCTTCGTTGGCTGTTTGGGCGCCTATAGTCTTAGGGGCGTGTGTGTATGGGGGGTTTGGGTTAATATGATTTTAGTGCTGAGGTTTTGGGTAGGTGGTGTTTATGGGATATATAAGATGTTAAGGAGAAGGCTAGGTTTGAGCGGTAAAGGTGTTAGAGGTTCTCGTGGTTGAATTGTACAGCAATAGTTTGTCAAGCTGTAGGTCCCGGGGAGGTGCCGGGCGAGAACATACAGGTCGAATAACTTCCCATCCACCTTCACACAAACTGTTTAACGTTGATTTTCGTCTGATGTTAAAACCCAGAAGAAGCGAACAACCCTTACCGGCGCTTACTGTGTTTACAGATGGATCGGGCCAATCGCATAAATCTGTTCTTCTGTGGTGGGATGATCAACGGAGGCAATGGGATTCGGACATAGAGACGGTCTCCGGTTCACCTCAAACAGGAGAACTGAATGCAGTTGTTCGTGTTTTCCGAGAATGGAATGTACCACTCCACCTTGTTACTGATTCTGCTTATGTTGCAGGTATTGTTCCACGAGCTGAAGCTTCTGTGCTGCGGAGTGTTTCGCATTCACAACCCTTTACCCTGTTACAGGAACTTATTTTCCTTTTGGACTCTCGATCTGCGCCTTATTTTGTTATGCATATTAGGTCTCATACCTCGCTACCTGGTTTTCTTGCAGAAGGCAATCGACGAGCTGACCTATTGCCGTGACCAGTTCAAGTACTGCCAGACCGTATTGCACAAGCTAAGCGAAGGCACTCTTTTTTTCCATCGAAACGCTGGAGCTCTTAAGCGACAGTTTGGCCTTGCTGCTCAACAAGCATCAAGTATTATTGCTGTCTGTCCCGATTGTCAAAAACATTCTTTCCCATCAGTTGCTGCAGGAGTTAATCCTAGAGGATTACAAAGCCTACCGTTATGGCAAACAGATGTCACGCATGATTCTGAATTTGGTAGCCTTAAATATATCCACTCTTCCATTGATACATTTTCAGGTGCCTTGGTTGCCTCGTGTCACACAGGAGAAAAGGCACGAGCTGTTCGTAGACATTTAATGCGTGCTTTTGCTGCTTTAGGTATTCCCTTAAGCTGGGCCGTTGTCGGTCTTTATCTTTACGTTTCAACAACTGTAAAAACCTCTTTTGCCCTATGGGGTAGAACTCACATTACCGGCATTGCTCATTCCCCCACCGGTCGATCTCTCATTGAAGGGTCTCATCGGTCTCTGAAACGTTTATGACAACAACAAAAAGGGGGAATGGGCATGGCTGTTCCCGAGGAACGGTTACAGAAAGCGTTGTATGTTTTTAATTTTTTGAATTGTTCTTGAATAGATAACGACCCACCGATAGGTCGACGTTTCACTGCAGCTACCTCCGTCGAGGCACGGGTTAAAGGCCCGGTATCGGTCCGAGATGCAGAAACAGGTAAAATTATGGGACCATATCCTCTTGTTACACGGGGAAAAGGTTATGCTTGTGTCTCTACAGAAAAAGGACCTCGATGGATCCCAGCGAAGAATGTAAGACCTTCCCGTGAACCTTTACCGCAGGCAGCCGATACTGACACCGACGCTACAGAATGAAATAAAAACTGTGTGAGGATTACTGTTTTGCATTAATGTTAGATACCCAAAATCAGGACATAGGATATAGATTTCGCTTTTTACAGCGCCTAGAACGAGCACTATCACCCTGGATCAAGCCACTGAACAGAGGTAATACTCTCGGACCAAGCGGGGGAACGGGACGACTCATTGTCCATGGAACGATGATTCCATTGACACTGATAAGGGGAAGGGAGGATTCATAATGAGAGAACAACTAGGTATTACGAAGGAGAACAGGAACGATAAACATGGTTATTTAGTGTTTAATAGGTGTCTGCACGCTTGTCGAGATATCTAGTTAGGTAACTACAGGAGTGGTTTCTGCCCTGAGCCTGGTGGCGCGCACAGCTGCGGCTTGTGTCCTGGCTCAGAGATGTAAACAGGGGCTTCTCTGTTAGGGTAAAGTGTCTCTCTTTGCATCAAAAGGAGGGAATGAAGGGGATGACCCCAGAGGTATGTTCAGAGAAGGCATGCTATGTTTCGAACTTTTTGACGGAAACGGTTCTTGTTTGGTGTGCCCTTCCGCCTACGTATAACGTTAATCCAAAAGAAGGTGATGTTGTTTACACTTTGCATGTCGAGCATTGTCTTTCTGTAGATGCTAATGTAGTAGGAGGCTAGGATGGGAACGTGTCGCAGCGCTTCTTCTCTTATGCAGAGTAACAGCAGGGAAAGCATTAAAGAGTTCAATCACCTTGTTTGGTAGGCAGTTAAGCATGTGAGTCAAAATTGCCGCTGCTTTTTGTTGTTGGTTCAAGGACGTGGCTGTGAGGATTTTGATGGTATGTGCTGCGTGGATTTTAGGCGCCCCACTGCAGCAACATGTTATCAAAATCTGAGAAAATTTCAGCCTTTTCTGGCATCCATTCACTCGATTGGCAGTGTTGTTTGTTTGCTATTACCTTGGTTGCTGTCATGTTTGCAAGGGCCCTGCGGAACATGGCAAACCTGGTACTAGCTGTTCAAAAACAAAAAGGGGAAATTGTAGAATTGTACGGAACAAAGGCAGTGGGTTATTTTGACAGTGATAATATGTCTTAGTTGGTTTTTTATTTGTTCTGTTGCTTAGGCCTTGTTTTTCCTCGTTCGCTTTCAAAGGTTCTTTTGTGCAACAGGAAGGGGGGGAGGTGCAGGAGCGGGCTGGAAACTAGGACCACGCGTGGCAATCGGTCAGCTGAGGGGAGTGTGCTCGAGCTTGTCTAGACAACAATTAACAACATGATGGGGCATGGTTACAGAGCGCAGGGGAGTGGGAGACGGATGGCGCCAAGGAAAGGTAACACCTTGCTGTTAAGTGCCGGTAGTTAACCACCAATCAGGGATTGCCTAGTATGCAAGGCTTAGCCTCAAGAAGCAATTGGTTTAAAACGCGCAGCTTCTGCAAGCGTATAAAACCTCGTGCTTCTGCACAACGCATTGACATTTGCTTGCATCAAGCTGCGTCCCGTCTCTTCATTCGCCGCAGTCAGGTTTACTAGGATCATCTTTAGGTTGGCCTTAGGGGTATCTCGGGCTTACGACAGCTTAGCTGTGTTTCGGTTTCCTAGTTATTCTGACAGGCTCTGGTCCACTCTCTACGCCGTGTGACTGTTGGCTTGGGTTTCTGGTGTGACCGCGGCGGCTGGCACGAGATTTACCAACCCTGAAGGTTGCCGTGACTAAGTCAAGCTTGCGCTTCTTGCTTACTGTTAATTACTGCTGAGTGCCCGTGGGGGTGTGGCTGAGCAAGGCGTCTTGGGCTGCAGTTGGTAGCGTGTGCCTGATGCCTGCTCCTTCGGTCTTAGCAGGAGGCCTAGGGCATTTACACTGGGCCGCAGATACTTGCACGTCTAGGTCTAGCAGGAGCCAACCGTAAGGTTAGGGCTAAGTCTTTTGTCCTCGGCTTTCATATTGGACGCCATCTTGGCATCTTCAGTGCCACGCTTTGGATTGTAAGCTACGGGGACGTGGTTTCGTTGGTTTCGTTGGCTTCGTTGGCTGTTTGGGCGCCTATAGTCTTAGGGGCGTGTGTGTATGGGGGGTTTGGGTTAATATGATTTTAGTGCTGAGGTTTTGGGTAGGTGGTGTTTATGGGATATATAAGATGTTAAGGAGAAGGCTAGGTTTGAGCGGTAAAGGTGTTAGAGGTTCTCGTGGTTGAATTGTACAGCAATAGTTTGTCAAGCTGTAGGTCCCGGGGAGGTGCCGGGCGAGAACATACAGGTCGAATAACTTCCCATCCACCTTCACACAAACTGTTTAACGTTGATTTTCGTCTGATGTTAAAACCCAGAAGAAGCGAACAACCCTTACCGGCGCTTACTGTGTTTACAGATGGATCGGGCCAATCGCATAAATCTGTTCTTCTGTGGTGGGATGATCAACGGAGGCAATGGGATTCGGACATAGAGACGGTCTCCGGTTCACCTCAAACAGGAGAACTGAATGCAGTTGTTCGTGTTTTCCGAGAATGGAATGTACCACTCCACCTTGTTACTGATTCTGCTTATGTTGCAGGTATTGTTCCACGAGCTGAAGCTTCTGTGCTGCGGAGTGTTTCGCATTCACAACCCTTTACCCTGTTACAGGAACTTATTTTCCTTTTGGACTCTCGATCTGCGCCTTATTTTGTTATGCATATTAGGTCTCATACCTCGCTACCTGGTTTTCTTGCAGAAGGCAATCGACGAGCTGACCTATTGCCGTGACCAGTTCAAGTACTGCCAGACCGTATTGCACAAGCTAAGCGAAGGCACTCTTTTTTTCCATCGAAACGCTGGAGCTCTTAAGCGACAGTTTGGCCTTGCTGCTCAACAAGCATCAAGTATTATTGCTGTCTGTCCCGATTGTCAAAAACATTCTTTCCCATCAGTTGCTGCAGGAGTTAATCCTAGAGGATTACAAAGCCTACCGTTATGGCAAACAGATGTCACGCATGATTCTGAATTTGGTAGCCTTAAATATATCCACTCTTCCATTGATACATTTTCAGGTGCCTTGGTTGCCTCGTGTCACACAGGAGAAAAGGCACGAGCTGTTCGTAGACATTTAATGCGTGCTTTTGCTGCTTTAGGTATTCCCTTAAGCTGGGCCGTTGTCGGTCTTTATCTTTACGTTTCAACAACTGTAAAAACCTCTTTTGCCCTATGGGGTAGAACTCACATTACCGGCATTGCTCATTCCCCCACCGGTCGATCTCTCCTTGAAGGGTCTCATCGGTCTCTGAAACGTTTATGACAACAACAAAAAGGGGGAATGGGCATGGCTGTTCCCGAGGAACGGTTACAGAAAGCGTTGTATGTTTTTAATTTTTTGAATTGTTCTTGAATAGATAACGACCCACCGATAGGTCGACGTTTCACTGCAGCTACCTCCGTCGAGGCACGGGTTAAAGGCCCGGTATCGGTCCGAGATGCAGAAACAGGTAAAATTATGGGACCATATCCTCTTGTTACACGGGGAAAAGGTTATGCTTGTGTCTCTACAGAAAAAGGACCTCGATGGATCCCAGCGAAGAATGTAAGACCTTTCCGTGAACCTTTACCGCAGGCAGCCGATACCGACACCGACGCTACAGAATGAAATAAAAACTGTGTGAGGATTACTGTTTTGCATTAATGTTAGATACCCAAAATCAGGACATAGGATATAGATTTCGCTTTTTACAGCGCCTAGAACGAGCACTATCACCCTGGATCAAGCCACTGAACAGAGGTAATACTCTCGGACCAAGCGGGGGAACGGGACGACTCATTGTCCATGGAACGATGATTCCATTGACACTGATAAGGGGAAGGGAGGATTCATAATGAGAGAACAACTAGGTATTACGAAGGAGAACAGGAACGATAAACATGGTTATTTAGTGTTTAATAGGTGTCTGCACGCTTGTCGAGATATCTAGTTAGGTAACTACAGGAGTGGTTTCTGCCCTGAGCCTGGTGGCGCGCACAGCTGCGGCTTGTGTCCTGGCTCAGAGATGTAAACAGGGGCTTCTCTGTTAGGGTAAAGTGTCTCTCTTTGCATCAAAAGGAGGGAATGAAGGGGATGACCCCAGAGGTATGTTCAGAGAAGGCATGCTATGTTTCGAACTTTTTGACGGAAACGGTTCTTGTTTGGTGTGCCCTTCCGCCTACGTATAACGTTAATCCAAAAGAAGGTGATGTTGTTTACACTTTGCATGTCGAGCATTGTCTTTCTGTAGATGCTAATGTAGTAGGAGGCTAGGATGGGAACGTGTCGCAGCGCTTCTTCTCTTATGCAGAGTAACAGCAGGGAAAGCATTAAAGAGTTCAATCACCTTGTTTGGTAGGCAGTTAAGCATGTGAGTCAAAATTGCCGCTGCTTTTTGTTGTTGGTTCAAGGACGTGGCTGTGAGGATTTTGATGGTATGTGCTGCGTGGATTTTAGGCGCCCCACTGCAGCAACATGTTATCAAAATCTGAGAAAATTTCAGCCTTTTCTGGCATCCATTCACTCGATTGGCAGTGTTGTTTGTTTGCTATTACCTTGGTTGCTGTCATGTTTGCAAGGGCCCTGCGGAACATGGCAAACCTGGTACTAGCTGTTCAAAAACAAAAAGGGGAAATTGTAGAATTGTACGGAACAAAGGCAGTGGGTTATTTTGACAGTGATAATATGTCTTAGTTGGTTTTTTATTTGTTCTGTTGCTTAGGCCTTGTTTTTCCTCGTTCGCTTTCAAAGGTTCTTTTGTGCAACAGGAAGGGGGGGAGGTGCAGGAGCGGGCTGGAAACTAGGACCACGCGTGGCAATCGGTCAGCTGAGGGGAGTGTGCTCGAGCTTGTCTAGACAACAATTAACAACATGATGGGGCATGGTTACAGAGCGCAGGGGAGTGGGAGACGGATGGCGCCAAGGAAAGGTAACACCTTGCTGTTAAGTGCCGGTAGTTAACCACCAATCAGGGATTGCCTAGTATGCAAGGCTTAGCCTCAAGAAGCAATTGGTTTAAAACGCGCAGCTTCTGCAAGCGTATAAAACCTCGTGCTTCTGCACAACGCATTGACATTTGCTTGCATCAAGCTGCGTCCCGTCTCTTCATTGGCCGCAGTCAGGTTTACTAGGATCATCTTTAGGTTGGCCTTAGGGGTATCTCGGGCTTACGACAGCTTAGCTGTGTTTCGGTTTCCTAGTTATTCTGACAGGCTCTGGTCCACTCTCTACGCCGTGTGACTGTTGGCTTGGGTTTCTGGTGTGACCGCGGCGGCTGGCACGAGATTTACCAACCCTGAAGGTTGCCGTGACTAAGTCAAGCTTGCGCTTCTTGCTTACTGTTAATTACTGCTGAGTGCCCGTGGGGGTGTGGCTGAGCAAGGCGTCTTGGGCTGCAGTTGGTAGCGTGTGCCTGATGCCTGCTCCTTCGGTCTTAGCAGGAGGCCTAGGGCATTTACACTGGGCCGCAGATACTTGCACGTCTAGGTCTAGCAGGAGCCAACCGTAAGGTTAGGGCTAAGTCTTTTGTCCTCGGCTTTCATATTGGACGCCATCTTGGCATCTTCAGTGCCACGCTTTGGATTGTAAGCTACGGGGACGTGGTTTCGTTGGTTTCGTTGGCTTCGTTGGCTGTTTGGGCGCCTATAGTCTTAGGGGCGTGTGTGTATGGGGGGTTTGGGTTAATATGATTTTAGTGCTGAGGTTTTGGGTAGGTGGTGTTTATGGGATATATAAGATGTTAAGGAGAAGGCTAGGTTTGAGCGGTAAAGGTGTTAGAGGTTCTCGTGGTTGAATTGTACAGCAATAGTTTGTCAAGCTGTAGGTCCCGGGGAGGTGCCGGGCGAGAACATACAGGTCGAATAACTTCCCATCCACCTTCACACAAACTGTTTAACGTTGATTTTCGTCTGATGTTAAAACCCAGAAGAAGCGAACAACCCTTACCGGCGCTTACTGTGTTTACAGATGGATCGGGCCAATCGCATAAATCTGTTCTTCTGTGGTGGGATGATCAACGGAGGCAATGGGATTCGGACATAGAGACGGTCTCCGGTTCACCTCAAACAGGAGAACTGAATGCAGTTGTTCGTGTTTTCCGAGAATGGAATGTACCACTCCACCTTGTTACTGATTCTGCTTATGTTGCAGGTATTGTTCCACGAGCTGAAGCTTCTGTGCTGCGGAGTGTTTCGCATTCACAACCCTTTACCCTGTTACAGGAACTTATTTTCCTTTTGGACTCTCGATCTGCGCCTTATTTTGTTATGCATATTAGGTCTCATACCTCGCTACCTGGTTTTCTTGCAGAAGGCAATCGACGAGCTGACCTATTGCCGAGACCAGTTCAAGTACTGCCAGACCGTATTGCACAAGCTAAGCGAAGGCACTCTTTTTTTCCATCGAAACGCTGGAGCTCTTAAGCGACAGTTTGGCCTTGCTGCTCAACAAGCATCAAGTATTATTGCTGTCTGTCCCGACTGTCAAAAACATTCTTTCCCATCAGTTGCTGCAGGAGTTAATCCTAGAGGATTACAAAGCCTACCGTTATGGCAAACAGATGTCACGCATGATTCTGAATTTGGTAGCCTTAAATATATCCACTCTTCCATTGATACATTTTCAGGTGCCTTGGTTGCCTCGTGTCACACAGGAGAAAAGGCACGAGCTGTTCGTAGACATTTAATGCGTGCTTTTGCTGCTTTAGGTATTCCCTTAAGCTGGACCGTTATCGGTCTTTATCTTTACGTTTCAACAACTGTAAAAACCTCTTTTGCCCTATGGGGTAGAACTCACATTACCGGCATTGCTCATTCCCCCACCGGTCGATCTCTCATTGAAGGGTCTCATCGGTCTCTGAAACGTTTATGACAACAACAAAAAGGGGGAATGGGCATGGCTATTCCCGAGGAACGGTTACAGAAAGCGTTGTATGTTTTTAATTTTTTGAATTGTTCTTGAATAGATAACGACCCACCGATAGGTCGACGTTTCACTGCAGCTACCTCCGTCGAGGCACGGGTTAAAGCCCCGGTATCGGTCCGAGATGCAGAAACAGGTAAAATTATGGGACCATATCCTCTTGTTACACGGGGAAAAGGTTATGCTTGTGTCTCTACAGAAAAAGGACCTAGATGGATCCCAGCGAAGAATGTAAGACCTTTCCGTGAACCTTTACCGCAGGCAGCTGATACCGACACCGACGCTACAGAATGAAATAAAAACTGTGTGAGGATTACTGTTTTGCATTAATGTTAGATACCCAAAATCAGGACATAGAATATAGATTTCGCTTTTTACAGCGCCTAGAACGAGCACTATCACCCTGGATCAAGCCACTGAACAGAGGTAATACTCTCGGACCAAGCGGGGGAAAGGGACGACTCATTGTCCATGGAACGATGATTCCATTGACACTGATAAGGGGAAGGGAGGATTCATAATGAGAGAACAACTAGGTATTACGAAGGAGAACAGGAACTGGGGGAAGAAGGGGCAACAGAGCAGAGGTGATGAGGTGTTTGTCACATCCATAGGATGTCTTGGCATGCTTAATCGAACTTGCAGGAGACAAATTGTGTGGCCAGGTGGATGACACCCCTTGGTTATGAACCTCATCCATAGCATCCTTGAAAAGTCAGCATTATTTTTTTTGGTGCGGAGAAGGAAGGATTCTCTTGGTTATAGCTGGAGAGGCGTAGAAGTCAGTCTTTTCAATGTTTCATGAGCACAATGCTCTCTTCTCAAAGCAGAGGAATGCTTGTGCTCTGCTGAAGAGCAGAAGTGCTTGTAGCTGACCGCTGGTGAGTCAGTGCCAATACTGGCAGTAGGCAGTTACTTAGGGCACGAGACAGAAGCGGTGGCCTGTCCTACCTGGCCCTATATATTATAATATAAAATAATGTACATCCATACATATATAGATAGATATAAAAAATATAATTCTTTTTAGATCCACGGGACGGATTACGCAATAATCAAGGCTGAGCACCAATTCCACCGACACCTCATTGGCAAGAAAGCAGCTAAACGGTAAGTGGAGTGCCTTTCTAGTCCTTCCCATGCTCACACTCTTCGTGTTTAGTAGATGGTATCAGGGGCTCTGTAGCTCACCCAGTGTGCTGTCTCCATCACATTTCCTCTGCTTTTCTGGAGTGGTGGTGGTACAAGGAGAGAAATGGGCCGTCAGGCCTTGCGATGGCTTGAACGGGTGAAAGTACCTTGGGAGCCTGAACAGTAGTGGAATTACTTTGATGTGTCCTGGAGGAATTTTTTTTTTTTTTTTTTCCACACGCTGCTCTGTGCGAATGACATTTTAGCAGCCAGTTGTGGGTGGTGGAAATGTGCTTGGTGAGCTTCTCCCTGTAGAGGAATGAAGGCGGTGGGTTGATTAGCATTGATAACACGCAGCTGTGGCCTTGCCTCAGAGGCAGTGGGTTGATTGACATGGGCGATGTGCAGGTGTAGCTGGTTCCCGCTAAGGGGTTAAATAGCCCTGTGGCTTGTGGGAGAGGGTGTCAGCTGGAGGAGGAGCAGTGTGGTCTGGCCTCTGGAGGAAGGTGCTACAGCACCGGCAGTAGAATATGGCCAACGCTAAAGCCTTGTTGCGGTCTGCTAGTTTGATAGCACTGCAACGTGTCCCCAGCCAAGAGTTTGGGGTAGAAAGGAACGATTATCCTCTGCTCTAAATGTGATACTGTTTGGGGAAGAAACACGCCTGGCTCTGACAAGGGAACAATGGGCTCTGTAGATGCCACGGTATTTACTTGGACAGGCTCTCGTGTGGCACAGGTCTGCTCTCGCTGAACTCCAGGGGGAAGAGGCAATTTCCCCTGGCTCAACCCTACCCCACCGAGCCCTTCCCAGAGGCGGCTTTACTTCTTCATCAGCCTCTGAGCAGTGATAATCCAGGTGCCTTGCTTCCAGGTCCTTGCCTAGCAGACGGCGTCACCACAGTCCTTGCCTCGAAGTGAACAGGATGAAGGATCTGTACAAGGTGTCTGTGCGCATTCCCCCGGACAACGAGAAGAGCAACCCGATCAGAATGGAAGGAGACCCACAGGGGGTCCCACAGGCCAAGAGCGAGCTGCTGGAACTCGCTTCCCGTATGGTGAGTGGGTAGGACGTGATGTTTGGGAGACTGCAGGGTTTGGGCTCTCGTGTTCCCTTGTAACCTTCTGGTGCGAGTGTGTGCCCCTTGCCCACGGAGCACTTGGATCTCATGACAAGTGCAAGTTCCTCTTCACAAATGTCTTCCCCTGTTCCCTCGGGTAGCCCTTCTCTGTCAACGCAGAGTGAATTTGGTCTGGAGAAAAGAGGGACAGTGCTGGCAAGTAAACCGTCGGGCAGCAAACCGCTAAGTCAAAGTAGATGGCTCTCCGGCTGAACACTCAGTGTGCCCTCTGTTCCCGTCAGGAAAATGAACACGCTGCGGACCTAATCGTTGAGCAGAAATTCCACCGGACCATCACTGGGCAGAAGGCTGAGCGGGTCTGGGAAATCCGGGAGCAATTCCCAGAGGTAAGGCTTTGTAGGAGAGGAGGAATCCAGAGGGGTTCTTTCCTACATGGGTAGTAGGCCTGTCGTCACAGAAGTCGTAACTTTAGTGGCTCTGTAGCGCAAGTGTCTGAGAAGATAGTTCTTTTAGCCAGAGGCCGCTAACACGGTTCCCCTTTTCTGAATGGGAAAAGGGCATGTGTAGGATCCCCCCAACCTTTGCATGTGTCTGACACAAGGGTTCTTGCTTTTGCTTGAGCTAACTCTAAATGACCGCTCCTGCAGGTTATCATCAACTTCCCAGACCCTGCACACAAGAGTGACATCGTCCAACTCCGAGGTCCCAAAAACGAGGTGGAGAAGTGCACCGAGTACATGCAAAAGACGGTGGCAGACCTGGTAAGGAGGTCTTCTGCCTGCACTTCCCTCCTCCGTGCCTGGATAACCCTGGGGCAAAGCAGAGCTCTACTGGCTTGGGTAGAGCTAAAACACCTCAAGAGGAGGGAGCTGTCGACGCTGTTTTGGCTGAATGGAGGCAGGGGGTAGTACCTGTTATGGGAAGGCTATAGGGGAACGTCCTTGCCTTTGTTTAGTCTTACAAGTCCCTCGTATAGAGAACTTCCTTGGGTCTAAGCCTCTTTTCAAAAGCTCGTTTATCAGAGTTCCTGAAGTCGGGCCTCCCTTGCCACGACAGTGTAATCTTCAGTTCTCCCTTCCTTTCTCCCTTAGGTTGAAAACAGCTTTTCTATTTCTGTCCCCATCTGCAAACAGTTCCACAAGAACATCGTGGGGAAAGGAGGTGCCAACATCAAGAAGGTGAGATATTGCTCCTAACTCAAGTGCTCGTGATGATCACTGCCTGCAGCAAAATCCCACTGGATGCTCTCTCCTGCCCATTGGTGATGTCCAATATAGCCTGCGAGGGTTTTTCTTCTGACATGGGACGCTTCTGAGATGATTTTTTATTTTTTTTTCCTTTGTGGCAGATCCGTAAAGAAAGCAACACCATAATTGATCTCCCAGCAAAGAACAGCAACTCGGAGACAATTGTTAGCACAGGCAAGAGGGCAAACTGTGAGGCTGCTCGCCACAGGATAACATCACTTTGGAAGGACCTACAGAAGATGTGCATGTGGCTCAGGAACCGATTGAAGCCATGCTCAAGGAACTGGTGAGCTGGAGTTACTAGTTCCAGTAAGAAACTGGGGGAAGAAGGGGCAACAGAGCAGAGGTGATGAGGTGTTTGTCACATCCATAGGATGTCTTGGCATGCTTAATCGAACTTGCAGGAGACAAATTGTGTGGCCAGGTGGATGACACCCCTTGGTTATGAACCTCATCCATAGCATCCTTGAAAAGTCAGCATTAATTTTTTTGGTGCGGAGAAGGAAGGATTCTCTTGGTTATAGCTGGAGAGGCATAGAAGTCAGTCTTTTCAATGTTTCATGAGCACAATGCTCTCTTCTCAAAGCAGAGGAATGCTTGTGCTCTGCTGAAGAGCAGAAGTGCTTGTAGCTGACCGCTGGTGAGTCAGTGCCAATAGTGGCAGTAGGCAGTTACTTAGGGCACGAGACAGAAGCGGTGGCCTGTCCTACCTGGCCCTATATATTATAATATAAAATAATGTACATACATACATATATAGATAGATATAAAAGATATAATTCTTTTTAGATCCACGGGACGGATTACGCAATAATCAAGGCTGACCACCAATTCCACCGACACCTCATTGGCAAGAAAGCAGCTAAACGGTAAGTGGAGTGCCTTTCTAGTCCTTCCCATGCTCACACTCTTCGTGTTTAGTAGATGGTATCAGGGGCTCTGTAGCTCACCCAGTGTGCTGTCTCCATCACATTTCCTCTGCTTTTCTGGAGTGGTGGTGGTACAAGGAGAGAAATGGGCCGTCAGGCCTTGCGATGGCTTGAACGGGTGAAAGTACCTTGGGAGCCTGAACAGTAGTGGAATTACTTTGATGTGTCCTGGAGGAATTTTTTTTTTTTTTTTTTTTTCCACACGCTGCTCTGTGCGAATGACATTTTAGCAGCCAGTTGTGGGTGGTGGAAATGTGCTTGGTGAGCTTCTCCCTGTAGAGGAATGAAGGCGGTGGGTTGATTAGCATTGATAACACGCAGCTGTGGCCTTGCCTCAGAGGCAGTGGGTTGATTGACATGGGCGATGTGCAGGTGTAGCTGGTTCCCGCTAAGGGGTTAAATAGCCCTGTGGCTTGTGGGAGAGGGTGTCAGCTGGAGGAGGAGCAGTGTGGTCTGGCCTCTGGAGGAAGGTGCTACAGCACCGGCAGTAGAATATGGCCAACGCTAAAGCCTTGTTGCGGTCTGCTAGTTTGATAGCACTGCAACGTGTCCCCAGCCAAGAGTTTGGGGTAGAAAGGAACGATTATCCTCTGCTCTAAATGTGATACTGTTTGGGGAAGAAACACGCCTGGCTCTGACAAGGGAACAATGGGCTCTGTAGATGCCACGGTATTTACTTGGACAGGCTCTCGTGTGGCACAGGTCTGCTCTCGCTGAACTCCAGGGGGAAGAGGCAATTTCCCCTGGCTCAACCCTACCCCACCGAGCCCTTCCCAGAGGCGGCTTTACTTCTTCATCAGCCTCTGAGCAGTGATAATCCAGGTGCCTTGCTTCCAGGTCCTTGCCTAGCAGACGGCGTCACCACAGTCCTTGCCTCGAAGTGAACAGGATGAAGGATCTGTACAAGGTGTCTGTGCGCATTCCCCCGGACAACGAGAAGAGCAACCCGATCAGAATGGAAGGAGACCCACAGGGGGTCCCACAGGCCAAGAGCGAGCTGCTGGAACTCGCTTCCCGTATGGTGAGTGGGTAGGACGTGATGTTTGGGAGACTGCAGGGTTTGGGCTCTCGTGTTCCCTTGTAACCTTCTGGTGCGAGTGTGTGCCCCTTGCCCACGGAGCACTTGGATCTCATGACAAGTGCAAGTTCCTCTTCACAAATGTCTTCCCCTGTTCCCTCGGGTAGCCCTTCTCTGTCAACGCAGAGTGAATTTGGTCTGGAGAAAAGAGGGACAGTGCTGGCAAGTAAACCGTCGGGCAGCAAACCGCTAAGTCAAAGTAGATGGCTCTCCGGCTGAACACTCAGTGTGCCCTCTGTTCCCGTCAGGAAAATGAACACGCTGCGGACCTAATCGTTGAGCAGAAATTCCACCGGACCATCACTGGGCAGAAGGCTGAGCGGGTCTGGGAAATCCGGGAGCAATTCCCAGAGGTAAGGCTTTGTAGGAGAGGAGGAATCCAGAGGGGTTCTTTCCTACATGGGTAGTAGGCCTGTCGTCACAGAAGTCGTAACTTTAGTGGCTCTGTAGCGCAAGTGTCTGAGAAGATAGTTCTTTTAGCCAGAGGCCGCTAACACGGTTCCCCGTTTCTGAATGGGAAAAGGGCATGTGTAGGATCCCCCCAACCTTTGCATGTGTCTGACACAAGGGTTCTTGCTTTTGCTTGAGCTAACTCTAAATGACCGCTCCTGCAGGTTATCATCAACTTCCCAGACCCTGCACACAAGAGTGACATCGTCCAACTCCGAGGTCCCAAAAACGAGGTGGAGAAGTGCACCGAGTACATGCAAAAGACGGTGGCAGACCTGGTAAGGAGGTCTTCTGCCTGCACTTCCCTCCTCCGTGCCTGGATAACCCTGGGGCAAAGCAGAGCTCTACTGGCTTGGGTAGAGCTAAAACACCTCAAGAGGAGGGAGCTGTCGACGCTGTTTTGGCTGAATGGAGGCAGGGGGTAGTACCTGTTATGGGAAGGCTATAGGGGAACGTCCTTGCCTTTGTTTAGTCTTACAAGTCCCTCGTATAGAGAACTTCCTTGGGTCTAAGCCTCTTTTCAAAAGCTCGTTTATCAGAGTTCCTGAAGTCGGGCCTCCCTTGCCACGACAGTGTAATCTTCAGTTCTCCCTTCCTTTCTCCCTTAGGTTGAAAACAGCTTTTCTATTTCTGTCCCCATCTGCAAACAGTTCCACAAGAACATCGTAGGGAAAGGAGGTGCCAACATCAAGAAGGTGAGATGCTGCTCCTAACTCAAGTGCTCGTGATGATCACTGCCTGCAGCAAAATCCCACTGGATGCTCTCTCCTGCCCATTGGTGATGTCCAATATAGCCTGCGAGGGTTTTTCTTCTGACATGGGACACTTCTGAGATGATTTTTTTTTTTTTTCCCTTTGTGGCAGATCCGTAAAGAAAGCAACACCAAAATTGATCTCCCAGCAAAGAACAGCAACTCGGAGACAATTGTTATCACAGGCAAGAGGGCAAACTGTGAGGCTGCTCGCCACAGGATAACATCACTTTGGAAGGACCTACAGAAGATGTGCATGTGGCTCAGGAACCGATTGAAGCCATGCTCAAGGAACTGGTGAGCTGGAGTTACTAGTTCCAGTAAGAAACTGGGGGAAGAAGGGGCAACAGAGCAGAGGTGATGAGGTGTTTGTCACATCCATAGGATGTCTTGGCATGCTTAATCGAACTTGCAGGAGACAAATTGTGTGGCCAGGTGGATGACACCCCTTGGTTATGAACCTCATCCATAGCATCCTTGAAAAGTCAGCATTAATTTTTTTGGTGCGGAGAAGGAAGGATTCTCTTGGTTATAGCTGGAGAGGCATAGAAGTCAGTCTTTTCAATGTTTCATGAGCACAATGCTCTCTTCTCAAAGCAGAGGAATGCTTGTGCTCTGCTGAAGAGCAGAAGTGCTTGTAGCTGACCGCTGGTGAGTCAGTGCCAATACTGGCAGTAGGCAGTTACTTAGGGCACGAGACAGAAGCGGTGGCCTGTCCTACCTGGCCCTATATATTATAATATAAAATAATGTACATCCATACATATATAGATAGATATAAAAGATATAATTCTTTTTAGATCCACGGGACGGATTACGCAATAATCAAGGCTGACCACCAATTCCACCGACACCTCATTGGCAAGAAAGCAGCTAAACGGTAAGTGGAGTGCCTTTCTAGTCCTTCCCATGCTCACACTCTTCGTGTTTAGTAGATGGTATCAGGGGCTCTGTAGCTCACCCAGTGTGCTGTCTCCATCACATTTCCTCTGCTTTTCTGGAGTGGTGGTGGTACAAGGAGAGAAATGGGCCGTCAGGCCTTGCGATGGCTTGAACGGGTGAAAGTACCTTGGGAGCCTGAACAGTAGTGGAATTACTTTGATGTGTCCTGGAGGAATTTTTTTTTTTTTTTTTTTTCCACACGCTGCTCTGTGCGAATGACATTTTAGCAGCCAGTTGTGGGTGGTGGAAATGTGCTTGGTGAGCTTCTCCCTGTAGAGGAATGAAGGCGGTGGGTTGATTAGCATTGATAACACGCAGCTGTGGCCTTGCCTCAGAGGCAGTGGGTTGATTGACATGGGCGATGTGCAGGTGTAGCTGGTTCCCGCTAAGGGGTTAAATAGCCCTGTGGCTTGTGGGAGAGGGTGTCAGCTGGAGGAGGAGCAGTGTGGTCTGGCCTCTGGAGGAAGGTGCTACAGCACCGGCAGTAGAATATGGCCAACGCTAAAGCCTTGTTGCGGTCTGCTAGTTTGATAGCACTGCAACGTGTCCCCAGCCAAGAGTTTGGGGTAGAAAGGAACGATTATCCTCTGCTCTAAATGTGATACTGTTTGGGGAAGAAACACGCCTGGCTCTGACAAGGGAACAATGGGCTCTGTAGATGCCACGGTATTTACTTGGACAGGCTCTCGTGTGGCACAGGTCTGCTCTCGCTGAACTCCAGGGGGAAGAGGCAATTTCCCCTGGCTCAACCCTACCCCACCGAGCCCTTCCCAGAGGCGGCTTTACTTCTTCATCAGCCTCTGAGCAGTGATAATCCAGGTGCCTTGCTTCCAGGTCCTTGCCTAGCAGACGGCGTCACCACAGTCCTTGCCTCGAAGTGAACAGGATGAAGGATCTGTACAAGGTGTCTGTGCGCATTCCCCCGGACAACGAGAAGAGCAACCCGATCAGAATGGAAGGAGACCCACAGGGGGTCCCACAGGCCAAGAGCGAGCTGCTGGAACTCGCTTCCCGTATGGTGAGTGGGTAGGACGTGATGTTTGGGAGACTGCAGGGTTTGGGCTCTCGTGTTCCCTTGTAACCTTCTGGTGCGAGTGTGTGCCCCTTGCCCACGGAGCACTTGGATCTCATGACAAGTGCAAGTTCCTCTTCACAAATGTCTTCCCCTGTTCCCTCGGGTAGCCCTTCTCTGTCAACGCAGAGTGAATTTGGTCTGGAGAAAAGAGGGACAGTGCTGGCAAGTAAACCGTCGGGCAGCAAACCGCTAAGTCAAAGTAGACGGCTCTCCGGCTGAACACTCAGTGTGCCCTCTGTTCCCGTCAGGAAAATGAACACGCTGCGGACCTAATCGTTGAGCAGAAATTCCACCGGACCATCACTGGGCAGAAGGCTGAGCGGGTCTGGGAAATCCGGGAGCAATTCCCAGAGGTAAGGCTTTGTAGGAGAGGAGGAATCCAGAGGGGTTCTTTCCTACATGGGTAGTAGGCCTGTCGTCACAGAAGTCGTAACTTTAGTGGCTCTGTAGCGCAAGTGTCTGAGAAGATAGTTCTTTTAGCCAGAGGCCGCTAACACGGTTCCCCGTTTCTGAATGGGAAAAGGGCATGTGTAGGATCCCCCCAACCTTTGCATGTGTCTGACACAAGGGTTCTTGCTTTTGCTTGAGCTAACTCTAAATGACCGCTCCTGCAGGTTATCATCAACTTCCCAGACCCTGCACACAAGAGTGACATCGTCCAACTCCGAGGTCCCAAAAACGAGGTGGAGAAGTGCACCGAGTACATGCAAAAGACGGTGGCAGACCTGGTAAGGAGGTCTTCTGCCTGCACTTCCCTCCTCCGTGCCTGGATAACCCTGGGGCAAAGCAGAGCTCTACTGGCTTGGGTAGAGCTAAAACACCTCAAGAGGAGGGAGCTGTCGACGCTGTTTTGGCTGAATGGAGGCAGGGGGTAGTACCTGTTATGGGAAGGCTATAGGGGAACGTCCTTGCCTTTGTTTAGTCTTACAAGTCCCTCGTATAGAGAACTTCCTTGGGTCTAAGCCTCTTTTCAAAAGCTCGTTTATCAGAGTTCCTGAAGTCGGGCCTCCCTTGCCACGACAGTGTAATCTTCAGTTCTCCCTTCCTTTCTCCCTTAGGTTGAAAACAGCTTTTCTATTTCTGTCCCCATCTGCAAACAGTTCCACAAGAACATTGTAGGGAAAGGAGGTGCCAACATCAAGAAGGTGAGATGCTGCTCCTAACTCAAGTGCTCGTGATGATCACTGCCTGCAGCAAAATCCCACTGGATGCTCTCTCCTGCCCATTGGTGATGTCCAATATAGCCTGCGAGGGTTTTTCTTCTGACATGGGACACTTCTGAGATGATTTTTTTTTTTTTTCCCTTTGTGGCAGATCCGTAAAGAAAGCAACACCAAAATTGATCTCCCAGCAAAGAACAGCAACTCGGAGACAATTGTTATCACAGGCAAGAGGGCAAACTGTGAGGCTGCTCGCCACAGGATAACATCACTTTGGAAGGACCTACAGAAGATGTGCATGTGGCTCAGGAACCGATTGAAGCCATGCTCAAGGAACTGGTGAGCTGGAGTTACTAGTTCCAGTAAGAAACTGGGGGAAGAAGGGGCAACAGAGCAGAGGTGATGAGGTGTTTGTCACATCCATAGGATGTCTTGGCATGCTTAATCGAACTTGCAGGAGACAAATTGTGTGGCCAGGTGGATGACACCCCTTGGTTATGAACCTCATCCATAGCATCCTTGAAAAGTCAGCATTAATTTTTTTGGTGCGGAGAAGGAAGGATTCTCTTGGTTATAGCTGGAGAGGCATAGAAGTCAGTCTTTTCAATGTTTCATGAGCACAATGCTCTCTTCTCAAAGCAGAGGAATGCTTGTGCTCTGCTGAAGAGCAGAAGTGCTTGTAGCTGACCGCTGGTGAGTCAGTGCCAATAGTGGCAGTAGGCAGTTACTTAGGGCACGAGACAGAAGCGGTGGCCTGTCCTACCTGGCCCTATATAATATATATATGTATGTATGTGCGTACAATATTATATATATATAAAATTCTTTTTAGATCCACGGGATGGATTACGCAGTAATCAAGGCTGAGCACCAATTCCACCGACACCTTATTGGCAAGTGTGAAGAGGAAGATGAAGCCCAAGGCTCACAGTATCGGTGGATCTCATTTGATGGTGCCTCCGTGTGGTGTGGCTAGTCAGCTGAATACCTGAATGCCGGTTGGGATGGCGATGATTATAGTGGCGGAGATGAAGTATGCTCGGCTGTCTACGTCTATTCCGACAGTGAATATGTGGTGGGCTCATATGACAAAGCCCAGGAATCCAATCGATAGTATAGCTCAGACTATTCCTATGTAGCCGAATGGTTCTTTTTTGCCTGCGTAATACGTTACAACATGTGAGATGATTCCAAAGCCGTGAAGGATTAAGATGTAAACTTCCTGGTGGCCAAAGAATCAGAACAGGTGCTGGTAGAGAATGGGGTCTCCCCCTCCAGCGGGGTCAATGAAAAGTGTTTAGGTTTCGGTCGGTCAGTAGTATGGTGATGCCGGCGGCCAGGACTGGAAGTGAGGGCACTAGGAGTACGGATCATACGAATAGGGGAGTTGGATATTGCGATAAGGCAGGGGGGGTTATGTTAATGGCTGTTGTGTTAAAGTTGATGGCCCCTAAGATGGAAGACACACCTGCGAGGTGTAGGGAGAAGATGGCTAGGTCTACTGAGGCGCCAGCATGGGCTAGGTTGCCTGCTAGGGGCGGGTATATGGTTCATCCTGTTCCGACTCCAGCTTCTACTGTGGAGGACGCTAGGAGCAGTAGGAAGGACGGAGGAAGTAGTTCAGAAACCGATGTTGTTTATGCGGGGGAATGCTATGTCTGGGGCTCCAATTATAAGGGGGACTAGTCAGTTTCCAAACCCTTCGATTATAATAGCTATAACTGTGAAGAAGATTCTTACGAAGGCATGGGCGGTGATGATGACATTGTAGATTTGGTCGTCTCCTAGGAGAGTTCCTGGTTGGCCAAGTTCTGCTCGAATAAGGAGGCTGAGGGCGGTACTCGGCTATGCCTGCCCATGCTCCGAAGAGTAGGTATAGGGTGCCGATGTCATTGTGGTTTGTTGAAACTAGTCATCGGTTGATGAAGGTCACGGGTCAGGTGGCTGAGTGTTTAGGCGTTAGGCTGTAGTCCTTTTTACAGAGGTTGAATTCCTCTTCTTATCGACTCTGTGGTGAAGTTCATGTTGAGTTGCAAACTCATTGATGTACGCTGAGAGTGTGCCGGAGTCTGGTAGACAGAAGCTCGTTGGTTTGAGCGTCTAGCTGTTAATTAGAAGTTTATGGGATCGAGGCCCGTCTGTCTAGGCTTATCGTGGAGGCCCTAGCTGAATTAGAGTATCTGCGTTGCATTTAGATGGTGCAGGTTTAGTGTCCTGCGGGCCTTAGTGGTGTGGGCAGAAACTAAGAGGATTTAACTCTTAGTTAAGGCTTTGAAGGCCTTCGGTTTGGTAGGCAGGGGATCCTAAGTTTCTTAGGTAACGGTCAGGATTGCGGGAGAAGGGGGGAGAAGGAGGACTGACAGAGAAATTAAGGTAGCAATTGGTGTGCCTGTGGATTTGTTATTGTATCATTGTTTTATGAAGCTTGTAGTGTTTGGTGGGAGTGTGGAGCAATATGCAAGGCGTAGGTAGAAAAATAAACCTTGTAGGGAGAGTATTGAAATAATTATGGCTGCGGTTGATATCTCTTGCTTAGTTAGTTCCTGGATAATGAGTCATTTTGGTAAAAAGCCAGGGAGTGGGGGCAGGCCGGCTAGGGATAGTAGTGCTAGCGTCAAGGATGCGTTTAGTGATGGTATTTTTGTTCAGGAGGTTATTATTGTGGATAGTTTTGAGGAGTTGGTTGTGTTGAGGGCTAAGAAAATGGAGGCGGTTCTTAAGGAGTATGGGTAGAAGGTTATTAATGTTAGCTTGGGGTTGTATATGAGGATGATGGTTATTCAGCCTAGGTGGGCGATCGATGAGAAAGCTAGGACTTTTCGGATTTGTGTTTGGTTAAGTCCTGTTCGCCCTCCGATGGCTGCGGATGCAATGGCCACGGTTGTCAGTAGGAGTGGGTTCAGTGAGGGGGCAGTTAAGAAAAGAAGAGTGAGTGGGGGGAGTTTTATTCATGTAGAGACGAGTAGGGCAGTGGTTATAGGTGAGCCTTGTATGACCTCTGGACATCAGGAGTGAAAGGGTACTAGGCCTAGTTTTATTGCGACTGCTGTAGTTAGTAGTAGGGAGGCTGTTGGGTGGCTTAGTCGCGGAATGTCTCATTGTCCGGTGAACTGTGCGTTGATTGTGCTTGAGAAGAGGATTAATGCGGAGGCGGTTGCTTGGACGAGAAAGTATTTGATTGCAGCTTCCATAGCTCGAGGGTGGTGTGATTTTGAAAGGAAGGGGATAATGGCAAGGGTGTTGATTTCTAGTCCAGGCCAGGCTAGCAGTCAGTGGTTGCTTGAAATTGTGATGGTTGTTCCTAGTAGAAGGCTTAAGGAGAACGTTAGTTTTGTGACGGGGCTCATTTAGTAGAGGAAGAGGTTAAACCATCATTTTCGGGGTATGGGCCCGATAGCTTTTGTTTAGCTGACCCTACTGGGAAGTAATATAAGGGGAGTATGGAGCGCTTTGATCTCTTCTGTGCAGGTTCAATTCCTGTCTTCCTAAGGTTTTCAACGGAGACAATGGGATTCGGACATAGAGACGGTCTCTGGTTCACCTCAAACAGGAGAACTGAATGCAGTTGTTCGTGTTTTCCGAGAATGGAATGTACCACTCCACCTTGTTACTGATTCTGCTTATGTTGCAGGTATTGTTCCACGAGCTGAAGCTTCTGTGCTGCGGAGTGTTTCGCATTCACAACCCTTTACCCTGTTACAGGAACTTATTTTCCTTTTGGACTCTCGATCTGCGCCTTATTTTGTTATGCATATTAGGTCTCATACCTCGCTACCTGGTTTTCTTGCAGAAGGCAATCGACGAGCTGACCTATTGCCGTGACCAGTTCAAGTACTGCCAGACCGTATTGCACAAGCTAAGCGAAGGCACTCTTTTTTTCCATCGAAACGCTGGAGCTCTTAAGCGACAGTTTGGCCTTGCTGCTCAACAAGCATCAAGTATTATTGCTGTCTGTCCCGATTGTCAAAAACATTCTTTCCCATCAGTTGCTGCAGGAGTTAATCCTAGAGGATTACAAAGCCTACCGTTATGGCAAACAGATGTCACGCATGATTCTGAATTTGGTAGCCTTAAATATATCCACTCTTCCATTGATACATTTTCAGGTGCCTTGGTTGCCTCGTGTCACACAGGAGAAAAGGCACGAGCTGTTCGTAGACATTTAATGCGTGCTTTTGCTGCTTTAGGTATTCCCTTAAGCTGGGCCGTTGTCGGTCTTTATCTTTACGTTTCAACAACTGTAAAAACCTCTTTTGCCCTATGGGGTAGAACTCACATTACCGGCATTGCTCATTCCCCCACCGGTCGATCTCTCATTGAAGGGTCTCATCGGTCTCTGAAACGTTTATGACAACAACAAAAAGGGGGAATGGGCATGGCTGTTCCCGAGGAACGGTTACAGAAAGCGTTGTATGTTTTTAATTTTTTGAATTGTTCTTGAATAGATAACGACCCACCGATAGGTCGACGTTTCACTGCAGCTACCTCCGTCGAGGCACGGGTTAAAGGCCCGGTATCGGTCCGAGATGCAGAAACAGGTAAAATTATGGGACCATATCCTCTTGTTACACGGGGAAAAGGTTATGCTTGTGTCTCTACAGAAAAAGGACCTCGATGGATCCCAGCGAAGAATGTAAGACCTTTCCGTGAACCTTTACCGCAGGCAGCCGATACCGACACCGACGCTACAGAATGAAATAAAAACTGTGTGAGGATTACTGTTTTGCATTAATGTTAGATACCCAAAATCAGGACATAGGATATAGATTTCGCTTTTTACAGCGCCTAGAACGAGCACTATCACCCTGGATCAAGCCACTGAACAGAGGTAATACTCTCGGACCAAGCGGGGGAACGGGACGACTCATTGTCCATGGAACGATTCCATTGACACTGATAAGGGGAAGGGAGGATTCATAATGAGAGAACAACTAGGTATTACGAAGGAGAACAGGAACGATAAACATGGTTATTTAGTGTTTAATAGGTGTCTGCACGCTTGTCGAGATATCTAGTTAGGTAACTACAGGAGTGGTTTCTGCCCTGAGCCTGGTGGCGCGCACAGCTGCGGCTTGTGTCCTGGCTCAGAGATGTAAACAGGGGCTTCTCTGTTAGGGTAAAGTGTCTCTCTTTGCATCAAAAGGAGGGAATGAAGGGGATGACCCCAGAGGTATGTTCAGAGAAGGCATGCTATGTTTCGAACTTTTTGACGGAAACGGTTCTTGTTTGGTGTGCCCTTCCGCCTACGTATAACGTTAATCCAAAAGAAGGTGATGTTGTTTACACTTTGCATGTCGAGCATTGTCTTTCTGTAGATGCTAATGTAGTAGGAGGCTAGGATGGGAACGTGTCGCAGCGCTTCTTCTCTTATGCAGAGTAACAGCAGGGAAAGCATTAAAGAGTTCAATCACCTTGTTTGGTAGGCAGTTAAGCATGTGAGTCAAAATTGCCGCTGCTTTTTGTTGTTGGTTCAAGGACGTGGCTGTGAGGATTTTGATGGTATGTGCTGCGTGGATTTTAGGCGCCCCACTGCAGCAACATGTTATCAAAATCTGAGAAAATTTCAGCCTTTTCTGGCATCCATTCACTCGATTGGCAGTGTTGTTTGTTTGCTATTACCTTGGTTGCTGTCATGTTTGCAAGGGCCCTGCGGAACATGGCAAACCTGGTACTAGCTGTTCAAAAACAAAAAGGGGAAATTGTAGAATTGTACGGAACAAAGGCAGTGGGTTATTTTGACAGTGATAATATGTCTTAGTTGGTTTTTTATTTGTTCTGTTGCTTAGGCCTTGTTTTTCCTCGTTCGCTTTCAAAGGTTCTTTTGTGCAACAGGAAGGGGGAGGTGCAGGAGCGGGCTGGAAACTAGGACCACGCGTGGCAATCGGTCAGCTGAGGGGAGTGTGCTCGAGCTTGTCTAGACAACAATTAACAACATGATGGGGCATGGTTACAGAGCACAGGGGAGTGGGAGACGGATGGCGCCAAGGAAAGGTAACACCTTGCTGTTAAGTGCCGGTAGTTAACCACCAATCAGGGATTGCCTAGTATGCAAGGCTTAGCCTCAAGAAGCAATTGGTTTAAAACGCGCAGCTTCTGCAAGCGTATAAAACCTCGTGCTTCTGCACAACGCATTGACATTTGCTTGCATCAAGCTGCGTCCCGTCTCTTCATTGGCCGCAGTCAGGTTTACTAGGATCATCTTTAGGTTGGCCTTAGGGGTATCTCGGGCTTACGACAGCTTAGCTGTGTTTCGGTTTCCTAGTTATTCTGACAGGCTCTGGTCCACTCTCTACGCCGTGTGACTGTTGGCTTGGGTTTCTGGTGTGACCGCGGCGGCTGGCACGAGATTTACCAACCCTGAAGGTTGCCGTGACTAAGTCAAGCTTGCGCTTCTTGCTTACTGTTAATTACTGCTGAGTGCCCGTGGGGGTGTGGCTGAGCAAGGCGTCTTGGGCTACAGTTGGTAGCGTGTGCCTGATGCCTGCTCCTTCGAGCTTAGCAGGAGGCCTAGGGCATTTACACTGGGCCGCAGATACTTGCACGTCTAGGTCTAGAAGGAGCCAACCGTAAGGTTAGGGCTAAGTCTTTTGTCCTCGGCTTTCATATTGGACGCCATCTTGGCATCTTCAGTGCCACGCTTTGGATTGTAAGCTACGGGGACGTGGTTTCGTTGGTTTCGTTGGCTGTTTGGGCGCCTTTAGTCTTAGGGGCGTGTGTGTATGGGGGGTTTGGGTTAATATGATTTTAGTGCTGGGGTTTTGGGTAGGTGGTGTTTATGGGATATACAAGATGTTAAGGAGAAGGCTAGATTTGAGCGGTAAAGGTGTTAGAGGTTCTCGTGGTTGAATTGTACAGCAATAGTTTGTCAAGCTGTAGGTCCCGGGGAGGTGCCGGGCGAGAACATACAGGTCGAATAACTTCCCATCCACCTTCACACAAACTGTTTAACGTTGATTTTCGTCTGATGTTAAAACCCAGAAGAAGCGAACAACCCTTACCGGCGCTTACTGTGTTTACAGATGGATCGGGCCAATCGCATAAATCTGTTCTTCTGTGGTGGGATGATCAACGGAGGCAATGGGATTCGGACATAGAGACGGTCTCCGGTTCACCTCAAACAGGAGAACTGAATGCAGTTGTTCGTGTTTTCCGAGAATGGAATGTACCACTCCACCTTGTTACTGATTCTGCTTATGTTGCAGGTATTGTTCCACGAGCTGAAGCTTCTGTGCTGCGGAGTGTTTCGCATTCACAACCCTTTACCCTGTTACAGGAACTTATTTTCCTTTTGGACTCTCGATCTGCGCCTTATTTTGTTATGCATATTAGGTCTCATACCTCGCTACCTGGTTTTCTTGCAGAAGGCAATCGACGAGCTGACCTATTGCCGTGACCAGTTCAAGTACTGCCAGACCGTATTGCACAAGCTAAGCGAAGGCACTCTTTTTTTCCATCGAAACGCTGGAGCTCTTAAGCGACAGTTTGGCCTTGCTGCTCAACAAGCATCAAGTATTATTGCTGTCTGTCCCGATTGTCAAAAACATTCTTTCCCATCAGTTGCTGCAGGAGTTAATCCTAGAGGATTACAAAGCCTACCGTTATGGCAAACAGATGTCACGCATGATTCTGAATTTGGTAGCCTTAAATATATCCACTCTTCCATTGATACATTTCCAGGTGCCTTGGTTGCCTCGTGTCACACAGGAGAAAAGGCACGAGCTGTTCGTAGACATTTAATGCGTGCTTTTGCTGCTTTAGGTATTCCCTTAAGCTGGACCGTTGTCGGTCTTTATCTTTACGTTTCAACAACTGTAAAAACCTCTTTTGCCCTATGGGGTAGAACTCACATTACCGGCATTGCTCATTCCCCCACCGGTCGATCTCTCCTTGAAGGGTCTCATCGGTCTCTGAAACGTTTATGACAACAACAAAAAGGGGGAATGGGCATGGCTATTCCCGAGGAACGGTTACAGAAAGCGTTGTATGTTTTTAATTTTTTGAATTGTTCTTGAATAGATAACGGCCCACCGATAGGTCGACGTTTCACTGCAGCTACCTCCGTCGAGGCACGGGTTAAAGGCCCGGTATCGGTCCGAGATGCAGAAACAGGTAAAATTATGGGACCATATCCTCTTGTTACACGGGGAAAAGGTTATGCTTGTGTCTCTACAGAAAAAGGACCTCGATGGATCCCAGCGAAGAATGTAAGACCTTTCCGTGAACCTTTACCGCAGGCAGCCGATAGCGACACCGACGCTACAGAATGAAATAAAAACTGTGTGAGGATTACTGTTTTGCATTAATGTTAGATACCCAAAATCAGGACATAGGATATAGATTTCGCTTTTTACAGCGCCTAGAACGAGCACTATCACCCTGGATCAAGCCACTGAACAGAGGTAATACTCTCGGACCAAGCGGGGGAAAGGGACGACTCATTGTCCATGGAACGATGATTCCATTGACACTGATAAGGGGAAGGGAGGATTCATAATGAGAGAACAACTAGGTATTACGAAGGAGAACAGGAACGATAAACATGGTTATTTAGTGTTTAATAGGTGTCTGCACGCTTGTCGAGATATCTAGTTAGGTAACAACAGGAGTGGTTTCTGCCCTGAGCCTGGTGGCGCGCACAGCTGCGGCTTGTGTCCTGGCTCAGAGATGTAAACAGGGGCTTCTCTGTTAGGGTAAAGTGTCTCTCTTTGCATCAAAAGGAGGGAATGAAGGGGATGACCCCAGAGGTATGTTCAGAGAAGGCATGCTATGTTTCGAACTTTTTGACGGAAACGGTTCTTGTTTGGTGTGCCCTTCCGCCTACGTATAACGTTAATCCAAAAGAAGGTGATGTTGTTTACACTTTGCATGTCGAGCATTGTCTTTCTGTAGATGCTAATGTAGTAGGAGGCTAGGATGGGAACGTGTCGCAGCGCTTCTTCTCTTATGCAGAGTAACAGCAGGGAAAGCATTAAAGAGTTCAATCACCTTGTTTGGTAGGCAGTTAAGCATGTGAGTCAAAATTGCCGCTGCTTTTTGTTGTTGGTTCAAGGACGTGGCTGTGAGGATTTTGATGGTATGTGCTGCGTGGATTTTAGGCGCCCCACTGCAGCAACATGTTATCAAAATCTGAGAAAATTTCAGCCTTTTCTGGCATCCATTCACTCGATTGGCAGTGTTGTTTGTTTGCTATTACCTTGGTTGCTGTCATGTTTGCAAGGGCCCTGCGGAACATGGCAAACCTGGTACTAGCTGTTCAAAAACAAAAAGGGGAAATTGTAGAATTGTACGGAACAAAGGCAGTGGGTTATTTTGACAGTGATAATATGTCTTAGTTGGTTTTTTATTTGTTCTGTTGCTTAGGCCTTGTTTTTCCTCGTTCGCTTTCAAAGGTTCTTTTGTGCAACAGGAAGGGGGGGAGGTGCAGGAGCGGGCTGGAAACTAGGACCACGCGTGGCAATCGGTCAGCTGAGGGGAGTGTGCTCGAGCTTGTCTAGACAACAATTAACAACATGATGGGGCATGGTTACAGAGCGCAGGGGAGTGGGAGACGGATGGCGCCAAGGAAAGGTAACACCTTGCTGTTAAGTGCCGGTAGTTAACCACCAATCAGGGATTGCCTAGTATGCAAGGCTTAGCCTCAAGAAGCAATTGGTTTAAAACGCGCAGCTTCTGCAAGCGTATAAAACCTCGTGCTTCTGCACAACGCATTGACATTTGCTTGCATCAAGCTGCGTCCCGTCTCTTCATTGGCCGCAGTCAGGTTTACTAGGATCATCTTTAGGTTGGCCTTAGGGGCATCTCGGGCTTACGACAGCTTAGCTGTGTTTCGGTTTCCTAGTTATTCTGACAGGCTCTGGTCCACTCTCTACGCCGTGTGACTGTTGGCTTGGGTTTCTGGTGTGACCGCGGCGGCTGGCACGAGATTTACCAACCCTGAAGGTTGCCGTGACTAAGTCAAGCTTGCGCTTCTTGCTTACTGTTAATTACTGCTGAGTGCCCGTGGGGGTGTGGCTGAGCAAGGCGTCTTGGGCTGCAGTTGGTAGCGTGTGCCTGATGCCTGCTCCTTCGGTCTTAGCAGGAGGCCTAGGGCATTTACACTGGGCCGCAGATACTTGCACGTCTAGGTCTAGCAGGAGCCAACCGTAAGGTTAGGGCTAAGTCTTTTGTCCTCGGCTTTCATATTGGACGCCATCTTGGCATCTTCAGTGCCACGCTTTGGATTGTAAGCTACGGGGACGTGGTTTCGTTGGTTTCGTTGGCTTCGTTGGCTGTTTGGGCGCCTATAGTCTTAGGGGCGTGTGTGTATGGGGGGTTTGGGTTAATATGATTTTAGTGCTGAGGTTTTGGGTAGGTGGTGTTTATGGGATATATAAGATGTTAAGGAGAAGGCTAGGTTTGAGCGGTAAAGGTGTTAGAGGTTCTCGTGGTTGAATTGTACAGCAATAGTTTGTCAAGCTGTAGGTCCCGGGGAGGTGCCGGGCGAGAACATACAGGTCGAATAACTTCCCATCCACCTTCACACAAACTGTTTAACGTTGATTTTCGTCTGATGTTAAAACCCAGAAGAAGCGAACAACCCTTACCGGCGCTTACTGTGTTTACAGATGGATCGGGCCAATCGCATAAATCTGTTCTTCTGTGGTGGGATGATCAACGGAGGCAATGGGATTCGGACATAGAGACGGTCTCCGGTTCACCTCAAACAGGAGAACTGAATGCAGTTGTTCGTGTTTTCCGAGAATGGAATGTACCACTCCACCTTGTTACTGATTCTGCTTATGTTGCAGGTATTGTTCCACGAGCTGAAGCTTCTGTGCTGCGGAGTGTTTCGCATTCACAACCCTTTACCCTGTTACAGGAACTTATTTTCCTTTTGGACTCTCGATCTGCGCCTTATTTTGTTATGCATATTAGGTCTCATACCTCGCTACCTGGTTTTCTTGCAGAAGGCAATCGACGAGCTGACCTATTGCCGTGACCAGTTCAAGTACTGCCAGACCGTATTGCACAAGCTAAGCGAAGGCACTCTTTTTTTCCATCGAAACGCTGGAGCTCTTAAGCGACAGTTTGGCCTTGCTGCTCAACAAGCATCAAGTATTATTGCTGTCTGTCCCGATTGTCAAAAACATTCTTTCCCATCAGTTGCTGCAGGAGTTAATCCTAGAGGATTACAAAGCCTACCGTTATGGCAAACAGATGTCACGCATGATTCTGAATTTGGTAGCCTTAAATATATCCACTCTTCCATTGATACATTTTCAGGTGCCTTGGTTGCCTCGTGTCACACAGGAGAAAAGGCACGAGCTGTTCGTAGACATTTAATGCGTGCTTTTGCTGCTTTAGGTATTCCCTTAAGCTGGGCCGTTGTCGGTCTTTATCTTTACGTTTCAACAACTGTAAAAACCTCTTTTGCCCTATGGGGTAGAACTCACATTACCGGCATTGCTCATTCCCCCACCGGTCGATCTCTCATTGAAGGGTCTCATCGGTCTCTGAAACGTTTATGACAACAACAAAAAGGGGGAATGGGCATGGCTGTTCCCGAGGAACGGTTACAGAAAGCGTTGTATGTTTTTAATTTTTTGAATTGTTCTTGAATAGATAACGACCCACCGATAGGTCGACGTTTCACTGCAGCTACCTCCGTCGAGGCACGGGTTAAAGGCCCGGTATCGGTCCGAGATGCAGAAACAGGTAAAATTATGGGACCATATCCTCTTGTTACACGGGGAAAAGGTTATGCTTGTGTCTCTACAGAAAAAGGACCTCGATGGATCCCAGCGAAGAATGTAAGACCTTCCCGTGAACCTTTACCGCAGGCAGCCGATACTGACACCGACGCTACAGAATGAAATAAAAACTGTGTGAGGATTACTGTTTTGCATTAATGTTAGATACCCAAAATCAGGACATAGGATATAGATTTCGCTTTTTACAGCGCCTAGAACGAGCACTATCACCCTGGATCAAGCCACTGAACAGAGGTAATACTCTCGGACCAAGCGGGGGAACGGGACGACTCATTGTCCATGGAACGATGATTCCATTGACACTGATAAGGGGAAGGGAGGATTCATAATGAGAGAACAACTAGGTATTACGAAGGAGAACAGGAACGATAAACATGGTTATTTAGTGTTTAATAGGTGTCTGCACGCTTGTCGAGATATCTAGTTAGGTAACTACAGGAGTGGTTTCTGCCCTGAGCCTGGTGGCGCGCACAGCTGCGGCTTGTGTCCTGGCTCAGAGATGTAAACAGGGGCTTCTCTGTTAGGGTAAAGTGTCTCTCTTTGCATCAAAAGGAGGGAATGAAGGGGATGACCCCAGAGGTATGTTCAGAGAAGGCATGCTATGTTTCGAACTTTTTGACGGAAACGGTTCTTGTTTGGTGTGCCCTTCCGCCTACGTATAACGTTAATCCAAAAGAAGGTGATGTTGTTTACACTTTGCATGTCGAGCATTGTCTTTCTGTAGATGCTAATGTAGTAGGAGGCTAGGATGGGAACGTGTCGCAGCGCTTCTTCTCTTATGCAGAGTAACAGCAGGGAAAGCATTAAAGAGTTCAATCACCTTGTTTGGTAGGCAGTTAAGCATGTGAGTCAAAATTGCCGCTGCTTTTTGTTGTTGGTTCAAGGACGTGGCTGTGAGGATTTTGATGGTATGTGCTGCGTGGATTTTAGGCGCCCCACTGCAGCAACATGTTATCAAAATCTGAGAAAATTTCAGCCTTTTCTGGCATCCATTCACTCGATTGGCAGTGTTGTTTGTTTGCTATTACCTTGGTTGCTGTCATGTTTGCAAGGGCCCTGCGGAACATGGCAAACCTGGTACTAGCTGTTCAAAAACAAAAAGGGGAAATTGTAGAATTGTACAGAACAAAGGCAGTGGGTTATTTTGACAGTGATAATATGTCTTAGTTGGTTTTTTATTTGTTCTGTTGCTTAGGCCTTGTTTTTCCTCGTTCGCTTTCAAAGGTTCTTTTGTGCAACAGGAAGGGGGGGAGGTGCAGGAGCGGGCTGGAAACTAGGACCACGCGTGGCAATCGGTCAGCTGAGGGGAGTGTGCTCGAGCTTGTCTAGACAACAATTAACAACATGATGGGGCATGGTTACAGAGCGCAGGGGAGTGGGAGACGGATGGCGCCAAGGAAAGGTAACACCTTGCTGTTAAGTGCCGGTAGTTAACCACCAATCAGGGATTGCCTAGTATGCAAGGCTTAGCCTCAAGAAGCAATTGGTTTAAAACGCGCAGCTTCTGCAAGCGTATAAAACCTCGTGCTTCTGCACAACGCATTGACATTTGCTTGCATCAAGCTGCGTCCCGTCTCTTCATTGGCCGCAGTCAGGTTTACTAGGATCATCTTTAGGTTGGCCTTAGGGGTATCTCGGGCTTACGACAGCTTAGCTGTGTTTCGGTTTCCTAGTTATTCTGACAGGCTCTGGTCCACTCTCTACGCCGTGTGACTGTTGGCTTGGGTTTCTGGTGTGACCGCGGCGGCTGGCACGAGATTTACCAACCCTGAAGGTTGCCGTGACTAAGTCAAGCTTGCGCTTCTTGCTTACTGTTAATTACTGCTGAGTGCCCGTGGGGGTGTGGCTGAGCAAGGCGTCTTGGGCTGCAGTTGGTAGCGTGTGCCTGATGCCTGCTCCTTCGGTCTTAGCAGGAGGCCTAGGGCATTTACACTGGGCCGCAGATACTTGCACGTCTAGGTCTAGCAGGAGCCAACCGTAAGGTTAGGGCTAAGTCTTTTGTCCTCGGCTTTCATATTGGACGCCATCTTGGCATCTTCAGTGCCACGCTTTGGATTGTAAGCTACGGGGACGTGGTTTCGTTGGTTTCGTTGGCTTCGTTGGCTGTTTGGGCGCCTATAGTCTTAGGGGCGTGTGTGTATGGGGGGTTTGGGTTAATATGATTTTAGTGCTGAGGTTTTGGGTAGGTGGTGTTTATGGGATATATAAGATGTTAAGGAGAAGGCTAGGTTTGAGCGGTAAAGGTGTTAGAGGTTCTCGTGGTTGAATTGTACAGCAATAGTTTGTCAAGCTGTAGGTCCCGGGGAGGTGCCGGGCGAGAACATACAGGTCGAATAACTTCCCATCCACCTTCACACAAACTGTTTAACGTTGATTTTCGTCTGATGTTAAAACCCAGAAGAAGCGAACAACCCTTACCGGCGCTTACTGTGTTTACAGATGGATCGGGCCAATCGCATAAATCTGTTCTTCTGTGGTGGGATGATCAACGGAGGCAATGGGATTCGGACATAGAGACGGTCTCCGGTTCACCTCAAACAGGAGAACTGAATGCAGTTGTTCGTGTTTTCCGAGAATGGAATGTACCACTCCACCTTGTTACTGATTCTGCTTATGTTGCAGGTATTGTTCCACGAGCTGAAGCTTCTGTGCTGCGGAGTGTTTCGCATTCACAACCCTTTACCCTGTTACAGGAACTTATTTTCCTTTTGGACTCTCGATCTGCGCCTTATTTTGTTATGCATATTAGGTCTCATACCTCGCTACCTGGTTTTCTTGCAGAAGGCAATCGACGAGCTGACCTATTGCCGTGACCAGTTCAAGTACTGCCAGACCGTATTGCACAAGCTAAGCGAAGGCACTCTTTTTTTCCATCGAAACGCTGGAGCTCTTAAGCGACAGTTTGGCCTTGCTGCTCAACAAGCATCAAGTATTATTGCTGTCTGTCCCGATTGTCAAAAACATTCTTTCCCATCAGTTGCTGCAGGAGTTAATCCTAGAGGATTACAAAGCCTACCGTTATGGCAAACAGATGTCACGCATGATTCTGAATTTGGTAGCCTTAAATATATCCACTCTTCCATTGATACATTTTCAGGTGCCTTGGTTGCCTCGTGTCACACAGGAGAAAAGGCACGAGCTGTTCGTAGACATTTAATGCGTGCTTTTGCTGCTTTAGGTATTCCCTTAAGCTGGGCCGTTGTCGGTCTTTATCTTTACGTTTCAACAACTGTAAAAACCTCTTTTGCCCTATGGGGTAGAACTCACATTACCGGCATTGCTCATTCCCCCACCGGTCGATCTCTCCTTGAAGGGTCTCATCGGTCTCTGAAACGTTTATGACAACAACAAAAAGGGGGAATGGGCATGGCTGTTCCCGAGGAACGGTTACAGAAAGCGTTGTATGTTTTTAATTTTTTGAATTGTTCTTGAATAGATAACGACCCACCGATAGGTCGACGTTTCACTGCAGCTACCTCCGTCGAGGCACGGGTTAAAGCCCCGGTATCGGTCCGAGATGCAGAAACAGGTAAAATTATGGGACCATATCCTCTTGTTACACGGGGAAAAGGTTATGCTTGTGTCTCTACAGAAAAAGGACCTCGATGGATCCCAGCGAAGAATGTAAGACCTTTCCGTGAACCTTTACCGCAGGCAGCCGATACCGACACCGACGCTACAGAATGAAATAAAAACTGTGTGAGGATTACTGTTTTGCATTAATGTTAGATACCCAAAATCAGGACATAGGATATAGATTTCGCTTTTTACAGCGCCTAGAACGAGCACTATCACCCTGGATCAAGCCACTGAACAGAGGTAATACTCTCGGACCAAGCGGGGGAACGGGACGACTCATTGTCCATGGAACGATGATTCCATTGACACTGATAAGGGGAAGGGAGGATTCATAATGAGAGAACAACTAGGTATTACGAAGGAGAACAGGAACTGGGGGAAGAAGGGGCAACAGAGCAGAGGTGATGAGGTGTTTGTCACATCCATAGGATGTCTTGGCATGCTTAATCGAACTTGCAGGAGACAAATTGTGTGGCCAGGTGGATGACACCCCTTGGTTATGAACCTCATCCATAGCATCCTTGAAAAGTCAGCATTATTTTTTTTGGTGCGGAGAAGGAAGGATTCTCTTGGTTATAGCTGGAGAGGCGTAGAAGTCAGTCTTTTCAATGTTTCATGAGCACAATGCTCTCTTCTCAAAGCAGAGGAATGCTTGTGCTCTGCTGAAGAGCAGAAGTGCTTGTAGCTGACCGCTGGTGAGTCAGTGCCAATACTGGCAGTAGGCAGTTACTTAGGGCACGAGACAGAAGCGGTGGCCTGTCCTACCTGGCCCTATATATTATAATATAAAATAATGTACATCCATACATATATAGATAGATATAAAAAATATAATTCTTTTTAGATCCACGGGACGGATTACGCAATAATCAAGGCTGAGCACCAATTCCACCGACACCTCATTGGCAAGAAAGCAGCTAAACGGTAAGTGGAGTGCCTTTCTAGTCCTTCCCATGCTCACACTCTTCGTGTTTAGTAGATGGTATCAGGGGCTCTGTAGCTCACCCAGTGTGCTGTCTCCATCACATTTCCTCTGCTTTTCTGGAGTGGTGGTGGTACAAGGAGAGAAATGGGCCGTCAGGCCTTGCGATGGCTTGAACGGGTGAAAGTACCTTGGGAGCCTGAACAGTAGTGGAATTACTTTGATGTGTCCTGGAGGAATTTTTTTTTTTTTTTTTTCCACACGCTGCTCTGTGCGAATGACATTTTAGCAGCCAGTTGTGGGTGGTGGAAATGTGCTTGGTGAGCTTCTCCCTGTAGAGGAATGAAGGCGGTGGGTTGATTAGCATTGATAACACGCAGCTGTGGCCTTGCCTCAGAGGCAGTGGGTTGATTGACATGGGCGATGTGCAGGTGTAGCTGGTTCCCGCTAAGGGGTTAAATAGCCCTGTGGCTTGTGGGAGAGGGTGTCAGCTGGAGGAGGAGCAGTGTGGTCTGGCCTCTGGAGGAAGGTGCTACAGCACCGGCAGTAGAATATGGCCAACGCTAAAGCCTTGTTGCGGTCTGCTAGTTTGATAGCACTGCAACGTGTCCCCAGCCAAGAGTTTGGGGTAGAAAGGAACGATTATCCTCTGCTCTAAATGTGATACTGTTTGGGGAAGAAACACGCCTGGCTCTGACAAGGGAACAATGGGCTCTGTAGATGCCACGGTATTTACTTGGACAGGCTCTCGTGTGGCACAGGTCTGCTCTCGCTGAACTCCAGGGGGAAGAGGCAATTTCCCCTGGCTCAACCCTACCCCACCGAGCCCTTCCCAGAGGCGGCTTTACTTCTTCATCAGCCTCTGAGCAGTGATAATCCAGGTGCCTTGCTTCCAGGTCCTTGCCTAGCAGACGGCGTCACCACAGTCCTTGCCTCGAAGTGAACAGGATGAAGGATCTGTACAAGGTGTCTGTGCGCATTCCCCCGGACAACGAGAAGAGCAACCCGATCAGAATGGAAGGAGACCCACAGGGGGTCCCACAGGCCAAGAGCGAGCTGCTGGAACTCGCTTCCCGTATGGTGAGTGGGTAGGACGTGATGTTTGGGAGACTGCAGGGTTTGGGCTCTCGTGTTCCCTTGTAACCTTCTGGTGCGAGTGTGTGCCCCTTGCCCACGGAGCACTTGGATCTCATGACAAGTGCAAGTTCCTCTTCACAAATGTCTTCCCCTGTTCCCTCGGGTAGCCCTTCTCTGTCAACGCAGAGTGAATTTGGTCTGGAGAAAAGAGGGACAGTGCTGGCAAGTAAACCGTCGGGCAGCAAACCGCTAAGTCAAAGTAGATGGCTCTCCGGCTGAACACTCAGTGTGCCCTCTGTTCCCGTCAGGAAAATGAACACGCTGCGGACCTAATCGTTGAGCAGAAATTCCACCGGACCATCACTGGGCAGAAGGCTGAGCGGGTCTGGGAAATCCGGGAGCAATTCCCAGAGGTAAGGCTTTGTAGGAGAGGAGGAATCCAGAGGGGTTCTTTCCTCCATGGGTAGTAGGCCTGTCGTCACAGAAGTCGTAACTTTAGTGGCTCTGTAGCGCAAGTGTCTGAGAAGATAGTTCTTTTAGCCAGAGGCCGCTAACACGGTTCCCCGTTTCTGAATGGGAAAAGGGCATGTGTAGGATCCCCCCAACCTTTGCATGTGTCTGACACAAGGGTTCTTGCTTTTGCTTGAGCTAACTCTAAATGACCGCTCCTGCAGGTTATCATCAACTTCCCAGACCCTGCACACAAGAGTGACATCGTCCAACTCCGAGGTCCCAAAAACGAGGTGGAGAAGTGCACCGAGTACATGCAAAAGACGGTGGCAGACCTGGTAAGGAGGTCTTCTGCCTGCACTTCCCTCCTCCGTGCCTGGATAACCCTGGGGCAAAGCAGAGCTCTACTGGCTTGGGTAGAGCTAAAACACCTCAAGAGGAGGGAGCTGTCGACGCTGTTTTGGCTGAATGGAGGCAGGGGGTAGTACCTGTTATGGGAAGGCTATAGGGGAACGTCCTTGCCTTTGTTTAGTCTTACAAGTCCCTCGTATAGAGAACTTCCTTGGGTCTAAGCCTCTTTTCAAAAGCTCGTTTATCAGAGTTCCTGAAGTCGGGCCTCCCTTGCCACGACAGTGTAATCTTCAGTTCTCCCTTCCTTTCTCCCTTAGGTTGAAAACAGCTTTTCTATTTCTGTCCCCATCTGCAAACAGTTCCACAAGAACATCGTAGGGAAAGGAGGTGCCAACATCAAGAAGGTGAGATATTGCTCCTAACTCAAGTGCTCGTGATGATCACTGCCTGCAGCAAAATCCCACTGGATGCTCTCTCCTGCCCATTGGTGATGTCCAATATAGCCTGCGAGGGTTTTTCTTCTGACATGGGACACTTCTGAGATGATTTTTTTTTTTTTTCCCTTTGTGGCAGATCCGTAAAGAAAGCAACACCAAAATTGATCTCCCAGCAAAGAACAGCAACTCGGAGACAATTGTTATCACAGGCAAGAGGGCAAACTGTGAGGCTGCTCGCCACAGGATAACATCACTTTGGAAGGACCTACAGAAGATGTGCATGTGGCTCAGGAACAGATTGAAGCCATGCTCAAGGAACTGGTGAGCTGGAGTTACTAGTTCCAGTAAGAAACTGGGGGAAGAAGGGGCAACAGAGCAGAGGTGATGAGGTGTTTGTCACATCCATAGGATGTCTTGGCATGCTTAATCGAACTTGCAGGAGACAAATTGTGTGGCCAGGTGGATGACACCCCTTGGTTATGAACCTCATCCATAGCATCCTTGAAAAGTCAGCATTATTTTTTTTGGTGCGGAGAAGGAAGGATTCTCTTGGTTATAGCTGGAGAGGCATAGAAGTCAGTCTTTTCAATGTTTCATGAGCACAATGCTCTCTTCTCAAAGCAGAGGAATGCTTGTGCTCTGCTGAAGAGCAGAAGTGCTTGTAGCTGACCGCTGGTGAGTCAGTGCCAATAGTGGCAGTAGGCAGTTACTTAGGGCACGAGACAGAAGCGGTGGCCTGTCCTACCTGGCCCTATATATTATAATATAAAATAATGTACATCCATACATATATAGATAGATATAAAAGATATAATTCTTTTTAGATCCACGGGACGGATTACGCAATAATCAAGGCTGACCACCAATTCCACCGACACCTCATTGGCAAGAAAGCAGCTAAACGGTAAGTGGAGTGCCTTTCTAGTCCTTCCCATGCTCACACTCTTCGTGTTTAGTAGATGGTATCAGGGGCTCTGTAGCTCACCCAGTGTGCTGTCTCCATCACATTTCCTCTGCTTTTCTGGAGTGGTGGTGGTACAAGGAGAGAAATGGGCCGTCAGGCCTTGCGATGGCTTGAACGGGTGAAAGTACCTTGGGAGCCTGAACAGTAGTGGAATTACTTTGATGTGTCCTGGAGGAATTTTTTTTTTTTTTTTTTTTTCCACACGCTGCTCTGTGCGAATGACATTTTAGCAGCCAGTTGTGGGTGGTGGAAATGTGCTTGGTGAGCTTCTCCCTGTAGAGGAATGAAGGCGGTGGGTTGATTAGCATTGATAACACGCAGCTGTGGCCTTGCCTCAGAGGCAGTGGGTTGATTGACATGGGCGATGTGCAGGTGTAGCTGGTTCCCGCTAAGGGGTTAAATAGCCCTGTGGCTTGTGGGAGAGGGTGTCAGCTGGAGGAGGAGCAGTGTGGTCTGGCCTCTGGAGGAAGGTGCTACAGCACCGGCAGTAGAATATGGCCAACGCTAAAGCCTTGTTGCGGTCTGCTAGTTTGATAGCACTGCAACGTGTCCCCAGCCAAGAGTTTGGGGTAGAAAGGAACGATTATCCTCTGCTCTAAATGTGATACTGTTTGGGGAAGAAACACGCCTGGCTCTGACAAGGGAACAATGGGCTCTGTAGATGCCACGGTATTTACTTGGACAGGCTCTCGTGTGGCACAGGTCTGCTCTCGCTGAACTCCAGGGGGAAGAGGCAATTTCCCCTGGCTCAACCCTACCCCACCGAGCCCTTCCCAGAGGCGGCTTTACTTCTTCATCAGCCTCTGAGCAGTGATAATCCAGGTGCCTTGCTTCCAGGTCTTTGCCTAGCAGACGGCGTCACCACAGTCCTTGCCTCGAAGTGAACAGGATGAAGGATCTGTACAAGGTGTCTGTGCGCATTCCCCCGGACAACGAGAAGAGCAACCCGATCAGAATGGAAGGAGACCCACAGGGGGTCCCACAGGCCAAGAGCGAGCTGCTGGAACTCGCTTCCCGTATGGTGAGTGGGTAGGACGTGATGTTTGGGAGACTGCAGGGTTTGGGCTCTCGTGTTCCCTTGTAACCTTCTGGTGCGAGTGTGTGCCCCTTGCCCACGGAGCACTTGGATCTCATGACAAGTGCAAGTTCCTCTTCACAAATGTCTTCCCCTGTTCCCTCGGGTAGCCCTTCTCTGTCAACGCAGAGTGAATTTGGTCTGGAGAAAAGAGGGACAGTGCTGGCAAGTAAACCGTCGGGCAGCAAACCGCTAAGTCAAAGTAGATGGCTCTCCGGCTGAACACTCAGTGTGCCCTCTGTTCCCGTCAGGAAAATGAACACGCTGCGGACCTAATCGTTGAGCAGAAATTCCACCGGACCATCACTGGGCAGAAGGCTGAGCGGGTCTGGGAAATCCGGGAGCAATTCCCAGAGGTAAGGCTTTGTAGGAGAGGAGGAATCCAGAGGGGTTCTTTCCTACATGGGTAGTAGGCCTGTCGTCACAGAAGTCGTAACTTTAGTGGCTCTGTAGCGCAAGTGTCTGAGAAGATAGTTCTTTTAGCCAGAGGCCGCTAACACGGTTCCCCTTTTCTGAATGGGAAAAGGGCATGTGTAGGATCCCCCCAACCTTTGCATGTGTCTGACACAAGGGTTCTTGCTTTTGCTTGAGCTAACTCTAAATGACCGCTCCTGCAGGTTATCATCAACTTCCCAGACCCTGCACACAAGAGTGACATCGTCCAACTCCGAGGTCCCAAAAACGAGGTGGAGAAGTGCACCGAGTACATGCAAAAGACGGTGGCAGACCTGGTAAGGAGGTCTTCTGCCTGCACTTCCCTCCTCCGTGCCTGGATAACCCTGGGGCAAAGCAGAGCTCTACTGGCTTGGGTAGAGCTAAAACACCTCAAGAGGAGGGAGCTGTCGACGCTGTTTTGGCTGAATGGAGGCAGGGGGTAGTACCTGTTATGGGAAGGCTATAGGGGAACGTCCTTGCCTTTGTTTAGTCTTACAAGTCCCTCGTATAGAGAACTTCCTTGGGTCTAAGCCTCTTTTCAAAAGCTCGTTTATCAGAGTTCCTGAAGTCGGGCCTCCCTTGCCACGACAGTGTAATCTTCAGTTCTCCCTTCCTTTCTCCCTTAGGTTGAAAACAGCTTTTCTATTTCTGTCCCCATCTGCAAACAGTTCCACAAGAACATCGTGGGGAAAGGAGGTGCCAACATCAAGAAGGTGAGATATTGCTCCTAACTCAAGTGCTCGTGATGATCACTGCCTGCAGCAAAATCCCACTGGATGCTCTCTCCTGCCCATTGGTGATGTCCAATATAGCCTGCGAGGGTTTTTCTTCTGACATGGGACGCTTCTGAGATGATTTTTTATTTTTTTTTCCTTTGTGGCAGATCCGTAAAGAAAGCAACACCATAATTGATCTCCCAGCAAAGAACAGCAACTCGGAGACAATTGTTAGCACAGGCAAGAGGGCAAACTGTGAGGCTGCTCGCCACAGGATAACATCACTTTGGAAGGACCTACAGAAGATGTGCATGTGGCTCAGGAACCGATTGAAGCCATGCTCAAGGAACTGGTGAGCTGGAGTTACTAGTTCCAGTAAGAAACTGGGGGAAGAAGGGGCAACAGAGCAGAGGTGATGAGGTGTTTGTCACATCCATAGGATGTCTTGGCATGCTTAATCGAACTTGCAGGAGACAAATTGTGTGGCCAGGTGGATGACACCCCTTGGTTATGAACCTCATCCATAGCATCCTTGAAAAGTCAGCATTAATTTTTTTGGTGCGGAGAAGGAAGGATTCTCTTGGTTATAGCTGGAGAGGCATAGAAGTCAGTCTTTTCAATGTTTCATGAGCACAATGCTCTCTTCTCAAAGCAGAGGAATGCTTGTGCTCTGCTGAAGAGCAGAAGTGCTTGTAGCTGACCGCTGGTGAGTCAGTGCCAATAGTGGCAGTAGGCAGTTACTTAGGGCACGAGACAGAAGCGGTGGCCTGTCCTACCTGGCCCTATATATTATAATATAAAATAATGTACATACATACATATATAGATAGATATAAAAGATATAATTCTTTTTAGATCCACGGGACGGATTACGCAATAATCAAGGCTGACCACCAATTCCACCGACACCTCATTGGCAAGAAAGCAGCTAAACGGTAAGTGGAGTGCCTTTCTAGTCCTTCCCATGCTCACACTCTTCGTGTTTAGTAGATGGTATCAGGGGCTCTGTAGCTCACCCAGTGTGCTGTCTCCATCACATTTCCTCTGCTTTTCTGGAGTGGTGGTGGTACAAGGAGAGAAATGGGCCGTCAGGCCTTGCGATGGCTTGAACGGGTGAAAGTACCTTGGGAGCCTGAACAGTAGTGGAATTACTTTGATGTGTCCTGGAGGAATTTTTTTTTTTTTTTTTTTTTCCACACGCTGCTCTGTGCGAATGACATTTTAGCAGCCAGTTGTGGGTGGTGGAAATGTGCTTGGTGAGCTTCTCCCTGTAGAGGAATGAAGGCGGTGGGTTGATTAGCATTGATAACACGCAGCTGTGGCCTTGCCTCAGAGGCAGTGGGTTGATTGACATGGGCGATGTGCAGGTGTAGCTGGTTCCCGCTAAGGGGTTAAATAGCCCTGTGGCTTGTGGGAGAGGGTGTCAGCTGGAGGAGGAGCAGTGTGGTCTGGCCTCTGGAGGAAGGTGCTACAGCACCGGCAGTAGAATATGGCCAACGCTAAAGCCTTGTTGCGGTCTGCTAGTTTGATAGCACTGCAACGTGTCCCCAGCCAAGAGTTTGGGGTAGAAAGGAACGATTATCCTCTGCTCTAAATGTGATACTGTTTGGGGAAGAAACACGCCTGGCTCTGACAAGGGAACAATGGGCTCTGTAGATGCCACGGTATTTACTTGGACAGGCTCTCGTGTGGCACAGGTCTGCTCTCGCTGAACTCCAGGGGGAAGAGGCAATTTCCCCTGGCTCAACCCTACCCCACCGAGCCCTTCCCAGAGGCGGCTTTACTTCTTCATCAGCCTCTGAGCAGTGATAATCCAGGTGCCTTGCTTCCAGGTCCTTGCCTAGCAGACGGCGTCACCACAGTCCTTGCCTCGAAGTGAACAGGATGAAGGATCTGTACAAGGTGTCTGTGCGCATTCCCCCGGACAACGAGAAGAGCAACCCGATCAGAATGGAAGGAGACCCACAGGGGGTCCCACAGGCCAAGAGCGAGCTGCTGGAACTCGCTTCCCGTATGGTGAGTGGGTAGGACGTGATGTTTGGGAGACTGCAGGGTTTGGGCTCTCGTGTTCCCTTGTAACCTTCTGGTGCGAGTGTGTGCCCCTTGCCCACGGAGCACTTGGATCTCATGACAAGTGCAAGTTCCTCTTCACAAATGTCTTCCCCTGTTCCCTCGGGTAGCCCTTCTCTGTCAACGCAGAGTGAATTTGGTCTGGAGAAAAGAGGGACAGTGCTGGCAAGTAAACCGTCGGGCAGCAAACCGCTAAGTCAAAGTAGATGGCTCTCCGGCTGAACACTCAGTGTGCCCTCTGTTCCCGTCAGGAAAATGAACACGCTGCGGACCTAATCGTTGAGCAGAAATTCCACCGGACCATCACTGGGCAGAAGGCTGAGCGGGTCTGGGAAATCCGGGAGCAATTCCCAGAGGTAAGGCTTTGTAGGAGAGGAGGAATCCAGAGGGGTTCTTTCCTACATGGGTAGTAGGCCTGTCGTCACAGAAGTCGTAACTTTAGTGGCTCTGTAGCGCAAGTGTCTGAGAAGATAGTTCTTTTAGCCAGAGGCCGCTAACACGGTTCCCCTTTTCTGAATGGGAAAAGGGCATGTGTAGGATCCCCCCAACCTTTGCATGTGTCTGACACAAGGGTTCTTGCTTTTGCTTGAGCTAACTCTAAATGACCGCTCCTGCAGGTTATCATCAACTTCCCAGACCCTGCACACAAGAGTGACATCGTCCAACTCCGAGGTCCCAAAAACGAGGTGGAGAAGTGCACCGAGTACATGCAAAAGACGGTGGCAGACCTGGTAAGGAGGTCTTCTGCCTGCACTTCCCTCCTCCGTGCCTGGATAACCCTGGGGCAAAGCAGAGCTCTACTGGCTTGGGTAGAGCTAAAACACCTCAAGAGGAGGGAGCTGTCGACGCTGTTTTGGCTGAATGGAGGCAGGGGGTAGTACCTGTTATGGGAAGGCTATAGGGGAACGTCCTTGCCTTTGTTTAGTCTTACAAGTCCCTCGTATAGAGAACTTCCTTGGGTCTAAGCCTCTTTTCAAAAGCTCGTTTATCAGAGTTCCTGAAGTCGGGCCTCCCTTGCCACGACAGTGTAATCTTCAGTTCTCCCTTCCTTTCTCCCTTAGGTTGAAAACAGCTTTTCTATTTCTGTCCCCATCTGCAAACAGTTCCACAAGAACATCGTGGGGAAAGGAGGTGCCAACATCAAGAAGGTGAGATATTGCTCCTAACTCAAGTGCTCGTGATGATCACTGCCTGCAGCAAAATCCCACTGGATGCTCTCTCCTGCCCATTGGTGATGTCCAATATAGCCTGCGAGGGTTTTTCTTCTGACATGGGACGCTTCTGAGATGATTTTTTATTTTTTTTTCCTTTGTGGCAGATCCGTAAAGAAAGCAACACCATAATTGATCTCCCAGCAAAGAACAGCAACTCGGAGACAATTGTTAGCACAGGCAAGAGGGCAAACTGTGAGGCTGCTCGCCACAGGATAACATCACTTTGGAAGGACCTACAGAAGATGTGCATGTGGCTCAGGAACCGATTGAAGCCATGCTCAAGGAACTGGTGAGCTGGAGTTACTAGTTCCAGTAAGAAACTGGGGGAAGAAGGGGCAACAGAGCAGAGGTGATGAGGTGTTTGTCACATCCATAGGATGTCTTGGCATGCTTAATCGAACTTGCAGGAGACAAATTGTGTGGCCAGGTGGATGACACCCCTTGGTTATGAACCTCATCCATAGCATCCTTGAAAAGTCAGCATTAATTTTTTTGGTGCGGAGAAGGAAGGATTCTCTTGGTTATAGCTGGAGAGGCATAGAAGTCAGTCTTTTCAATGTTTCATGAGCACAATGCTCTCTTCTCAAAGCAGAGGAATGCTTGTGCTCTGCTGAAGAGCAGAAGTGCTTGTAGCTGACCGCTGGTGAGTCAGTGCCAATACTGGCAGTAGGCAGTTACTTAGGGCACGAGACAGAAGCGGTGGCCTGTCCTACCTGGCCCTATATATTATAATATAAAATAATGTACATCCATACATATATAGATAGATATAAAAGATATAATTCTTTTTAGATCCACGGGACGGATTACGCAATAATCAAGGCTGACCACCAATTCCACCGACACCTCATTGGCAAGAAAGCAGCTAAACGGTAAGTGGAGTGCCTTTCTAGTCCTTCCCATGCTCACACTCTTCGTGTTTAGTAGATGGTATCAGGGGCTCTGTAGCTCACCCAGTGTGCTGTCTCCATCACATTTCCTCTGCTTTTCTGGAGTGGTGGTGGTACAAGGAGAGAAATGGGCCGTCAGGCCTTGCGATGGCTTGAACGGGTGAAAGTACCTTGGGAGCCTGAACAGTAGTGGAATTACTTTGATGTGTCCTGGAGGAATTTTTTTTTTTTTTTTTTTTTCCACACGCTGCTCTGTGCGAATGACATTTTAGCAGCCAGTTGTGGGTGGTGGAAATGTGCTTGGTGAGCTTCTCCCTGTAGAGGAATGAAGGCGGTGGGTTGATTAGCATTGATAACACGCAGCTGTGGCCTTGCCTCAGAGGCAGTGGGTTGATTGACATGGGCGATGTGCAGGTGTAGCTGGTTCCCGCTAAGGGGTTAAATAGCCCTGTGGCTTGTGGGAGAGGGTGTCAGCTGGAGGAGGAGCAGTGTGGTCTGGCCTCTGGAGGAAGGTGCTACAGCACCGGCAGTAGAATATGGCCAACGCTAAAGCCTTGTTGCGGTCTGCTAGTTTGATAGCACTGCAACGTGTCCCCAGCCAAGAGTTTGGGGTAGAAAGGAACGATTATCCTCTGCTCTAAATGTGATACTGTTTGGGGAAGAAACACGCCTGGCTCTGACAAGGGAACAATGGGCTCTGTAGATGCCACGGTATTTACTTGGACAGGCTCTCGTGTGGCACAGGTCTGCTCTCGCTGAACTCCAGGGGGAAGAGGCAATTTCCCCTGGCTCAACCCTACCCCACCGAGCCCTTCCCAGAGGCGGCTTTACTTCTTCATCAGCCTCTGAGCAGTGATAATCCAGGTGCCTTGCTTCCAGGTCCTTGCCTAGCAGACGGCGTCACCACAGTCCTTGCCTCGAAGTGAACAGGATGAAGGATCTGTACAAGGTGTCTGTGCGCATTCCCCCGGACAACGAGAAGAGCAACCCGATCAGAATGGAAGGAGACCCACAGGGGGTCCCACAGGCCAAGAGCGAGCTGCTGGAACTCGCTTCCCGTATGGTGAGTGGGTAGGACGTGATGTTTGGGAGACTGCAGGGTTTGGGCTCTCGTGTTCCCTTGTAACCTTCTGGTGCGAGTGTGTGCCCCTTGCCCACGGAGCACTTGGATCTCATGACAAGTGCAAGTTCCTCTTCACAAATGTCTTCCCCTGTTCCCTCGGGTAGCCCTTCTCTGTCAACGCAGAGTGAATTTGGTCTGGAGAAAAGAGGGACAGTGCTGGCAAGTAAACCGTCGGGCAGCAAACCGCTAAGTCAAAGTAGACGGCTCTCCGGCTGAACACTCAGTGTGCCCTCTGTTCCCGTCAGGAAAATGAACACGCTGCGGACCTAATCGTTGAGCAGAAATTCCACCGGACCATCACTGGGCAGAAGGCTGAGCGGGTCTGGGAAATCCGGGAGCAATTCCCAGAGGTAAGGCTTTGTAGGAGAGGAGGAATCCAGAGGGGTTCTTTCCTCCATGGGTAGTAGGCCTGTCGTCACAGAAGTCGTAACTTTAGTGGCTCTGTAGCGCAAGTGTCTGAGAAGATAGTTCTTTTAGCCAGAGGCCGCTAACACGGTTCCCCGTTTCTGAATGGGAAAAGGGCATGTGTAGGATCCCCCCAACCTTTGCATGTGTCTGACACAAGGGTTCTTGCTTTTGCTTGAGCTAACTCTAAATGACCGCTCCTGCAGGTTATCATCAACTTCCCAGACCCTGCACACAAGAGTGACATCGTCCAACTCCGAGGTCCCAAAAACGAGGTGGAGAAGTGCACCGAGTACATGCAAAAGACGGTGGCAGACCTGGTAAGGAGGTCTTCTGCCTGCACTTCCCTCCTCCGTGCCTGGATAACCCTGGGGCAAAGCAGAGCTCTACTGGCTTGGGTAGAGCTAAAACACCTCAAGAGGAGGGAGCTGTCGACGCTGTTTTGGCTGAATGGAGGCAGGGGGTAGTACCTGTTATGGGAAGGCTATAGGGGAACGTCCTTGCCTTTGTTTAGTCTTACAAGTCCCTCGTATAGAGAACTTCCTTGGGTCTAAGCCTCTTTTCAAAAGCTCGTTTATCAGAGTTCCTGAAGTCGGGCCTCCCTTGCCACGACAGTGTAATCTTCAGTTCTCCCTTCCTTTCTCCCTTAGGTTGAAAACAGCTTTTCTATTTCTGTCCCCATCTGCAAACAGTTCCACAAGAACATCGTAGGGAAAGGAGGTGCCAACATCAAGAAGGTGAGATGCTGCTCCTAACTCAAGTGCTCGTGATGATCACTGCCTGCAGCAAAATCCCACTGGATGCTCTCTCCTGCCCATTGGTGATGTCCAATATAGCCTGCGAGGGTTTTTCTTCTGACATGGGACACTTCTGAGATGATTTTTTTTTTTTTTCCCTTTGTGGCAGATCCGTAAAGAAAGCAACACCAAAATTGATCTCCCAGCAAAGAACAGCAACTCGGAGACAATTGTTATCACAGGCAAGAGGGCAAACTGTGAGGCTGCTCGCCACAGGATAACATCACTTTGGAAGGACCTACAGAAGATGTGCATGTGGCTCAGGAACCGATTGAAGCCATGCTCAAGGAACTGGTGAGCTGGAGTTACTAGTTCCAGTAAGAAACTGGGGGAAGAAGGGGCAACAGAGCAGAGGTGATGAGGTGTTTGTCACATCCATAGGATGTCTTGGCATGCTTAATCGAACTTGCAGGAGACAAATTGTGTGGCCAGGTGGATGACACCCCTTGGTTATGAACCTCATCCATAGCATCCTTGAAAAGTCAGCATTAATTTTTTTGGTGCGGAGAAGGAAGGATTCTCTTGGTTATAGCTGGAGAGGCGTAGAAGTCAGTCTTTTCAATGTTTCATGAGCACAATGCTCTCTTCTCAAAGCAGAGGAATGCTTGTGCTCTGCTGAAGAGCAGAAGTGCTTGTAGCTGACCGCTGGTGAGTCAGTGCCAATACTGGCAGTAGGCAGTTACTTAGGGCACGAGACAGAAGCGGTGGCCTGTCCTACCTGGCCCTATATAATATATATATATGTATGTATGTGCGTACAATATTATATATATATAAAATTCTTTTTAGATCCACGGGATGGATTACGCAGTAATCAAGGCTGAGCACCAATTCCACCGACACCTTATTGGCAAGTGTGAAGAGGAAGATGAAGCCCAAGGCTCACAGTATCGGTGGATCTCATTTGATGGTGCCTCCCTGTGGTGTGGCTAGTCAGCTGAATACCTGAATGCCGGTTGGGATGGCGATGATTATAGTGGCGGAGATGAAGTATGCTCGGCTGTCTACGTCTATTCCGACAGTGAATATGTGGTGGGCTCATATGACAAAGCCCAGGAATCCAATCGATAGTATAGCTCAGACTATTCCTATGTAGCCGAATGGTTCTTTTTTGCCTGCGTAATACGTTACAACATGTGAGATGATTCCAAAGCCGTGAAGGATTAAGATGTAAACTTCCTGGTGGCCAAAGAATCAGAACAGGTGCTGGTAGAGAATGGGGTCTCCCCCTCCAGCGGGGTCAATGAAAAGTGTTTAGGTTTCGGTCGGTCAGTAGTATGGTGATGCCGGCGGCCAGGACTGGAAGTGAGGGCACTAGGAGTACGGATCATACGAATAGGGGAGTTGGATATTGCGATAAGGCAGGGGGGGTTATGTTAATGGCTGTTGTGTTAAAGTTGATGGCCCCTAAGATGGAAGACACACCTGCGAGGTGTAGGGAGAAGATGGCTAGGTCTACTGAGGCGCCAGCATGGGCTAGGTTGCCTGCTAGGGGCGGGTATATGGTTCATCCTGTTCCGACTCCAGCTTCTACTGTGGAGGACGCTAGGAGCAGTAGGAAGGACGGAGGAAGTAGTTCAGAAACCGATGTTGTTTATGCGGGGGAATGCTATGTCTGGGGCTCCAATTATAAGGGGGACTAGTCAGTTTCCAAACCCTTCGATTATAATAGCTATAACTGTGAAGAAGATTCTTACGAAGGCATGGGCGGTGATGATGACATTGTAGATTTGGTCGTCTCCTAGGAGAGTTCCTGGTTGGCCAAGTTCTGCTCGAATAAGGAGGCTGAGGGCGGTACTCGGCTATGCCTGCCCATGCTCCGAAGAGTAGGTATAGGGTGCCGATGTCATTGTGGTTTGTTGAAACTAGTCATCGGTTGATGAAGGTCACGGGTCAGGTGGCTGAGTGTTTAGGCGTTAGGCTGTAGTCCTTTTTACAGAGGTTGAATTCCTCTTCTTATCGACTCTGTGGTGAAGTTCATGTTGAGTTGCAAACTCATTGATGTACGCTGAGAGTGTGCCGGAGTCTGGTAGACAGAAGCTCGTTGGTTTGAGCGTCTAGCTGTTAATTAGAAGTTTATGGGATCGAGGCCCGTCTGTCTAGGCTTATCGTGGAGGCCCTAGCTGAATTAGAGTATCTGCGTTGCATTTAGATGGTGCAGGTTTAGTGTCCTGCGGGCCTTAGTGGTGTGGGCAGAAACTAAGAGGATTTAACTCTTAGTTAAGGCTTTGAAGGCCTTCGGTTTGGTAGGCAGGGGATCCTAAGTTTCTTAGGTAACGGTCAGGATTGCGGGAGAAGGGGGGAGAAGGAGGACTGACAGAGAAATTAAGGTAGCAATTGGTGTGCCTGTGGATTTGTTATTGTATCATTGTTTTATGAAGCTTGTAGTGTTTGGTGGGAGTGTGGAGCAATATGCAAGGCGTAGGTAGAAAAATAAACCTTGTAGGGAGAGTATTGAAATAATTATGGCTGCGGTTGATATCTCTTGCTTAGTTAGTTCCTGGATAATGAGTCATTTTGGTAAAAAGCCAGGGAGTGGGGGCAGGCCGGCTAGGGATAGTAGTGCTAGCGTCAAGGATGCGTTTAGTGATGGTATTTTTGTTCAGGAGGTTATTATTGTGGATAGTTTTGAGGAGTTGGTTGTGTTGAGGGCTAAGAAAATGGAGGCGGTTCTTAAGGAGTATAGGTAGAAGGTTATTAATGTTAGCTTGGGGTTGTATATGAGGATGATGGTTATTCAGCCTAGGTGGGCGATCGATGAGAAAGCTAGGACTTTTCGGATTTGTGTTTGGTTAAGTCCTGTTCGCCCTCCGATGGCTGCGGATGCAATGGCCACGGTTGTCAGTAGGAGTGGGTTCAGTGAGGGGGCAGTTAAGAAAAGAAGAGTGAGTGGGGGGAGTTTTATTCATGTAGAGACGAGTAGGGCAGTGGTTATAGGTGAGCCTTGTATGACCTCTGGACATCAGGAGTGAAAGGGTACTAGGCCTAGTTTTATTGCGACTGCTGTAGTTAGTAGTAGGGAGGCTGTTGGGTGGCTTAGTCGCGGAATGTCTCATTGTCCGGTGAACTGTGCGTTGATTGTGCTTGAGAAGAGGATTAATGCGGAGGCGGTTGCTTGGACGAGAAAGTATTTGATTGCAGCTTCCATAGCTCGAGGGTGGTGTGATTTTGAAAGGAAGGGGATAATGGCAAGGGTGTTGATTTCTAGTCCAGGCCAGGCTAGCAGTCAGTGGTTGCTTGAAATTGTGATGGTTGTTCCTAGTAGAAGGCTTAAGGAGAACGTTAGTTTTGTGACGGGGCTCATTTAGTAGAGGAAGAGGTTAAACCATCATTTTCGGGGTATGGGCCCGATAGCTTTTGTTTAGCTGACCCTACTGGGAAGTAATATAAGGGGAGTATGGAGCGCTTTGATCTCTTCTGTGCAGGTTCAATTCCTGTCTTCCTAAGGTTTTCAACGGAGACAATGGGATTCGGACATAGAGACGGTCTCCGGTTCACCTCAAACAGGAGAACTGAATGCAGTTGTTCGTGTTTTCCGAGAATGGAATGTACCACTCCACCTTGTTACTGATTCTGCTTATGTTGCAGGTATTGTTCCACGAGCTGAAGCTTCTGTGCTGCGGAGTGTTTCGCATTCACAACCCTTTACCCTGTTACAGGAACTTATTTTCCTTTTGGACTCTCGATCTGCGCCTTATTTTGTTATGCATATTAGGTCTCATACCTCGCTACCTGGTTTTCTTGCAGAAGGCAATCGACGAGCTGACCTATTGCCGTGACCAGTTCAAGTACTGCCAGACCGTATTGCACAAGCTAAGCGAAGGCACTCTTTTTTTCCATCGAAACGCTGGAGCTCTTAAGCGACAGTTTGGCCTTGCTGCTCAACAAGCATCAAGTATTATTGCTGTCTGTCCCGATTGTCAAAAACATTCTTTCCCATCAGTTGCTGCAGGAGCTAATCCTAGAGGATTACAAAGCCTACCGTTATGGCAAACAGATGTCACGCATGATTCTGAATTTGGTAGCCTTAAATATATCCACTCTTCCATTGATACATTTTCAGGTGCCTTGGTTGCCTCGTGTCACACAGGAGAAAAGGCACGAGCTGTTCGTAGACATTTAATGCGTGCTTTTGCTGCTTTAGGTATTCCCTTAAGCTGGGCCGTTGTCGGTCTTTATCTTTACGTTTCAACAACTGTAAAAACCTCTTTTGCCCTATGGGGTAGAACTCACATTACCGGCATTGCTCATTCCCCCACCGGTCGATCTCTCCTTGAAGGGTCTCATCGGTCTCTGAAACGTTTATGACAACAACAAAAAGGGGGAATGGGCATGGCTGTTCCCGAGGAACGGTTACAGAAAGCGTTGTATGTTTTTAATTTTTTGAATTGTTCTTGAATAGATAACGACCCACCGATAGGTCGACGTTTCACTGCAGCTACCTCCGTCGAGGCACGGGTTAAAGGCCCGGTATCGGTCCGAGATGCAGAAACAGGTAAAATTATGGGACCATATCCTCTTGTTACACGGGGAAAAGGTTATGCTTGTGTCTCTACAGAAAAAGGACCTCGATGGATCCCAGCGAAGAATGTAAGACCTTTCCGTGAACCTTTACCGCAGGCAGCCGATAGCGACACCGACGCTACAGAATGAAATAAAAACTGTGTGAGGATTACTGTTTTGCATTAATGTTAGATACCCAAAATCAGGACATAGGATATAGATTTCGCTTTTTACAGCGCCTAGAACGAGCACTATCACCCTGGATCAAGCCACTGAACAGAGGTAATACTCTCGGACCAAGCGGGGGAAAGGGACGACTCATTGTCCATGGAACGATGATTCCATTGACACTGATAAGGGGAAGGGAGGATTCATAATGAGAGAACAACTAGGTATTACGAAGGAGAACAGGAACGATAAACATGGTTATTTAGTGTTTAATAGGTGTCTGCACGCTTGTCGAGATATCTAGTTAGGTAACTACAGGAGTGGTTTCTGCCCTGAGCCTGGTGGCGCGCACAGCTGCGGCTTGTGTCCTGGCTCAGAGATGTAAACAGGGGCTTCTCTGTTAGGGTAAAGTGTCTCTCTTTGCATCAAAAGGAGGGAATGAAGGGGATGACCCCAGAGGTATGTTCAGAGAAGGCATGCTATGTTTCGAACTTTTTGACGGAAACGGTTCTTGTTTGGTGTGCCCTTCCGCCTACGTATAACGTTAATCCAAAAGAAGGTGATGTTGTTTGCACTTTGCATGTCGAGCATTGTCTTTCTGTAGATGCTAATGTAGTAGGAGGCTAGGATGGGAACGTGTCGCAGCGCTTCTTCTCTTATGCAGAGTAACAGCAGGGAAAGCATTAAAGAGTTCAATCACCTTGTTTGGTAGGCAGTTAAGCATGTGAGTCAAAATTGCCGCTGCTTTTTGTTGTTGGTTCAAGGACGTGGCTGTGAGGATTTTGATGGTATGTGCTGCGTGGATTTTAGGCGCCCCACTGCAGCAACATGTTATCAAAATCTGAGAAAATTTCAGCCTTTTCTGGCATCCATTCACTCGATTGGCAGTGTTGTTTGTTTGCTATTACCTTGGTTGCTGTCATGTTTGCAAGGGCCCTGCGGAACATGGCAAACCTGGTACTAGCTGTTCAAAAACAAAAAGGGGAAATTGTAGAATTGTACGGAACAAAGGCAGTGGGTTATTTTGACAGTGATAATATGTCTTAGTTGGTTTTTTATTTGTTCTGTTGCTTAGGCCTTGTTTTTCCTCGTTCGCTTTCAAAGGTTCTTTTGTGCAACAGGAAGGGGGGGAGGTGCAGGAGCGGGCTGGAAACTAGGACCACGCGTGGCAATCGGTCAGCTGAGGGGAGTGTGCTCGAGCTTGTCTAGACAACAATTAACAACATGATGGGGCATGGTTACAGAGCGCAGGGGAGTGGGAGACGGATGGCGCCAAGGAAAGGTAACACCTTGCTGTTAAGTGCCGGTAGTTAACCACCAATCAGGGATTGCCTAGTATGCAAGGCTTAGCCTCAAGAAGCAATTGGTTTAAAACGCGCAGCTTCTGCAAGCGTATAAAACCTCGTGCTTCTGCACAACGCATTGACATTTGCTTGCATCAAGCTGCGTCCCGTCTCTTCATTGGCCGCAGTCAGGTTTACTAGGATCATCTTTAGGTTGGCCTTAGGGGTATCTCGGGCTTACGACAGCTTAGCTGTGTTTCGGTTTCCTAGTTATTCTGACAGGCTCTGGTCCACTCTCTACGCCGTGTGACTGTTGGCTTGGGTTTCTGGTGTGACCGCGGCGGCTGGCACGAGATTTACCAACCCTGAAGGTTGCCGTGACTAAGTCAAGCTTGCGCTTCTTGCTTACTGTTAATTACTGCTGAGTGCCCGTGGGGGTGTGGCTGAGCAAGGCGTCTTGGGCTGCAGTTGGTAGCGTGTGCCTGATGCCTGCTCCTTCGGTCTTAGCAGGAGGCCTAGGGCATTTACACTGGGCCGCAGATACTTGCACGTCTAGGTCTAGCAGGAGCCAACCGTAAGGTTAGGGCTAAGTCTTTTGTCCTCGGCTTTCATATTGGACGCCATCTTGGCATCTTCAGTGCCACGCTTTGGATTGTAAGCTACGGGGACGTGGTTTCGTTGGTTTCGTTGGCTTCGTTGGCTGTTTGGGCGCCTATAGTCTTAGGGGCGTGTGTGTATGGGGGGTTTGGGTTAATATGATTTTAGTGCTGAGGTTTTGGGTAGGTGGTGTTTATGGGATATATAAGATGTTAAGGAGAAGGCTAGGTTTGAGCGGTAAAGGTGTTAGAGGTTCTCGTGGTTGAATTGTACAGCAATAGTTTGTCAAGCTGTAGGTCCCGGGGAGGTGCCGGGCGAGAACATACAGGTCGAATAACTTCCCATCCACCTTCACACAAACTGTTTAACGTTGATTTTCGTCTGATGTTAAAACCCAGAAGAAGCGAACAACCCTTACCGGCGCTTACTGTGTTTACAGATGGATCGGGCCAATCGCATAAATCTGTTCTTCTGTGGTGGGATGATCAACGGAGGCAATGGGATTCGGACATAGAGACGGTCTCCGGTTCACCTCAAACAGGAGAACTGAATGCAGTTGTTCGTGTTTTCCGAGAATGGAATGTACCACTCCACCTTGTTACTGATTCTGCTTATGTTGCAGGTATTGTTCCACGAGCTGAAGCTTCTGTGCTGCGGAGTGTTTCGCATTCACAACCCTTTACCCTGTTACAGGAACTTATTTTCCTTTTGGACTCTCGATCTGCGCCTTATTTTGTTATGCATATTAGGTCTCATACCTCGCTACCTGGTTTTCTTGCAGAAGGCAATCGACGAGCTGACCTATTGCCGTGACCAGTTCAAGTACTGCCAGACCGTATTGCACAAGCTAAGCGAAGGCACTCTTTTTTTCCATCGAAACGCTGGAGCTCTTAAGCGACAGTTTGGCCTTGCTGCTCAACAAGCATCAAGTATTATTGCTGTCTGTCCCGATTGTCAAAAACATTCTTTCCCATCAGTTGCTGCAGGAGTTAATCCTAGAGGATTACAAAGCCTACCGTTATGGCAAACAGATGTCACGCATGATTCTGAATTTGGTAGCCTTAAATATATCCACTCTTCCATTGATACATTTTCAGGTGCCTTGGTTGCCTCGTGTCACACAGGAGAAAAGGCACGAGCTGTTCGTAGACATTTAATGCGTGCTTTTGCTGCTTTAGGTATTCCCTTAAGCTGGACCGTTGTCGGTCTTTATCTTTACGTTTCAACAACTGTAAAAACCTCTTTTGCCCTATGGGGTAGAACTCACATTACCGGCATTGCTCATTCCCCCACCGGTCGATCTCTCCTTGAAGGGTCTCATCGGTCTCTGAAACGTTTATGACAACAACAAAAAGGGGGAATGGGCATGGCTATTCCCGAGGAACGGTTACAGAAAGCGTTGTATGTTTTTAATTTTTTGAATTGTTCTTGAATAGATAACGGCCCACCGATAGGTCGACGTTTCACTGCAGCTACCTCCGTCGAGGCACGGGTTAAAGGCCCGGTATCGGTCCGAGATGCAGAAACAGGTAAAATTATGGGACCATATCCTCTTGTTACACGGGGAAAAGGTTATGCTTGTGTCTCTACAGAAAAAGGACCTCGATGGATCCCAGCGAAGAATGTAAGACCTTTCCGTGAACCTTTACCGCAGGCAGCCGATAGCGACACCGACGCTACAGAATGAAATAAAAACTGTGTGAGGATTACTGTTTTGCATTAATGTTAGATACCCAAAATCAGGACATAGGATATAGATTTCGCTTTTTACAGCGCCTAGAACGAGCACTATCACCCTGGATCAAGCCACTGAACAGAGGTAATACTCTCGGACCAAGCGGGGGAAAGGGACGACTCATTGTCCATGGAACGATGATTCCATTGACACTGATAAGGGGAAGGGAGGATTCATAATGAGAGAACAACTAGGTATTACGAAGGAGAACAGGAACTGGGGGAAGAAGGGGCAACAGAGCAGAGGTGATGAGGTGTTTGTCACATCCATAGGATGTCTTGGCATGCTTAATCGAACTTGCAGGAGACAAATTGTGTGGCCAGGTGGATGACACCCCTTGGTTATGAACCTCATCCATAGCATCCTTGAAAAGTCAGCATTAATTTTTTTGGTGCGGAGAAGGAAGGATTCTCTTGGTTATAGCTGGAGAGGCATAGAAGTGAGTCTTTTCAATGTTTCATGAGCACAATGCTCTCTTCTCAAAGCAGAGGAATGCTTGTGCTCTGCTGAAGAGCAGAAGTGCTTGTAGCTGACCGCTGGTGAGTCAGTGCCAATAGTGGCAGTAGGCAGTTACTTAGGGCACGAGACAGAAGCGGTGGCCTGTCCTACCTGGCCCTATATATTATAATATAAAATAATGTACATCCATACATATATAGATAGATATAAAAGATATAATTCTTTTTAGATCCACGGGACGGATTACGCAATAATCAAGGCTGACCACCAATTCCACCGACACCTCATTGGCAAGAAAGCAGCTAAACGGTAAGTGGAGTGCCTTTCTAGTCCTTCCCATGCTCACACTCTTCGTGTTTAGTAGATGGTATCAGGGGCTCTGTAGCTCACCCAGTGTGCTGTCTCCATCACATTTCCTCTGCTTTTCTGGAGTGGTGGTGGTACAAGGAGAGAAATGGGCCGTCAGGCCTTGCGATGGCTTGAACGGGTGAAAGTACCTTGGGAGCCTGAACAGTAGTGGAATTACTTTGATGTGTCCTGGAGGAATTTTTTTTTTTTTTTTTTTTTCCACACGCTGCTCTGTGCGAATGACATTTTAGCAGCCAGTTGTGGGTGGTGGAAATGTGCTTGGTGAGCTTGTCCCTGTAGAGGAATGAAGGCGGTGGGTTGATTAGCATTGATAACACGCAGCTGTGGCCTTGCCTCAGAGGCAGTGGGTTGATTGACATGGGCGATGTGCAGGTGTAGCTGGTTCCCGCTAAGGGGTTAAATAGCCCTGTGGCTTGTGGGAGAGGGTGTCAGCTGGAGGAGGAGCAGTGTGGTCTGGCCTCTGGAGGAAGGTGCTACAGCACCGGCAGTAGAATATGGCCAACGCTAAAGCCTTGTTGCGGTCTGCTAGTTTGATAGCACTGCAACGTGTCCCCAGCCAAGAGTTTGGGGTAGAAAGGAACGATTATCCTCTGCTCTAAATGTGATACTGTTTGGGGAAGAAACACGCCTGGCTCTGACAAGGGAACAATGGGCTCTGTAGATGCCACGGTATTTACTTGGACAGGCTCTCGTGTGGCACAGGTCTGCTCTCGCTGAACTCCAGGGGGAAGAGGCAATTTCCCCTGGCTCAACCCTACCCCACCGAGCCCTTCCCAGAGGCGGCTTTACTTCTTCATCAGCCTCTGAGCAGTGATAATCCAGGTGCCTTGCTTCCAGGTCTTTGCCTAGCAGACGGCGTCACCACAGTCCTTGCCTCGAAGTGAACAGGATGAAGGATCTGTACAAGGTGTCTGTGCGCATTCCCCCGGACAACGAGAAGAGCAACCCGATCAGAATGGAAGGAGACCCACAGGGGGTCCCACAGGCCAAGAGCGAGCTGCTGGAACTCGCTTCCCGTATGGTGAGTGGGTAGGACGTGATGTTTGGGAGACTGCAGGGTTTGGGCTCTCGTGTTCCCTTGTAACCTTCTGGTGCGAGTGTGTGCCCCTTGCCCACGGAGCACTTGGATCCCATGACAAGTGCAAGTTCCTCTTCACAAATGTCTTCCCCTGTTCCCTCGGGTAGCCCTTCTCTGTCAACGCAGAGTGAATTTGGTCTGGAGAAAAGAGGGACAGTGCTGGCAAGTAAACCGTCGGGCAGCAAACCGCTAAGTCAAAGTAGATGGCTCTCCGGCTGAACACTCAGTGTGCCCTCTGTTCCCGTCAGGAAAATGAACACGCTGCGGACCTAATCGTTGAGCAGAAATTCCACCGGACCATCACTGGGCAGAAGGCTGAGCGGGTCTGGGAAATCCGGGAGCAATTCCCAGAGGTAAGGCTTTGTAGGAGAGGAGGAATCCAGAGGGGTTCTTTCCTACATGGGTAGTAGGCCTGTCGTCACAGAAGTCGTAACTTTAGTGGCTCTGTAGCGCAAGTGTCTGAGAAGATAGTTCTTTTAGCCAGAGGCCGCTAACACGGTTCCCCGTTTCTGAATGGGAAAAGGGCATGTGTAGGATCCCCCCAACCTTTGCATGTGTCTGACACAAGGGTTCTTGCTTTTGCTTGAGCTAACTCTAAATGACCGCTCCTGCAGGTTATCATCAACTTCCCAGACCCTGCACACAAGAGTGACATCGTCCAACTCCGAGGTCCCAAAAACGAGGTGGAGAAGTGCACCGAGTACATGCAAAAGACGGTGGCAGACCTGGTAAGGAGGTCTTCTGCCTGCACTTCCCTCCTCCGTGCCTGGATAACCCTGGGGCAAAGCAGAGCTCTACTGGCTTGGGTAGAGCTAAAACACCTCAAGAGGAGGGAGCTGTCGACGCTGTTTTGGCTGAATGGAGGCAGGGGGTAGTACCTGTTATGGGAAGGCTATAGGGGAACGTCCTTGCCTTTGTTTAGTCTTACAAGTCCCTCGTATAGAGAACTTCCTTGGGTCTAAGCCTCTTTTCAAAAGCTCGTTTATCAGAGTTCCTGAAGTCGGGCCTCCCTTGCCACGACAGTGTAATCTTCAGTTCTCCCTTCCTTTCTCCCTTAGGTTGAAAACAGCTTTTCTATTTCTGTCCCCATCTGCAAACAGTTCCACAAGAACATCGTAGGGAAAGGAGGTGCCAACATCAAGAAGGTGAGATATTGCTCCTAACTCAAGTGCTCGTGATGATCACTGCCTGCAGCAAAATCCCACTGGATGCTCTCTCCTGCCCATTGGTGATGTCCAATATAGCCTGCGAGGCTTTTTCTTCTGACATGGGACGCTTCTGAGATGATTTTTTTTTTTTTTCTTTTGTGGCAGATCCGTAAAGAAAGCAACACCAAAATTGATCTCCCAGCAAAGAACAGCAACTCGGAGACAATTGTTATCACAGGCAAGAGGGCAAATTGTGAGGCTGCTCGCCACAGGATAACATCACTTTGGAAGGACCTACAGAAGATGTGCATGTGGCTCAGGAACCGATTGAAGCCATGCTCAAGGAACTGGTGAGCTGGAGTTACTAGTTCCAGTAAGAAACTGGGGGAAGAAGGGGCAACAGAGCAGAGGTGATGAGGTGTTTGTCACATCCATAGGATGTCTTGGCATGCTTAATCGAACTTGCAGGAGACAAATTGTGTGGCCAGGTGGATGACACCCCTTGGTTATGAACCTCATCCATAGCATCCTTGAAAAGTCAGCATTAATTTTTTTGGTGCGGAGAAGGAAGGATTCTCTTGGTTATAGCTGGAGAGGCGTAGAAGTCAGTCTTTTCAATGTTTCATGAGCACAATGCTCTCTTCTCAAAGCAGAGGAATGCTTGTGCTCTGCTGAAGAGCAGAAGTGCTTGTAGCTGACCGCTGGTGAGTCAGTGCCAATAGTGGCAGTAGGCAGTTACTTAGGGCACGAGACAGAAGCGGTGGCCTGTCCTACCTGGCCCTATATATTATAATATAAAATAATGTACATCCATACATATATAGATAGATATAAAAGATATAATTCTTTTTAGATCCACGGGACGGATTACGCAATAATCAAGGCTGACCACCAATTCCACCGACACCTCATTGGCAAGAAAGCAGCTAAACGGTAAGTGGAGTGCCTTTCTAGTCCTTCCCATGCTCACACTCTTCGTGTTTAGTAGATGGTATCAGGGGCTCTGTAGCTCACCCAGTGTGCTGTCTCCATCACATTTCCTCTGCTTTTCTGGAGTGGTGGTGGTACAAGGAGAGAAATGGGCCGTCAGGCCTTGCGATGGCTTGAACGGGTGAAAGTACCTTGGGAGCCTGAACAGTAGTGGAATTACTTTGATGTGTCCTGGAGGAATTTTTTTTTTTTTTTTTTTTTCCACACGCTGCTCTGTGCGAATGACATTTTAGCAGCCAGTTGTGGGTGGTGGAAATGTGCTTGGTGAGCTTGTCCCTGTAGAGGAATGAAGGCGGTGGGTTGATTAGCATTGATAACACGCAGCTGTGGCCTTGCCTCAGAGGCAGTGGGTTGATTGACATGGGCGATGTGCAGGTGTAGCTGGTTCCCGCTAAGGGGTTAAATAGCCCTGTGGCTTGTGGGAGAGGGTGTCAGCTGGAGGAGGAGCAGTGTGGTCTGGCCTCTGGAGGAAGGTGCTACAGCACCGGCAGTAGAATATGGCCAACGCTAAAGCCTTGTTGCGGTCTGCTAGTTTGATAGCACTGCAACGTGTCCCCAGCCAAGAGTTTGGGGTAGAAAGGAACGATTATCCTCTGCTCTAAATGTGATACTGTTTGGGGAAGAAACACGCCTGGCTCTGACAAGGGAACAATGGGCTCTGTAGATGCCACGGTATTTACTTGGACAGGCTCTCGTGTGGCACAGGTCTGCTCTCGCTGAACTCCAGGGGGAAGAGGCAATTTCCCCTGGCTCAACCCTACCCCACCGAGCCCTTCCCAGAGGCAGCTTTACTTCTTCATCAGCCTCTGAGCAGTGATAATCCAGGTGCCTTGCTTCCAGGTCCTTGCCTAGCAGACGGCGTCACCACAGTCCTTGCCTCGAAGTGAACAGGATGAAGGATCTGTACAAGGTGTCTGTGCGCATTCCCCCGGACAACGAGAAGAGCAACCCGATCAGAATGGAAGGAGACCCACAGGGGGTCCCACAGGCCAAGAGCGAGCTGCTGGAACTCGCTTCCCGTATGGTGAGTGGGTAGGACGTGATGTTTGGGAGACTGCAGGGTTTGGGCTCTCGTGTTCCCTTGTAACCTTCTGGTGCGAGTGTGTGCCCCTTGCCCACGGAGCACTTGGATCTCATGACAAGTGCAAGTTCCTCTTCACAAATGTCTTCCCCTGTTCCCTCGGGTAGCCCTTCTCTGTCAACGCAGAGTGAATTTGGTCTGGAGAAAAGAGGGACAGTGCTGGCAAGTAAACCGTCGGGCAGCAAACCGCTAAGTCAAAGTAGACGGCTCTCCGGCTGAACACTCAGTGTGCCCTCTGTTCCCGTCAGGAAAATGAACACGCTGCGGACCTAATCGTTGAGCAGAAATTCCACCGGACCATCACTGGGCAGAAGGCTGAGCGGGTCTGGGAAATCCGGGAGCAATTCCCAGAGGTAAGGCTTTGTAGGAGAGGAGGAATCCAGAGGGGTTCTTTCCTACATGGGTAGTAGGCCTGTCGTCACAGAAGTCGTAACTTTAGTGGCTCTGTAGCGCAAGTGTCTGAGAAGATAGTTCTTTTAGCCAGAGGCCGCTAACACGGTTCCCCTTTTCTGAATGGGAAAAGGGCATGTGTAGGATCCCCCCAGCCTTTGCATGTGTCTGACACAAGGGTTCTTGCTTTTGCTTGAGCTAACTCTAAATGACCGCTCCTGCAGGTTATCATCAACTTCCCAGACCCTGCACACAAGAGTGACATCGTCCAACTCCGAGGTCCCAAAAACGAGGTGGAGAAGTGCACCGAGTACATGCAAAAGACGGTGGCAGACCTGGTAAGGAGGTCTTCTGCCTGCACTTCCCTCCTCCGTGCCTGGATAACCCTGGGGCAAAGCAGAGCTCTACTGGCTTGGGTAGAGCTAAAACACCTCAAGAGGAGGGAGCTGTCGACGCTGTTTTGGCTGAATGGAGGCAGGGGGTAGTACCTGTTATGGGAAGGCTATAGGGGAACGTCCTTGCCTTTGTTTAGTCTTACAAGTCCCTCGTATAGAGAACTTCCTTGGGTCTAAGCCTCTTTTCAAAAGCTCGTTTATCAGAGTTCCTGAAGTCGGGCCTCCCTTGCCACGACAGTGTAATCTTCAGTTCTCCCTTCCTTTCTCCCTTAGGTTGAAAACAGCTTTTCTATTTCTGTCCCCATCTGCAAACAGTTCCACAAGAACATCGTGGGGAAAGGAGGTGCCAACATCAAGAAGGTGAGATATTGCTCCTAACTCAAGTGCTCGTGATGATCACTGCCTGCAGCAAAATCCCACTGGATGCTCTCTCCTGCCCATTGGTGATGTCCAATATAGCCTGCGAGGCTTTTTCTTCTGACATGGGACACTTCTGAGATGATTTTTTATTTTTTTTTCCTTTGTGGCAGATCCGTAAAGAAAGCAACACCATAATTGATCTCCCAGCAAAGAACAGCAACTCGGAGACAATTGTTAGCACAGGCAAGAGGGCAAACTGTGAGGCTGCTCGCCACAGGATAACATCACTTTGGAAGGACCTACAGAAGATGTGCATGTGGCTCAGGAACCGATTGAAGCCATGCTCAAGGAACTGGTGAGCTGGAGTTACTAGTTCCAGTAAGAAACTGGGGGAAGAAGGGGCAACAGAGCAGAGGTGATGAGGTGTTTGTCACATCCATAGGATGTCTTGGCATGCTTAATCGAACTTGCAGGAGACAAATTGTGTGGCCAGGTGGATGACACCCCTTGGTTATGAACCTCATCCATAGCATCCTTGAAAAGTCAGCATTAATTTTTTTGGTGCGGAGAAGGAAGGATTCTCTTGGTTATAGCTGGAGAGGCGTAGAAGTCAGTCTTTTCAATGTTTCATGAGCACAATGCTCTCTTCTCAAAGCAGAGGAATGCTTGTGCTCTGCTGAAGAGCAGAAGTGCTTGTAGCTGACCGCTGGTGAGTCAGTGCCAATAGTGGCAGTAGGCAGTTACTTAGGGCACGAGACAGAAGCGGTGGCCTGTCCTACCTGGCCCTATATATTATAATATAAAATAATGTACATCCATACATATATAGATAGATATAAAAGATATAATTCTTTTTAGATCCACGGGACGGATTACGCAATAATCAAGGCTGACCACCAATTCCACCGACACGTCATTGGCAAGAAAGCAGCTAAACGGTAAGTGGAGTGCCTTTCTAGTCCTTCCCATGCTCACACTCTTCGTGTTTAGTAGATGGTATCAGGGGCTCTGTAGCTCACCCAGTGTGCTGTCTCCATCACATTTCCTCTGCTTTTCTGGAGTGGTGGTGGTACAAGGAGAGAAATGGGCCGTCAGGCCTTGCGATGGCTTGAACGGGTGAAAGTACCTTGGGAGCCTGAACAGTAGTGGAATTACTTTGATGTGTCCTGGAGGAATTTTTTTTTTTTTTTTTTTTTCCACACGCTGCTCTGTGCGAATGACATTTTAGCAGCCAGTTGGGTGGTGGAAATGTGCTTGGTGAGCTTCTCCCTGTAGAGGAATGAAGGCGGTGGGTTGATTAGCATTGATAACACGCAGCTGTGGCCTTGCCTCAGAGGCAGTGGGTTGATTGACATGGGCGATGTGCAGGTGTAGCTGGTTCCCGCTAAGGGGTTAAATAGCCCTGTGGCTTGTGGGAGAGGGTGTCAGCTGGAGGAGGAGCAGTGTGGTCTGGCCTCTGGAGGAAGGTGCTACAGCACCGGCAGTAGAATATGGCCAACGCTAAAGCCTTGTTGCGGTCTGCTAGTTTGATAGCACTGCAACGTGTCCCCAGCCAAGAGTTTGGGGTAGAAAGGAACGATTATCCTCTGCTCTAAATGTGATACTGTTTGGGGAAGAAACACGCCTGGCTCTGACAAGGGAACAATGGGCTCTGTAGATGCCACGGTATTTACTTGGACAGGCTCTCGTGTGGCACAGGTCTGCTCTCGCTGAACTCCAGGGGGAAGAGGCAATTTCCCCTGGCTCAACCCTACCCCACCGAGCCCTTCCCAGAGGCGGCTTTACTTCTTCATCAGCCTCTGAGCAGTGATAATCCAGGTGCCTTGCTTCCAGGTCTTTGCCTAGCAGACGGCGTCACCACAGTCCTTGCCTCGAAGTGAACAGGATGAAGGATCTGTACAAGGTGTCTGTGCGCATTCCCCCGGACAACGAGAAGAGCAACCCGATCAGAATGGAAGGAGACCCACAGGGGGTCCCACAGGCCAAGAGCGAGCTGCTGGAACTCGCTTCCCGTATGGTGAGTGGGTAGGACGTGATGTTTGGGAGACTGCAGGGTTTGGGCTCTCGTGTTCCCTTGTAACCTTCTGGTGCGAGTGTGTGCCCCTTGCCCACGGAGCACTTGGATCTCATGACAAGTGCAAGTTCCTCTTCACAAATGTCTTCCCCTGTTCCCTCGGGTAGCCCTTCTCTGTCAACGCAGAGTGAATTTGGTCTGGAGAAAAGAGGGACAGTGCTGGCAAGTAAACCGTCGGGCAGCAAACCGCTAAGTCAAAGTAGATGGCTCTCCGGCTGAACACTCAGTGTGCCCTCTGTTCCCGTCAGGAAAATGAACACGCTGCGGACCTAATCGTTGAGCAGAAATTCCACCGGACCATCACTGGGCAGAAGGCTGAGCGGGTCTGGGAAATCCGGGAGCAATTCCCAGAGGTAAGGCTTTGTAGGAGAGGAGGAATCCAGAGGGGTTCTTTCCTACATGGGTAGTAGGCCTGTCGTCACAGAAGTCGTAACTTTAGTGGCTCTGTAGCGCAGGTGTCTGAGAAGATAGTTCTTTTAGCCAGAGGCCGCTAACACGGTTCCCCGTTTCTGAATGGGAAAAGGGCATGTGTAGGATCCCCCCAACCTTTGCATGTGTCTGACACAAGGGTTCTTGCTTTTGCTTGAGCTAACTCTAAATGACCGCTCCTGCAGGTTATCATCAACTTCCCAGACCCTGCACACAAGAGTGACATCGTCCAACTCCGAGGTCCCAAAAACGAGGTGGAGAAGTGCACCGAGTACATGCAAAAGACGGTGGCAGACCTGGTAAGGAGGTCTTCTGCCTGCACTTCCCTCCTCCGTGCCTGGATAACCCTGGGGCAAAGCAGAGCTCTACTGGCTTGGGTAGAGCTAAAACACCTCAAGAGGAGGGAGCTGTCGACGCTGTTTTGGCTGAATGGAGGCAGGGGGTAGTACCTGTTATGGGAAGGCTATAGGGGAACGTCTTTGCCTTTGTTTAGTCTTACAAGTCCCTCGTATAGAGAACTTCCTTGGGTCTAAGCCTCTTTTCAAAAGCTCGTTTATCAGAGTTCCTGAAGTCGGGCCTCCCTTGCCACGACAGTGTAATCTTCAGTTCTCCCTTCCTTTCTCCCTTAGGTTGAAAACAGCTTTTCTATTTCTGTCCCCATCTGCAAACAGTTCCACAAGAACATCGTGGGGAAAGGAGGTGCCAACATCAAGAAGGTGAGATATTGCTCCTAACTCAAGTGCTCGTGATGATCACTGCCTGCAGCAAAATCCCACTGGATGCTCTCTCCTGCCCATTGGTGATGTCCAATATAGCCTGCGAGGGTTTTTCTTCTGACATGGGACACTTCTGAGATGATTTTTTATTTTTTTTTCCTTTGTGGCAGATCCGTAAAGAAAGCAACACCATAATTGATCTCCCAGCAAAGAACAGCAACTCGGAGACAATTGTTAGCACAGGCAAGAGGGCAAACTGTGAGGCTGCTCGCCACAGGATAACATCACTTTGGAAGGACCTACAGAAGATGTGCATGTGGCTCAGGAACCGATTGAAGCCATGCTCAAGGAACTGGTGAGCTGGAGTTACTAGTTCCAGTAAGAAACTGGGGGAAGAAGGGGCAACAGAGCAGAGGTGATGAGGTGTTTGTCACATCCATAGGATGTCTTGGCATGCTTAATCGTACTTGCAGGAGACAAATTGTGTGGCCAGGTGGATGACACCCCTTGGTTATGAACCTCATCCATAGCATCCTTGAAAAGTCAGCATTATTTTTTTTGGTGCGGAGAAGGAAGGATTCTCTTGGTTATAGCTGGAGAGGCGTAGAAGTGAGTCTTTTCAATGTTTCATGAGCACAATGCTCTCTTCTCAAAGCAGAGGAATGCTTGTGCTCTGCTGAAGAGCAGAAGTGCTTGTAGCTGACCGCTGGTGAGTCAGTGCCAATACTGGCAGTAGGCAGTTACTTAGGGCACGAGACAGAAGCGGTGGCCTGTCCTACCTGGCCCTATATAATATATATATATGTATGTATGTGCGTACAATATTATATATATATAAAATTCTTTTTAGATCCACGGGATGGATTACGCAGTAATCAAGGCTGAGCACCAATTCCACCGACACCTTATTGGCAAGTGTGAAGAGGAAGATGAAGCCCAAGGCTCACAGTATCGGTGGATCTCATTTGATGGTGCCTCCGTGTGGTGTGGCTAGTCAGCTGAATACCTGAATGCCGGTTGGGATGGCGATGATTATAGTGGCGGAGATGAAGTATGATCGGCTGTCTACGTCTATTCCGACAGTGAATATGTGGTGGGCTCATATGACAAAGCCCAGGAATCCAATCGATAGTATAGCTCAGACTATTCCTATGTAGCCGAATGGTTCTTTTTTGCCTGCGTAATACGTTACAACATGTGAGATGATTCCAAAGCCGTGAAGGATTAAGATGTAAACTTCCTGGTGGCCAAAGAATCAGAACAGGTGCTGGTAGAGAATGGGGTCTCCCCCTCCAGCGGGGTCAATGAAAAGTGTTTAGGTTTCGGTCGGTCAGTAGTATGGTGATGCCGGCGGCCAGGACTGGAAGTGAGGGCACTAGGAGTACGGATCATACGAATAGGGGAGTTGGATATTGCGATAAGGCAGGGGGGGTTATGTTAATGGCTGTTGTGTTAAAGTTGATGGCCCCTAAGATGGAAGACACACCTGCGAGGTGTAGGGAGAAGATGGCTAGGTCTACTGAGGCGCCAGCATGGGCTAGGTTGCCTGCTAGGGGCGGGTATATGGTTCATCCTGTTCCGACTCCAGCTTCTACTGTGGAGGACGCTAGGAGCAGTAGGAAGGACGGAGGAAGTAGTTCAGAAACCGATGTTGTTTATGCGGGGGAATGCTATGTCTGGGGCTCCAATTATAAGGGGGACTAGTCAGTTTCCAAACCCTTCGATTATAATGGCTATAACTGTGAAGAAGATTCTTACGAAGGCATGGGCGGTGATGATGACATTGTAGATTTGGTCGTCTCCTAGGAGAGTTCCTGGTTGGCCAAGTTCTGCTCGAATAAGGAGGCTGAGGGCGGTACTCGGCTATGCCTGCCCATGCTCCGAAGAGTAGGTATAGGGTGCCGATGTCATTGTGGTTTGTTGAAACTAGTCATCGGTTGATGAAGGTCACGGGTCAGGTGGCTGAGTGTTTAGGCGTTAGGCTGTAGTCCTTTTTACAGAGGTTGAATTCCTCTTCTTATCGACTCTGTGGTGAAGTTCATGTTGAGTTGCAAACTCATTGATGTACGCTGAGAGTGTGCCGGAGTCTGGTAGACAGAAGCTCGTTGGTTTGAGCGTCTAGCTGTTAATTAGAAGTTTATGGGATCGAGGCCCGTCTGTCTAGGCTTATCGTGGAGGCCCTAGCTGAATTAGAGTATCTGCGTTGCATTTAGATGGTGCAGGTTTAGTGTCCTGCGGGCCTTAGTGGTGTGGGCAGAAACTAAGAGGATTTAACTCTTAGTTAAGGCTTTGAAGGCCTTCGGTTTGGTAGGCAGGGGATCCTAAGTTTCTTAGGTAACGGTCAGGATTGCGGGAGAAGGGGGGAGAAGGAGGACTGACAGAGAAATTAAGGTAGCAATTGGTGTGCCTGTGGATTTGTTATTGTATCATTGTTTTATGAAGCTTGTAGTGTTTGGTGGGAGTGTGGAGCAATATGCAAGGCGTAGGTAGAAAAATAAACCTTGTAGGGAGAGTATTGAAATAATTATGGCTGCGGTTGATATCTCTTGCTTAGTTAGTTCCTGGATAATGAGTCATTTTGGTAAAAAGCCAGGGAGTGGGGGCAGGCCGGCTAGGGATAGTAGTGCTAGCGTCAAGGATGCGTTTAGTGATGGTATTTTTGTTCAGGAGGTTATTATTGTGGATAGTTTTGAGGAGTTGGTTGTGTTGAGGGCTAAGAAAATGGAGGCGGTTCTTAAGGAGTATGGGTAGAAGGTTATTAATGTTAGCTTGGGGTTGTATATGAGGATGATGGTTATTCAGCCTAGGTGGGCGATCGATGAGAAAGCTAGGACTTTTCGGATTTGTGTTTGGTTAAGTCCTGTTCGCCCTCCGATGGCTGCGGATGCAATGGCCACGGTTGTCAGTAGGAGTGGGTTCAGTGAGGGGGCAGTTAAGAAAAGAAGAGTGAGTGGGGGGAGTTTTATTCATGTAGAGACGAGTAGGGCAGTGGTTATAGGTGAGCCTTGTATGACCTCTGGACATCAGGAGTGAAAGGGTACTAGGCCTAGTTTTATTGCGACTGCTGTAGTTAGTAGTAGGGAGGCTGTTGGGTGGCTTAGTCGCGGAATGTCTCATTGTCCGGTGAACTGTGCGTTGATTGTGCTTGAGAAGAGGATTAATGCGGAGGCGGTTGCTTGGACGAGAAAGTATTTGATTGCAGCTTCCATAGCTCGAGGGTGGTGTGATTTTGAAAGGAAGGGGATAATGGCAAGGGTGTTGATTTCTAGTCCAGGCCAGGCTAGCAGTCAGTGGTTGCTTGAAATTGTGATGGTTGTTCCTAGTAGAAGGCTTAAGGAGAACGTTAGTTTTGTGACGGGGCTCATTTAGTAGAGGAAGAGGTTAAACCATCATTTTCGGGGTATGGGCCCGATAGCTTTTGTTTAGCTGACCCTACTGGGAAGTAATATAAGGGGAGTATGGAGCGCTTTGATCTCTTCTGTGCAGGTTCAATTCCTGTCTTCCTAAGGTTTTCAACGGAGACAATGGGATTCGGACATAGAGACGGTCTCCGGTTCACCTCAAACAGGAGAACTGAATGCAGTTGTTCGTGTTTTCCGAGAATGGAATGTACCACTCCACCTTGTTACTGATTCTGCTTATGTTGCAGGTATTGTTCCACGAGCTGAAGCTTCTGTGCTGCGGAGTGTTTCGCATTCACAACCCTTTACCCTGTTACAGGAACTTATTTTCCTTTTGGACTCTCGATCTGCGCCTTATTTTGTTATGCATATTAGGTCTCATACCTCGCTACCTGGTTTTCTTGCAGAAGGCAATCGACGAGCTGACCTATTGCCGTGACCAGTTCAAGTACTGCCAGACCGTATTGCACAAGCTAAGCGAAGGCACTCTTTTTTTCCATCGAAACGCTGGAGCTCTTAAGCGACAGTTTGGCCTTGCTGCTCAACAAGCATCAAGTATTATTGCTGTCTGTCCCGATTGTCAAAAACTTTCTTTCCCATCAGTTGCTGCAGGAGTTAATCCTAGAGGATTACAAAGCCTACCGTTATGGCAAACAGATGTCACGCATGATTCTGAATTTGGTAGCCTTAAATATATCCACTCTTCCATTGATACATTTTCAGGTGCCTTGGTTGCCTCGTGTCACACAGGAGAAAAGGCACGAGCTGTTCGTAGACATTTAATGCGTGCTTTTGCTGCTTTAGGTATTCCCTTAAGCTGGACCGTTGTCGGTCTTTATCTTTACGTTTCAACAACTGTAAAAACCTCTTTTGCCCTATGGGGTAGAACTCACATTACCGGCATTGCTCATTCCCCCACCGGTCGATCTCTCATTGAAGGGTCTCATCGGTCTCTGAAACGTTTATGACAACAACAAAAAGGGGGAATGGGCATGGCTGTTCCCGAGGAACGGTTACAGAAAGCGTTGTATGTTTTTAATTTTTTGAATTGTTCTTGAATAGATAACGACCCACCGATAGGTCGACGTTTCACTGCAGCTACCTCCGTCGAGGCACGGGTTAAAGCCCCGGTATCGGTCCGAGATGCAGAAACAGGTAAAATTATGGGACCATATCCTCTTGTTACACGGGGAAAAGGTTATGCTTGTGTCTCTACAGAAAAAGGACCTCGATGGATCCCAGCGAAGAATGTAAGACCTTTCCGTGAACCTTTACCGCAGGCAGCCGATAGCGACACCGACGCTACAGAATGAAATAAAAACTGTGTGAGGATTACTGTTTTGCATTAATGTTAGATACCCAAAATCAGGACATAGGATATAGATTTCGCTTTTTACAGCGCCTAGAACGAGCACTATCACCCTGGATCAAGCCACTGAACAGAGGTAATACTCTCGGACCAAGCGGGGGAACGGGACGACTCATTGTCCATGGAACGATGATTCCATTGACACTGATAAGGGGAAGGGAGGATTCATCATGAGAGAACAACTAGGTATTACGAAGGAGAACAGGAACGATAAACATGGTTATTTAGTGTTTAATAGGTGTCTGCACGCTTGTCGAGATATCTAGTTAGGTAACTACAGGAGTGGTTTCTGCCCTGAGCCTGGTGGCGCGCACAGCTGCGGCTTGTGTCCTGGCTCAGAGATGTAAACAGGGGCTTCTCTGTTAGGGTAAAGTGTCTCTCTTTGCATCAAAAGGAGGGAATGAAGGGGATGACCCCAGAGGTATGTTCAGAGAAGGCATGCTATGTTTCGAACTTTTTGACGGAAACGGTTCTTGTTTGGTGTGCCCTTCCGCCTACGTATAACGTTAATCCAAAAGAAGGTGATGTTGTTTGCACTTTGCATGTCGAGCATTGTCTTTCTGTAGATGCTAATGTAGTAGGAGGCTAGGATGGGAACGTGTCGCAGCGCTTCTTCTCTTATGCAGAGTAACAGCAGGGAAAGCATTAAAGAGTTCAATCACCTTGTTTGGTAGGCAGTTAAGCATGTGAGTCAAAATTGCCGCTGCTTTTTGTTGTTGGTTCAAGGACGTGGCTGTGAGGATTTTGATGGTATGTGCTGCGTGGATTTTAGGCGCCCCACTGCAGCAACATGTTATCAAAATCTGAGAAAATTTCAGCCTTTTCTGGCATCCATTCACTCGATTGGCAGTGTTGTTTGTTTGCTATTACCTTGGTTGCTGTCATGTTTGCAAGGGCCCTGCGGAACATGGCAAACCTGGTACTAGCTGTTCAAAAACAAAAAGGGGAAATTGTAGAATTGTACGGAACAAAGGCAGTGGGTTATTTTGACAGTGATAATATGTCTTAGTTGGTTTTTTATTTGTTCTGTTGCTTAGGCCTTGTTTTTCCTCGTTCGCTTTCAAAGGTTCTTTTGTGCAACAGGAAGGGGGGGAGGTGCAGGAGCGGGCTGGAAACTAGGACCACGCGTGGCAATCGGTCAGCTGAGGGGAGTGTGCTCGAGCTTGTCTAGACAACAATTAACAACATGATGGGGCATGGTTACAGAGCACAGGGGAGTGGGAGACGGATGGCGCCAAGGAAAGGTAACACCTTGCTGTTAAGTGCCGGTAGTTAACCACCAATCAGGGATTGCCTAGTATGCAAGGCTTAGCCTCAAGAAGCAATTGGTTTAAAACGCGCAGCTTCTGCAAGCGTATAAAACCTCGTGCTTCTGCACAACGCATTGACATTTGCTTGCATCAAGCTGCGTCCCGTCTCTTCATTCGCCGCAGTCAGGTTTACTAGGATCATCTTTAGGTTGGCCTTAGGGGTATCTCGGGCTTACGACAGCTTAGCTGTGTTTCGGTTTCCTAGTTATTCTGACAGGCTCTGGTCCACTCTCTACGCCGTGTGACTGTTGGCTTGGGTTTCTGGTGTGACCGCGGCGGCTGGCACGAGATTTACCAACCCTGAAGGTTGCCGTGACTAAGTCAAGCTTGCGCTTCTTGCTTACTGTTAATTACTGCTGAGTGCCCGTGGGGGTGTGGCTGAGCAAGGCGTCTTGGGCTGCAGTTGGTAGCGTGTGCCTGATGCCTGCTCCTTCGGTCTTAGCAGGAGGCCTAGGGCATTTACACTGGGCCGCAGATACTTGCACGTCTAGGTCTAGCAGGAGCCAACCGTAAGGTTAGGGCTAAGTCTTTTGTCCTCGGCTTTCATATTGGACGCCATCTTGGCATCTTCAGTGCCACGCTTTGGATTGTAAGCTACGGGGACGTGGTTTCGTTGGTTTCGTTGGCTTCGTTGGCTGTTTGGGCGCCTATAGTCTTAGGGGCGTGTGTGTATGGGGGGTTTGGGTTAATATGATTTTAGTGCTGAGGTTTTGGGTAGGTGGTGTTTATGGGATATACAAGATGTTAAGGAGAAGGCTAGGTTTGAGCGGTAAAGGTGTTAGAGGTTCTCGTGGTTGAATTGTACAGCAATAGTTTGTCAAGCTGTAGGTCCCGGGGAGGTGCCGGGCGAGAACATACAGGTCGAATAACTTCCCATCCACCTTCACACAAACTGTTTAACGTTGATTTTCGTCTGATGTTAAACCCCAGAAGAAGCGAACAACCCTTACCGGCGCTTACTGTGTTTACAGATGGATCGGGCCAATCGCATAAATCTGTTCTTCTGTGGTGGGATGATCAACGGAGGCAATGGGATTCGGACATAGAGACGGTCTCCGGTTCACCTCAAACAGGAGAACTGAATGCAGTTGTTCGTGTTTTCCGAGAATGGAATGTACCACTCCACCTTGTTACTGATTCTGCTTATGTTGCAGGTATTGTTCCACGAGCTGAAGCTTCTGTGCTGCGGAGTGTTTCGCATTCACAACCCTTTACCCTGTTACAGGAACTTATTTTCCTTTTGGACTCTCGATCTGCGCCTTATTTTGTTATGCATATTAGGTCTCATACCTCGCTACCTGGTTTTCTTGCAGAAGGCAATCGACGAGCTGACCTATTGCCGTGACCAGTTCAAGTACTGCCAGACCGTATTGCACAAGCTAAGCGAAGGCACTCTTTTTTTCCATCGAAACGCTGGAGCTCTTAAGCGACAGTTTGGCCTTGCTGCTCAACAAGCATCAAGTATTATTGCTGTCTGTCCCGATTGTCAAAAACATTCTTTCCCATCAGTTGCTGCAGGAGCTAATCCTAGAGGATTACAAAGCCTACCGTTATGGCAAACAGATGTCACGCATGATTCTGAATTTGGTAGCCTTAAATATATCCACTCTTCCATTAATACATTTTCAGGTGCCTTGGTTGCCTCGTGTCACACAGGAGAAAAGGCACGAGCTGTTCGTAGACATTTAATGCGTGCTTTTGCTGCTTTAGGTATTCCCTTAAGCTGGACCGTTGTCGGTCTTTATCTTTACGTTTCAACAACTGTAAAAACCTCTTTTGCCCTATGGGGTAGAACTCACATTACCGGCATTGCTCATTCCCCCACCGGTCGATCTCTCATTGAAGGGTCTCATCGGTCTCTGAAACGTTTATGACAACAACAAAAAGGGGGAATGGGCATGGCTGTTCCCGAGGAACGGTTACAGAAAGCGTTGTATGTTTTTAATTTTTTGAATTGTTCTTGAATAGATAACGACCCACCGATAGGTCGACGTTTCACTGCAGCTACCTCCGTCGAGGCACGGGTTAAAGCCCCGGTATCGGTCCGAGATGCAGAAACAGGTAAAATTATGGGACCATATCCTCTTGTTACACGGGGAAAAGGTTATGCTTGTGTCTCTACAGAAAAAGGACCTAGATGGATCCCAGCGAAGAATGTAAGACCTTCCCGTGAACCTTTACCGCAGGCAGCCGATAGCGACACCGACGCTACAGAATGAAATAAAAACTGTGTGAGGATTACTGTTTTGCATTAATGTTAGATACCCAAAATCAGGACATAGGATATAGATTTCGCTTTTTACAGCGCCTAGAACGAGCACTATCACCCTGGATCAAGCCACTGAACAGAGGTAATACTCTCGGACCAAGCGGGGGAAAGGGACGACTCATTGTCCATGGAACGATGATTCCATTGACACTGATAAGGGGAAGGGAGGATTCATAATGAGAGAACAACTAGGTATTACGAAGGAGAACAGGAACTGGGGGAAGAAGGGGCAACAGAGCAGAGGTGATGAGGTGTTTGTCACATCCATAGGATGTCTTGGCATGCTTAATCGTACTTGCAGGAGACAAATTGTGTGGCCAGGTGGATGACACCCCTTGGTTATGAACCTCATCCATAGCATCCTTGAAAAGTCAGCATTAATTTTTTTGGTGCGGAGAAGGAAGGATTCTCTTGGTTATAGCTGGAGAGGCGTAGAAGTGAGTCTTTTCAATGTTTCATGAGCACAATGCTCTCTTCTCAAAGCAGAGGAATGCTTGTGCTCTGCTGAAGAGCAGAAGTGCTTGTAGCTGACCGCTGGTGAGTCAGTGCCAATAGTGGCAGTAGGCAGTTACTTAGGGCACGAGACAGAAGCGGTGGCCTGTCCTACCTGGCCCTATATATTATAATATAAAATAATGTACATCCATACATATATAGATAGATATAAAAGATATAATTCTTTTTAGATCCACGGGACGGATTACGCAATAATCAAGGCTGACCACCAATTCCACCGACACCTCATTGGCAAGAAAGCAGCTAAACGGTAAGTGGAGTGCCTTTCTAGTCCTTCCCATGCTCACACTCTTCGTGTTTAGTAGATGGTATCAGGGGCTCTGTAGCTCACCCAGTGTGCTGTCTCCATCACATTTCCTCTGCTTTTCTGGAGTGGTGGTGGTACAAGGAGAGAAATGGGCCGTCAGGCCTTGCGATGGCTTGAACGGGTGAAAGTACCTTGGGAGCCTGAACAGTAGTGGAATTACTTTGATGTGTCCTGGAGGAATTTTTTTTTTTTTTTTTTTTCCACACGTTGCTCTGTGCGAATGACAGTTTAGCAGCCAGTTGTGGGTGGTGGAAATGTGCTTGGTGAGCTTGTCCCTGTAGAGGAATGAAGGCGGTGGGTTGATTAGCATTGATAACACGCAGCTGTGGCCTTGCCTCAGAGGCAGTGGGTTGATTGACCTGGGCGATGTGCAGGTGTAGCTGGTTCCCGCTAAGGGGTTAAATAGCCCTGTGGCTTGTGGGAGAGGGTGTCAGCTGGAGGAGGAGCAGTGTGGTCTGGCCTCTGGAGGAAGGTGCTACAGCACCGGCAGTAGAATATGGCCAACGCTAAAGCCTTGTTGCGGTCTGCTAGTTTGATAGCACTGCAACGTGTCCCCAGCCAAGAGTTTGGGGTAGAAAGGAACGATTATCCTCTGCTCTAAATGTGATACTGTTTGGGGAAGAAACACGCCTGGCTCTGACAAGGGAACAATGGGCTCTGTAGATGCCACGGTATTTACTTGGACAGGCTCTCGTGTGGCACAGGTCTGCTCTCGCTGAACTCCAGGGGGAAGAGGCAATTTCCCCTGGCTCAACCCTACCCCACCGAGCCCTTCCCAGAGGCGGCTTTACTTCTTCATCAGCCTCTGAGCAGTGATAATCCAGGTGCCTTGCTTCCAGGTCTTTGCCTAGCAGACGGCGTCACCACAGTCCTTGCCTCGAAGTGAACAGGATGAAGGATCTGTACAAGGTGTCTGTGCGCATTCCCCCGGACAACGAGAAGAGCAACCCGATCAGAATGGAAGGAGACCCACAGGGGGTCCCACAGGCCAAGAGCGAGCTGCTGGAACTCGCTTCCCGTATGGTGAGTGGGTAGGACGTGATGTTTGGGAGACTGCAGGGTTTGGGCTCTCGTGTTCCCTTGTAACCTTCTGGTGCGAGTGTGTGCCCCTTGCCCACGGAGCACTTGGATCTCATGACAAGTGCAAGTTCCTCTTCACAAATGTCTTCCCCTGTTCCCTCGGGTAGCCCTTCTCTGTCAACGCAGAGTGAATTTGGTCTGGAGAAAAGAGGGACAGTGCTGGCAAGTAAACCGTCGGGCAGCAAACCGCTAAGTCAAAGTAGACGGCTCTCCGGCTGAACACTCAGTGTGCCCTCTGTTCCCGTCAGGAAAATGAACACGCTGCGGACCTAATCGTTGAGCAGAAATTCCACCGGACCATCACTGGGCAGAAGGCTGAGCGGGTCTGGGAAATCCGGGAGCAATTCCCAGAGGTAAGGCTTTGTAGGAGAGGAGGAATCCAGAGGGGTTCTTTCCTACATGGGTAGTAGGCCTGTCGTCACAGAAGTCGTAACTTTAGTGGCTCTGTAGCGCAAGTGTCTGAGAAGATAGTTCTTTTAGCCAGAGGCCGCTAACACGGTTCCCCGTTTCTGAATGGGAAAAGGGCATGTGTAGGATCCCCCCAACCTTTGCATGTGTCTGACACAAGGGTTCTTGCTTTTGCTTGAGCTAACTCTAAATGACCGCTCCTGCAGGTTATCATCAACTTCCCAGACCCTGCACACAAGAGTGACATCGTCCAACTCCGAGGTCCCAAAAACGAGGTGGAGAAGTGCACCGAGTACATGCAAAAGACGGTGGCAGACCTGGTAAGGAGGTCTTCTGCCTGCACTTCCCTCCTCCGTGCCTGGATAACCCTGGGGCAAAGCAGAGCTCTACTGGCTTGGGTAGAGCTAAAACACCTCAAGAGGAGGGAGCTGTCGACGCTGTTTTGGCTGAATGGAGGCAGGGGGTAGTACCTGTTATGGGAAGGCTATAGGGGAACGTCCTTGCCTTTGTTTAGTCTTACAAGTCCCTCGTATAGAGAACTTCCTTGGGTCTAAGCCTCTTTTCAAAAGCTCGTTTATCAGAGTTCCTGAAGTCGGGCCTCCCTTGCCACGACAGTGTAATCTTCAGTTCTCCCTTCCTTTCTCCCTTAGGTTGAAAACAGCTTTTCTATTTCTGTCCCCATCTGCAAACAGTTCCACAAGAACATCGTGGGGAAAGGAGGTGCCAACATCAAGAAGGTGAGATATTGCTCCTAACTCAAGTGCTCGTGATGATCACTGCCTGCAGCAAAATCCCACTGGATGCTCTCTCCTGCCCATTGGTGATGTCCAATATAGCCTGCGAGGGTTTTTCTTCTGACATGGGACACTTCTGAGATGATTTTTTATTTTTTTTTCCTTTGTGGCAGATCCGTAAAGAAAGCAACACCATAATTGATCTCCCAGCAAAGAACAGCAACTCGGAGACAATTGTTATCACAGGCAAGAGGGCAAACTGTGAGGCTGCTCGCCACAGGATAACATCACTTTGGAAGGACCTAAAGAAGATGTGCATGTGGCTCAGGAACCGATTGAAGCCATGCTCAAGGAACTGGTGAGCTGGAGTTACTAGTTCCAGTAAGAAACTGGGGGAAGAAGGGGCAACAGAGCAGAGGTGATGAGGTGTTTGTCACATCCATAGGATGTCTTGGCATGCTTAATCGAACTTGCAGGAGACAAATTGTGTGGCCAGGTGGATGACACCCCTTGGTTATGAACCTCATCCATAGCATCCTTGAAAAGTCAGCATTATTTTTTTTGGTGCAGAGAAGGAAGGATTCTCTTGGTTATAGCTGGAGAGGCGTAGAAGTCAGTCTTTTCAATGTTTCATGAGCACAATGCTCTCTTCTCAAAGCAGAGGAATGCTTGTGCTCTGCTGAAGAGCAGAAGTGCTTGTAGCTGACCGCTGGTGAGTCAGTGCCAATAGTGGCAGTAGGCAGTTACTTAGGGCACGAGACAGAAGCGGTGGCCTGTCCTACCTGGCCCTATATAATATATATATATGTATGTATGTGCGTACAATATTATATATATATAAAATTCTTTTTAGATCCACGGGACGGATTACGCAATAATCAAGGCTGACCACCAATTCCACCGACACCTCATTGGCAAGAAAGCAGCTAAACGGTAAGTGGAGTGCCTTTCTAGTCCTTCCCATGCTCACACTCTTCGTGTTTAGTAGATGGTATCAGGGGCTCTGTAGCTCACCCAGTGTGCTGTCTCCATCACATTTCCTCTGCTTTTCTGGAGTGGTGGTGGTACAAGGAGAGAAATGGGCCGTCAGGCCTTGCGATGGCTTGAACGGGTGAAAGTACCTTGGGAGCCTGAACAGTAGTGGAATTACTTTGATGTGTCCTGGAGGAATTTTTTATTTTTTTTTTTTTCCACACGCTGCTCTGTGCGAATGACATTTTAGCAGCCAGTTGTGGGTGGTGGAAATGTGCTTGGTGAGCTTGTCCCTGTAGAGGAATGAAGGCGGTGGGTTGATTAGCATTGATAACACGCAGCTGTGGCCTTGCCTCAGAGGCAGTGGGTTGATTGACCTGGGCGATGTGCAGGTGTAGCTGGTTCCCGCTAAGGGGTTAAATAGCCCTGTGGCTTGTGGGAGAGGGTGTCAGCTGGAGGAGGAGCAGTGTGGTCTGGCCTCTGGAGGAAGGTGCTACAGCACCGGCAGTAGAATATGGCCAACGCTAAAGCCTTGTTGCGGTCTGCTAGTTTGATAGCACTGCAACGTGTCCCCAGCCAAGAGTTTAATCGTTCCTTTCTACCCCAATGTGATACTGTTTGGGGAAGAAACACGCCTGGCTCTGACAAGGGAACAATGGGCTCTGTAGATGCCACGGTATTTACTTGGACAGGCTCTCGTGTGGCACAGGTCTGCTCTCGCTGAACTCCAGGGGGAAGAGGCAATTTCCCCTGGCTCAACCCTACCCCACCGAGCCCTTCCCAGAGGCGGCTTTACTTCTTCATCAGCCTCTGAGCAGCGATAATCCAGGTGCCTCGCTTCCAGGTCTTTGCCTAGCAGACGGCGTCACCACAGTCCTTGCCTCGAAGTGAACAGGATGAAGGATCTGTACAAGGTGTCTGTGCGCATTCCCCCGGACAACGAGAAGAGCAACCCGATCAGAATGGAAGGAGACCCACAGGGGGTCCCACAGGCCAAGAGCGAGCTGCTGGAACTCGCTTCCCGTATGGTGAGTGGGTAGGACGTGATGTTTGGGAGACTGCAGGGTTTGGGCTCTCGTGTTCCCTTGTAACCTTCTGGTGCAAGTGTGTGCCCCTTGCCCACGGAGCACTTGGATCTCATGACAAGTGCAAGTTCCTCTTCACAAATGTCTTCCCCTGTTCCCTCGGGTAGCCCTTCTCTGTCAACGCAGAGTGAATTTGGTCTGGAGAAAAGAGGGACAGTGCTGGCAAGTAAACCGTCGGGCAGCAAACCGCTAAGTCAAAGTAGACGGCTCTCCGGCTGAACACTCAGTGTGCCCTCTGTTCCCGTCAGGAAAATGAACACGCTGCGGACCTAATCGTTGAGCAGAAATTCCACCGGACCATCACTGGGCAGAAGGCTGAGCGGGTCTGGGAAATCCGGGAGCAATTCCCAGAGGTAAGGCTTTGTAGGAGAGGAGGAATCCAGAGGGGTTCTTTCCTACATGGGTAGTAGGCCTGTCGTCACAGAAGTCGTAACTTTAGTGGCTCTGTAGCGCAAGTGTCTGAGAAGATAGTTCTTTTAGCCAGAGGCCGCTAACACGGTTCCCCGTTTCTGAATGGGAAAAGGGCATGTGTAGGATCCCCCCAACCTTTGCATGTGTCTGACACAAGGGTTCTTGCTTTTGCTTGAGCTAACTCTAAATGACCGCTCCTGCAGGTTATCATCAACTTCCCAGACCCTGCACACAAGAGTGACATCGTCCAACTCCGAGGTCCCAAAAACGAGGTGGAGAAGTGCACCGAGTACATGCAAAAGACGGTGGCAGACCTGGTAAGGAGGTCTTCTGCCTGCACTTCCCTCCTCCGTGCCTGGATAACCCTGGGGCAAAGCAGAGCTCTACTGGCTTGGGTAGAGCTAAAACACCTCAAGAGGAGGGAGCTGTCGACGCTGTTTTGGCTGAATGGAGGCAGGGGGTAGTACCTGTTATGGGAAGGCTATAGGGGAACGTCCTTGCCTTTGTTTAGTCTTACAAGTCCCTCGTATAGAGAACTTCCTTGGGTCTAAGCCTCTTTTCAAAAGCTCGTTTATCAGAGTTCCTGAAGTCGGGCCTCCCTTGCCACGACAGTGTAATCTTCAGTTCTCCCTTCCTTTCTCCCTTAGGTTGAAAACAGCTTTTCTATTTCTGTCCCCATCTGCAAACAGTTCCACAAGAACATCGTAGGGAAAGGAGGTGCCAACATCAAGAAGGTGAGATATTGCTCCTAACTCAAGTGCTCGTGATGATCACTGCCTGCAGCAAAATCCCACTGGATGCTCTCTCCTGCCCATTGGTGATGTCCAATATAGCCTGCGAGGGTTTTTCTTCTGACATGGGACACTTCTGAGATGATTTTTTTTTTTTCCCCTTTGTGGCAGATCCGTAAAGAAAGCAACACCAAAATTGATCTCCCAGCAAAGAACAGCAACTCGGAGACAATTGTTAGCACAGGCAAGAGGGCAAACTGTGAGGCTGCTCGCCACAGGATAACATCACTTTGGAAGGACCTACAGAAGATGTGCATGTGGCTCAGGAACCGATTGAAGCCATGCTCAAGGAACTGGTGAGCTGGAGTTACTAGTTCCAGTAAGAAACTGGGGGAAGAAGGGGCAACAGAGCAGAGGTGATGAGGTGTTTGTCACATCCATAGGATGTCTTGGCATGCTTAATCGTACTTGCAGGAGACAAATTGTGTGGCCAGGTGGATGACACCCCTTGGTTATGAACCTCATCCATAGCATCCTTGAAAAGTCAGCATTAATTTTTTTGGTGCGGAGAAGGAAGGATTCTCTTGGTTATAGCTGGAGAGGCATAGAAGTCAGTCTTTTCAATGTTTCATGAGCACAATGCTCTCTTCTCAAAGCAGAGGAATGCTTGTGCTCTGCTGAAGAGCAGAAGTGCTTGTAGCTGACCGCTGGCGAGTCAGTGCCAATACTGGCAGTAGGCAGTTACTTAGGGCACGAGACAGAAGCGGTGGCCTGTCCTACCTGGCCCTATATATTATAATATAAAATAATGTACATCCATACATATATAGATAGATATAAAAAATATAATTCTTTTTAGATCCACGGGACGGATTACGCAATAATCAAGGCTGACCACCAATTCCACCGACACCTTATTGGCAAGTGTGAAGAGGAAGATGAAGCCCAAGGCTCACAGTATCGGTGGACCTCATTTGATGGTGCCTCCGTGTGGTGTGGCTAGTCAGCTGAATACCTGAATGCCGGTTGGGATGGCGATGATTATAGTGGCGGAGATGAAGTATGCTCGGCTGTCTACGTCTATTCCGACAGTGAATATGTGGTGGGCTCATACGACAAAGCCCAGGAATCCAATCGATAGTATAGCTCAGACTATTCCTATGTAGCCGAATGGTTCTTTTTTGCCTGCGTAATACGTTACAACATGTGAGATGATTCCAAAGCCGTGAAGGATTAAGATGTAAACTTCCTGGTGGCCAAAGAATCAGAACAGGTGCTGGTAGAGAATGGGGTCTCCCCCTCCAGCGGGGTCAAAGAATGTAGTGTTTAGGTTTCGGTCGGTCAGTAGTATGGTGATGCCGGCGGCCAGGACTGGAAGTGAGGGCACTAGGAGTATGGATCATACGAATAGGGGAGTTGGATATTGCGATAAGGCAGGGGGGGTTATGTTAATGGCTGTTGTGTTAAAGTTGATGGCCCCTAAGATGGAAGACACACCTGCGAGGTGTAGGGAGAAGATGGCTAGGTCTACTGAGGCGCCAGCATGGGCTAGGTTGCCTGCTAGGGGCGGGTATATGGTTCATCCTGTTCCGACTCCAGCTTCTACTGTGGAGGACGCTAGGAGCAGTAGGAAGGACGGAGGAAGTAGTTCAGAAACCGATGTTGTTTATGCGGGGGAATGCTATGTCTGGGGCTCCAATTATAAGGGGGACTAGTCAGTTTCCAAACCCTTCGATTATAATGGCTATAACTGTGAAGAAGATTCTTACGAAGGCATGGGCGGTGATGATGACATTGTAGATTTGGTCGTCTCCTAGGAGAGTTCCTGGTTGGCCAAGTTCTGCTCGAATAAGGAGGCTGAGGGCGGTACTCGGCTATGCCTGCCCATGCTCCGAAGAGTAGGTATAGGGTGCCGATGTCATTGTGGTTTGTTGAAACTAGTCATCGGTTGATGAAGGTCACGGGTCAGGTGGCTGAGTGTTTAGGCGTTAGGCTGTAGTCCTTTTTACAGAGGTTGAATTCCTCTTCTTATCGACTCTGTGGTGAAGTTCATGTTGAGTTGCAAACTCATTGATGTACGCTGAGAGTGTGCCGGAGTCTGGTAGACAGAAGCTCGTTGGTTTGAGCGTCTAGCTGTTAATTAGAAGTTTATGGGATCGAGGCCCGTCTGTCTAGGCTTATCGTGGAGGCCCTAGCTGAATTAGAGTATCTGCGTTGCATTTAGATGGTGCAGGTTTAGTGTCCTGCGGGCCTTAGTGGTGTGGGCAGAAACTAAGAGGATTTAACTCTTAGTTAAGGCTTTGAAGGCCTTCGGTTTGGTAGGCAGGGGATCCTAAGTTTCTTAGGTAACGGTCAGGATTGCGGGAGAAGGGGGGAGAAGGAGGACTGACAGAGAAATTAAGGTAGCAATTGGTGTGCCTGTGGATTTGTTATTGTATCATTGTTTTATGAAGCTTGTAGAGTTTGGTGGGAGTGTGGAGCAATATGCAAGGCGTAGGTAGAAAAATAAACCTAGTAGGGAGAGTATTGAAATAATTATGGCTGCGGTTGATATCTCTTGCTTAGTTAGTTCCTGGATAATGAGTCATTTTGGTAAAAAGCCAGGGAGTGGGGGCAGGCCGGCTAGGGATAGTAGTGCTAGCGTCAAGGATGCGTTTAGTGATGGTATTTTTGTTCAGGAGGTTATTATTGTGGATAGTTTTGAGGAGTTGGTTGTGTTGAGGGCTAAGAAAATGGAGGCGGTTCTTAAGGAGTATGGGTAGAAGGTTATTAATGTTAGCTTGGGGTTGTATATGAGGATGATGGTTATTCAGCCTAGGTGGGCGATCGATGAGAAAGCTAGGACTTTTCGGATTTGTGTTTGGTTAAGTCCTGTTCGCCCTCCGATGGCTGCGGATGCAATGGCCACGGTTGTCAGTAGGAGTGGGTTCAGTGAGGGGGCAGTTAAGAAAAGAAGAGTGAGTGGGGGGAGTTTTATTCATGTAGAGACGAGTAGGGCAGTGGTTATAGGTGAGCCTTGTATGACCTCTGGACATCAGGAGTGAAAGGGTACTAGGCCTAGTTTTATTGCGACTGCTGTAGTTAGTAGTAGGGAGGCTGTTGGGTGGCTTAGTCGCGGAATGTCTCATTGTCCGGTGAACTGTGCGTTGATTGTGCTTGAGAAGAGGATTAATGCGGAGGCGGTTGCTTGGACGAGAAAGTATTTGATTGCAGCTTCCATAGCTCGAGGGTGGTGTGATTTTGAAAGGAAGGGGATAATGGCAAGGGTGTTGATTTCTAGTCCAGGCCAGGCTAGCAGTCAGTGGTTGCTTGAAATTGTGATGGTTGTTCCTAGTAGAAGGCTTAAGGAGAACGTTAGTTTTGTGACGGGGCTCATTTAGTAGAGGAAGAGGTTAAACCATCATTTTCGGGGTATGGGCCCGATAGCTTTTGTTTAGCTGACCCTACTGGGAAGTAATATAAGGGGAGTATGGAGCGCTTTGATCTCTTCTGTGCAGGTTCAATTCCTGTCTTCCTAAGGTTTTCAACGGAGACAATGGGATTCGGACATAGAGACGGTCTCCGGTTCACCTCAAACAGGAGAACTGAATGCAGTTGTTCGTGTTTTCCGAGAATGGAATGTACCACTCCACCTTGTTACTGATTCTGCTTATGTTGCAGGTATTGTTCCACGAGCTGAAGCTTCTGTGCTGCGGAGTGTTTCGCATTCACAACCCTTTACCCTGTTACAGGAACTTATTTTCCTTTTGGACTCTCGATCTGCGCCTTATTTTGTTATGCATATTAGGTCTCATACCTCGCTACCTGGTTTTCTTGCAGAAGGCAATCGACGAGCTGACCTATTGCCGTGACCAGTTCAAGTACTGCCAGACCGTATTGCACAAGCTAAGCGAAGGCACTCTTTTTTTCCATCGAAACGCTGGAGCTCTTAAGCGACAGTTTGGCCTTGCTGCTCAACAAGCATCAAGTATTATTGCTGTCTGTCCCGATTGTCAAAAACATTCTTTCCCATCAGTTGCTGCAGGAGTTAATCCTAGAGGATTACAAAGCCTACCGTTATGGCAAACAGATGTCACGCATGATTCTGAATTTGGTAGCCTTAAATATATCCACTCTTCCATTGATACATTTTCAGGTGCCTTGGTTGCCTCGTGTCACACAGGAGAAAAGGCACGAGCTGTTCGTAGACATTTAATGCGTGCTTTTGCTGCTTTAGGTATTCCCTTAAGCTGGGCCGTTGTCGGTCTTTATCTTTACGTTTCAACAACTGTAAAAACCTCTTTTGCCCTATGGGGTAGAACTCACATTACCGGCATTGCTCATTCCCCCACCGGTCGATCTCTCATTGAAGGGTCTCATCGGTCTCTGAAACGTTTATGACAACAACAAAAAGGGGGAATGGGCATGGCTATTCCCGAGGAACGGTTACAGAAAGCGTTGTATGTTTTTAATTTTTTGAATTGTTCTTGAATAGATAACGACCCACCGATAGGTCGACGTTTCACTGCAGCTACCTCCGTCGAGGCACGGGTTAAAGGCCCGGTATCGGTCCGAGATGCAGAAACAGGTAAAATTATGGGACCATATCCTCTTGTTACACGGGGAAAAGGTTATGCTTGTGTCTCTACAGAAAAAGGACCTCGATGGATCCCAGCGAAGAATGTAAGACCTTCCCGTGAACCTTTACCGCAGGCAGCCGATACCGACACCGACGCTACAGAATGAAATAAAAACTGTGTGAGGATTACTGTTTTGCATTAATGTTAGATACCCAAAATCAGGACATAGGATATAGATTTCGCTTTTTACAGCGCCTAGAACGAGCACTATCACCCTGGATCAAGCCACTGAACAGAGGTAATACTCTCGGACCAAGCGGGGGAACGGGACGACTCATTGTCCATGGAACGATGATTCCATTGACACTGATAAGGGGAAGGGAGGATTCATAATGAGAGAACAACTAGGTATTACGAAGGAGAACAGGAACGATAAACATGGTTATTTAGTGTTTAATAGGTGTCTGCACGCTTGTCGAGATATCTAGTTAGGTAACTACAGGAGTGGTTTCTGCCCTGAGCCTGGTGGCGCGCACAGCTGCGGCTTGTGTCCTGGCTCAGAGATGTAAACAGGGGCTTCTCTGTTAGGGTAAAGTGTCTCTCTTTGCATCAAAAGGAGGGAATGAAGGGGATGACCCCAGAGGTATGTTCAGAGAAGGCATGCTATGTTTCGAACTTTTTGACGGAAACGGTTCTTGTTTGGTGTGCCCTTCCGCCTACGTATAACGTTAATCCAAAAGAAGGTGATGTTGTTTGCACTTTGCATGTCGAGCATTGTCTTTCTGTAGATGCTAATGTAGTAGGAGGCTAGGATGGGAACGTGTCGCAGCGCTTCTTCTCTTATGCAGAGTAACAGCAGGGAAAGCATTAAAGAGTTCAATCACCTTGTTTGGTAGGCAGTTAAGCATGTGAGTCAAAATTGCCGCTGCTTTTTGTTGTTGGTTCAAGGACGTGGCTGTGAGGATTTTGATGGTATGTGCTGCGTGGATTTTAGGCGCCCCACTGCAGCAACATGTTATCAAAATCTGAGAAAATTTCAGCCTTTTCTGGCATCCATTCACTCGATTGGCAGTGTTGTTTGTTTGCTATTACCTTGGTTGCTGTCATGTTTGCAAGGGCCCTGCGGAACATGGCAAACCTGGTACTAGCTGTTCAAAAACAAAAAGGGGAAATTGTAGAATTGTACGGAACAAAGGCAGTGGGTTATTTTGACAGTGATAATATGTCTTAGTTGGTTTTTTATTTGTTCTGTTGCTTAGGCCTTGTTTTTCCTCGTTCGCTTTCAAAGGTTCTTTTGTGCAACAGGAAGGGGGAGAGGTGCAGGAGCGGGCTGGAAACTAGGACCACGCGTGGCAATCGGTCAGCTGAGGGGAGTGTGCTCGAGCTTGTCTAGACAACAATTAACAACATGATGGGGCATGGTTACAGAGCACAGGGGAGTGGGAGACGGATGGCGCCAAGGAAAGGTAACACCTTGCTGTTAAGTGCCGGTAGTTAACCACCAATCAGGGATTGCCTAGTATGCAAGGCTTAGCCTCAAGAAGCAATTGGTTTAAAACGCGCAGCTTCTGCAAGCGTATAAAACCTCGTGCTTCTGCACAACGCATTGACATTTGCTTGCATCAAGCTGCGTCCCGTCTCTTCATTCGCCGCAGTCAGGTTTACTAGGATCATCTTTAGGTTGGCCTTAGGGGTATCTCGGGCTTACGACAGCTTAGCTGTGTTTCGGTTTCCTAGTTATTCTGACAGGCTCTGGTCCACTCTCTACGCCGTGTGACTGTTGGCTTGGGTTTCTGGTGTGACCGCGGCGGCTGGCACGAGATTTACCAACCCTGAAGGTTGCCGTGACTAAGTCAAGCTTGCGCTTCTTGCTTACTGTTAATTACTGCTGAGTGCCCGTGGGGGTGTGGCTGAGCAAGGCGTCTTGGGCTGCAGTTGGTAGCGTGTGCCTGATGCCTGCTCCTTCGGTCTTAGCAGGAGGCCTAGGGCATTTACACTGGGCCGCAGATACTTGCACGTCTAGGTCTAGCAGGAGCCAACCGTAAGGTTAGGGCTAAGTCTTTTGTCCTCGGCTTTCATATTGGACGCCATCTTGGCATCTTCAGTGCCACGCTTTGGATTGTAAGCTACGGGGACGTGGTTTCGTTGGTTTCGTTGGCTTCGTTGGCTGTTTGGGCGCCTATAGTCTTAGGGGCGTGTGTGTATGGGGGGTTTGGGTTAATATGATTTTAGTGCTGAGGTTTTGGGTAGGTGGTGTTTATGGGATATACAAGATGTTAAGGAGAAGGCTAGGTTTGAGCGGTAAAGGTGTTAGAGGTTCTCGTGGTTGAATTGTACAGCAATAGTTTGTCAAGCTGTAGGTCCCGGGGAGGTGCCGGGCGAGAACATACAGGTCGAATAACTTCCCATCCACCTTCACACAAACTGTTTAACGTTGATTTTCGTCTGATGTTAAACCCCAGAAGAAGCGAACAACCCTTACCGGCGCTTACTGTGTTTACAGATGGATCGGGCCAATCGCATAAATCTGTTCTTCTGTGGTGGGATGATCAACGGAGGCAATGGGATTCGGACATAGAGACGGTCTCCGGTTCACCTCAAACAGGAGAACTGAATGCAGTTGTTCGTGTTTTCCGAGAATGGAATGTACCACTCCACCTTGTTACTGATTCTGCTTATGTTGCAGGTATTGTTCCACGAGCTGAAGCTTCTGTGCTGCGGAGTGTTTCGCATTCACAACCCTTTACCCTGTTACAGGAACTTATTTTCCTTTTGGACTCTCGATCTGCGCCTTATTTTGTTATGCATATTAGGTCTCATACCTCGCTACCTGGTTTTCTTGCAGAAGGCAATCGACGAGCTGACCTATTGCCGTGACCAGTTCAAGTACTGCCAGACCGTATTGCACAAGCTAAGCGAAGGCACTCTTTTTTTCCATCGAAACGCTGGAGCTCTTAAGCGACAGTTTGGCCTTGCTGCTCAACAAGCATCAAGTATTATTGCTGTCTGTCCCGATTGTCAAAAACATTCTTTCCCATCAGTTGCTGCAGGAGCTAATCCTAGAGGATTACAAAGCCTACCGTTATGGCAAACAGATGTCACGCATGATTCTGAATTTGGTAGCCTTAAATATATCCACTCTTCCATTAATACATTTTCAGGTGCCTTGGTTGCCTCGTGTCACACAGGAGAAAAGGCACGAGCTGTTCGTAGACATTTAATGCGTGCTTTTGCTGCTTTAGGTATTCCCTTAAGCTGGACCGTTGTCGGTCTTTATCTTTACGTTTCAACAACTGTAAAAACCTCTTTTGCCCTATGGGGTAGAACTCACATTACCGGCATTGCTCATTCCCCCACCGGTCGATCTCTCATTGAAGGGTCTCATCGGTCTCTGAAACGTTTATGACAACAACAAAAAGGGGGAATGGGCATGGCTGTTCCCGAGGAACGGTTACAGAAAGCGTTGTATGTTTTTAATTTTTTGAATTGTTCTTGAATAGATAACGACCCACCGATAGGTCGACGTTTCACTGCAGCTACCTCCGTCGAGGCACGGGTTAAAGCCCCGGTATCGGTCCGAGATGCAGAAACAGGTAAAATTATGGGACCATATCCTCTTGTTACACGGGGAAAAGGTTATGCTTGTGTCTCTACAGAAAAAGGACCTAGATGGATCCCAGCGAAGAATGTAAGACCTTCCCGTGAACCTTTACCGCAGGCAGCCGATAGCGACACCGATGCTACAGAATGAAATAAAAACTGTGTGAGGATTACTGTTTTGCATTAATGTTAGATACCCAAAATCAGGACATAGGATATAGATTTCGCTTTTTACAGCGCCTAGAACGAGCACTATCACCCTGGATCAAGCCACTGAACAGAGGTAATACTCTCGGACCAAGCGGGGGAAAGGGACGACTCATTGTCCATGGAACGATGATTCCATTGACACTGATAAGGGGAAGGGAGGATTCATAATGAGAGAACAACTAGGTATTACGAAGGAGAACAGGAACTGGGGGAAGAAGGGGCAACAGAGCAGAGGTGATGAGGTGTTTGTCACATCCATAGGATGTCTTGGCATGCTTAATCGTACTTGCAGGAGACAAATTGTGTGGCCAGGTGGATGACACCCCTTGGTTATGAACCTCATCCATAGCATCCTTGAAAAGTCAGCATTAATTTTTTTGGTGCGGAGAAGGAAGGATTCTCTTGGTTATAGCTGGAGAGGCGTAGAAGTGAGTCTTTTCAATGTTTCATGAGCACAATGCTCTCTTCTCAAAGCAGAGGAATGCTTGTGCTCTGCTGAAGAGCAGAAGTGCTTGTAGCTGACCGCTGGTGAGTCAGTGCCAATACTGGCAGTAGGCAGTTACTTAGGGCACGAGACAGAAGCGGTGGCCTGTCCTACCTGGCCCTATATATTATAATATAAAATAATGTACATCCATACATATATAGATAGATATAAAAGATATAATTCTTTTTAGATCCACGGGACGGATTACGCAATAATCAAGGCTGACCACCAATTCCACCGACACCTCATTGGCAAGAAAGCAGCTAAACGGTAAGTGGAGTGCCTTTCTAGTCCTTCCCATGCTCACACTCTTCGTGTTTAGTAGATGGTATCAGGGGCTCTGTAGCTCACCCAGTGTGCTGTCTCCATCACATTTCCTCTGCTTTTCTGGAGTGGTGGTGGTACAAGGAGAGAAATGGGCCGTCAGGCCTTGCGATGGCTTGAACGGGTGAAAGTACCTTGGGAGCCTGAACAGTAGTGGAATTACTTTGATGTGTCCTGGAGGAATTTTTTTTTTTTTTTTTTTTTCCACACGTTGCTCTGTGCGAATGACAGTTTAGCAGCCAGTTGTGGGTGGTGGAAATGTGCTTGGTGAGCTTCTCCCTGTAGAGGAATGAAGGCGGTGGGTTGATTAGCATTGATAACACGCAGCTGTGGCCTTGCCTCAGAGGCAGTGGGTTGATTGACATGGGCGATGTGCAGGTGTAGCTGGTTCCCGCTAAGGGGTTAAATAGCCCTGTGGCTTGTGGGAGAGGGTGTCAGCTGGAGGAGGAGCAGTGTGGTCTGGCCTCTGGAGGAAGGTGCTACAGCACCGGCAGTAGAATATGGCCAACGCTAAAGCCTTGTTGCGGTCTGCTAGTTTGATAGCACTGCAACGTGTCCCCAGCCAAGAGTTTGGGGTAGAAAGGAACGATTATCCTCTGCTCTAAATGTGATACTGTTTGGGGAAGAAACACGCCTGGCTCTGACAAGGGAACAATGGGCTCTGTAGATGCCACGGTATTTACTTGGACAGGCTCTCGTGTGGCACAGGTCTGCTCTCGCTGAACTCCAGGGGGAAGAGGCAATTTCCCCTGGCTCAACCCTACCCCACCGAGCCCTTCCCAGAGGCGGCTTTACTTCTTCATCAGCCTCTGAGCAGTGATAATCCAGGTGCCTTGCTTCCAGGTCTTTGTCTAGCAGACGGCGTCACCACAGTCCTTGCCTCGAAGTGAACAGGATGAAGGATCTGTACAAGGTGTCTGTGCGCATTCCCCCGGACAACGAGAAGAGCAACCCGATCAGAATGGAAGGAGACCCACAGGGGGTCCCACAGGCCAAGAAAGAGCTGCTGGAACTCGCTTCCCGTATGGTGAGTGGGTAGGACATGATGTTTGGGAGACTGCAGGGTTTGGGCTCTCGTGTTCCCTTGTAACCTTCTGGTGCGAGTGTGTGCCCCTTGCCCACGGAGCACTTGGATCCCATGACAAGTGCAAGTTCCTCTTCACAAATGTCTTCCCCTGTTCCCTCGGGTAGCCCTTCTCTGTCAACGCAGAGTGAATTTGGTCTGGAGAAAAGAGGGACAGTGCTGGCAAGTAAACCGTCGGGCAGCAAACCGCTAAGTCAAAGTAGACGGCTCTCCGGCTGAACACTCAGTGTGCCCTCTGTTCCCGTCAGGAAAATGAACACGCTGCGGACCTAATCGTTGAGCAGAAATTCCACCGGACCATCACTGGGCAGAAGGCTGAGCGGGTCTGGGAAATCCGGGAGCAATTCCCAGAGGTAAGGCTTTGTAGGAGAGGAGGAATCCAGAGGGGTTCTTTCCTACATGGGTAGTAGGCCTGTCGTCACAGAAGTCGTAACTTTAGTGGCTCTGTAGCGCAAGTGTCTGAGAAGATAGTTCTTTTAGCCAGAGGCCGCTAACACGGTTCCCCTTTTCTGAATGGGAAAAGGGCATGTGTAGGATCCCCCCAACCTTTGCATGTGTCTGACACAAGGGTTCTTGCTTTTGCTTGAGCTAACTCTAAATGACCGCTCCTGCAGGTTATCATCAACTTCCCAGACCCTGCACACAAGAGTGACATCGTCCAACTCCGAGGTCCCAAAAACGAGGTGGAGAAGTGCACCGAGTACATGCAAAAGACGGTGGCAGACCTGGTAAGGAGGTCTTCTGCCTGCACTTCCCTCCTCCGTGCCTGGATAACCCTGGGGCAAAGCAGAGCTCTACTGGCTTGGGTAGAGCTAAAACACCTCAAGAGGAGGGAGCTGTCGACGCTGTTTTGGCTGAATGGAGGCAGGGGGTAGTACCTGTTATGGGAAGGCTATAGGGGAACGTCCTTGCCTTTGTTTAGTCTTACAAGTCCCTCGTATAGAGAACTTCCTTGGGTCTAAGCCTCTTTTCAAAAGCTCGTTTATCAGAGTTCCTGAAGTCGGGCCTCCCTTGCCACGACAGTGTAATCTTCAGTTCTCCCTTCCTTTCTCCCTTAGGTTGAAAACAGCTTTTCTATTTCTGTCCCCATCTGCAAACAGTTCCACAAGAACATCGTAGGGAAAGGAGGTGCCAACATCAAGAAGGTGAGATATTGCTCCTAACTCAAGTGCTCGTGATGATCACTGCCTGCAGCAAAATCCCACTGGATGCTCTCTCCTGCCCATTGGTGATGTCCAATATAGCCTGCGAGGGTTTTTCTTCTGACATGGGACGCTTCTGAGATGATTTTTTTTTTTTTTCTTTTGTGGCAGATCCGTAAAGAAAGCAACACCAAAATTGATCTCCCAGCAAAGAACAGCAACTCGGAGACAATTGTTATCACAGGCAAGAGGGCAAATTGTGAGGCTGCTCGCCACAGGATAACATCACTTTGGAAGGACCTACAGAAGATGTGCATGTGGCTCAGGAACCGATTGAAGCCATGCTCAAGGAACTGGTGAGCTGGAGTTACTAGTTCCAGTAAGAAACTGGGGGAAGAAGGGGCAACAGAGCAGAGGTGATGAGGTGTTTGTCACATCCATAGGATGTCTTGGCATGCTTAATCGTACTTGCAGGAGACAAATTGTGTGGCCAGGTGGATGACACCCCTTGGTTATGAACCTCATCCATAGCATCCTTGAAAAGTCAGCATTAATTTTTTTGGTGCGGAGAAGGAAGGATTCTCTTGGTTATAGCTGGAGAGGCGTAGAAGTCAGTCTTTTCAATGTTTCATGAGCACAATGCTCTCTTCTCAAAGCAGAGGAATGCTTGTGCTCTGCTGAAGAGCAGAAGTGCTTGTAGCTGACCGCTGGTGAGTCAGTGCCAATACTGGCAGTAGGCAGTTACTTAGGGCACGAGACAGAAGCGGTGGCCTGTCCTACCTGGCCCTATATAATATATATATATGTATGTATGTGCGTACAATATTATATATATATAAAATTCTTTTTAGATCCACGGGATGGATTACGCAGTAATCAAGGCTGAGCACCAATTCCACCGACACCTTATTGGCAAGTGTGAAGAGGAAGATGAAGCCCAAGGCTCACAGTATCGGTGGATCTCATTTGATGGTGCCTCCGTGTGGTGTGGCTAGTCAGCTGAATACCTGAATGCCGGTTGGGATGGCGATGATTATAGTGGCGGAGATGAAGTATGATCGGCTGTCTACGTCTATTCCGACAGTGAATATGTGGTGGGCTCATATGACAAAGCCCAGGAATCCAATCGATAGTATAGCTCAGACTATTCCTATGTAGCCGAATGGTTCTTTTTTGCCTGCGTAATACGTTACAACATGTGAGATGATTCCAAAGCCGTGAAGGATTAAGATGTAAACTTCCTGGTGGCCAAAGAATCAGAACAGGTGCTGGTAGAGAATGGGGTCTCCCCCTCCAGCGGGGTCAATGAAAAGTGTTTAGGTTTCGGTCGGTCAGTAGTATGGTGATGCCGGCGGCCAGGACTGGAAGTGAGGGCACTAGGAGTACGGATCATACGAATAGGGGAGTTGGATATTGCGATAAGGCAGGGGGGGTTATGTTAATGGCTGTTGTGTTAAAGTTGATGGCCCCTAAGATGGAAGACACACCTGCGAGGTGTAGGGAGAAGATGGCTAGGTCTACTGAGGCGCCAGCATGGGCTAGGTTGCCTGCTAGGGGCGGGTATATGGTTCATCCTGTTCCGACTCCAGCTTCTACTGTGGAGGACGCTAGGAGCAGTAGGAAGGACGGAGGAAGTAGTTCAGAAACCGATGTTGTTTATGCGGGGGAATGCTATGTCTGGGGCTCCAATTATAAGGGGGACTAGTCAGTTTCCAAACCCTTCGATTATAATGGCTATAACTGTGAAGAAGGTTCTTACGAAGGCATGGGCGGTGATGATGACATTGTAGATTTGGTCGTCTCCTAGGAGAGTTCCTGGTTGGCCAAGTTCTGCTCGAATAAGGAGGCTGAGGGCGGTACTCGGCTATGCCTGCCCATGCTCCGAAGAGTAGGTATAGGGTGCCGATGTCATTGTGGTTTGTTGAAACTAGTCATCGGTTGATGAAGGTCACGGGTCAGGTGGCTGAGTGTTTAGGCGTTAGGCTGTAGTCCTTTTTACAGAGGTTGAATTCCTCTTCTTATCGACTCTGTGGTGAAGTTCATGTTGAGTTGCAAACTCATTGATGTACGCTGAGAGTGTGCCGGAGTCTGGTAGACAGAAGCTCGTTGGTTTGAGCGTCTAGCTGTTAATTAGAAGTTTATGGGATCGAGGCTCGTCTGTCTAGGCTTATCGTGGAGGCCCTAGCTGAATTAGAGTATCTGCGTTGCATTTAGATGGTGCAGGTTTAGTGTCCTGCGGGCCTTAGTGGTGTGGGCAGAAACTAAGAGGATTTAACTCTTAGTTAAGGCTTTGAAGGCCTTCGGTTTGGTAGGCAGGGGATCCTAAGTTTCTTAGGTAACGGTCAGGATTGCGGGAGAAGGGGGGAGAAGGAGGACTGACAGAGAAATTAAGGTAGCAATTGGTGTGCCTGTGGATTTGTTATTGTATCATTGTTTTATGAAGCTTGTAGTGTTTGGTGGGAGTGTGGAGCAATATGCAAGGCGTAGGTAGAAAAATAAACCTTGTAGGGAGAGTATTGAAATAATTATGGCTGCGGTTGATATCTCTTGCTTAGTTAGTTCCTGGATAATGAGTCATTTTGGTAAAAAGCCAGGGAGTGGGGGCAGGCCGGCTAGGGATAGTAGTGCTAGCGTCAAGGATGCGTTTAGTGATGGTATTTTTGTTCAGGAGGTTATTATTGTGGATAGTTTTGAGGAGTTGGTTGTGTTGAGGGCTAAGAAAATGGAGGCGGTTCTTAAGGAGTATGGGTAGAAGGTTATTAATGTTAGCTTGGGGTTGTATATGAGGATGATGGTTATTCAGCCTAGGTGGGCGATCGATGAGAAAGCTAGGACTTTTCGGATTTGTGTTTGGTTAAGTCCTGTTCGCCCTCCGATGGCTGCGGATGCAATGGCCACGGTTGTCAGTAGGAGTGGGTTCAGTGAGGGGGCAGTTAAGAAAAGAAGAGTGAGTGGGGGGAGTTTTATTCATGTAGAGACGAGTAGGGCAGTGGTTATAGGTGAGCCTTGTATGACCTCTGGACATCAGGAGTGAAAGGGTACTAGGCCTAGTTTTATTGCGACTGCTGTAGTTAGTAGTAGGGAGGCTGTTGGGTGGCTTAGTCGCGGAATGTCTCATTGTCCGGTGAACTGTGCGTTGATTGTGCTTGAGAAGAGGATTAATGCGGAGGCGGTTGCTTGGACGAGAAAGTATTTGATTGCAGCTTCCATAGCTCGAGGGTGGTGTGATTTTGAAAGGAAGGGGATAATGGCAAGGGTGTTGATTTCTAGTCCAGGCCAGGCTAGCAGTCAGTGGTTGCTTGAAATTGTGATGGTTGTTCCTAGTAGAAGGCTTAAGGAGAACGTTAGTTTTGTGACGGGGCTCATTTAGTAGAGGAAGAGGTTAAACCATCATTTTCGGGGTATGGGCCCGATAGCTTTTGTTTAGCTGACCCTACTGGGAAGTAATATAAGGGGAGTATGGAGCGCTTTGATCTCTTCTGTGCAGGTTCAATTCCTGTCTTCCTAAGGTTTTCAACGGAGACAATGGGATTCGGACATAGAGACGGTCTCCGGTTCACCTCAAACAGGAGAACTGAATGCAGTTGTTCGTGTTTTCCGAGAATGGAATGTACCACTCCACCTTGTTACTGATTCTGCTTATGTTGCAGGTATTGTTCCACGAGCTGAAGCTTCTGTGCTGCGGAGTGTTTCGCATTCACAACCCTTTACCCTGTTACAGGAACTTATTTTCCTTTTGGACTCTCGATCTGCGCCTTATTTTGTTATGCATATTAGGTCTCATACCTCGCTACCTGGTTTTCTTGCAGAAGGCAATCGACGAGCTGACCTATTGCCGTGACCAGTTCAAGTACTGCCAGACCGTATTGCACAAGCTAAGCGAAGGCACTCTTTTTTTCCATCGAAACGCTGGAGCTCTTAAGCGACAGTTTGGCCTTGCTGCTCAACAAGCATCAAGTATTATTGCTGTCTGTCCCGATTGTCAAAAACATTCTTTCCCATCAGTTGCTGCAGGAGTTAATCCTAGAGGATTACAAAGCCTACCGTTATGGCAAACAGATGTCACGCATGATTCTGAATTTGGTAGCCTTAAATATATCCACTCTTCCATTGATACATTTTCAGGTGCCTTGGTTGCCTCGTGTCACACAGGAGAAAAGGCACGAGCTGTTCGTAGACATTTAATGCGTGCTTTTGCTGCTTTAGGTATTCCCTTAAGCTGGGCCGTTGTCGGTCTTTATCTTTACGTTTCAACAACTGTAAAAACCTCTTTTGCCCTATGGGGTAGAACTCACATTACCGGCATTGCTCATTCCCCCACCGGTCGATCTCTCATTGAAGGGTCTCATCGGTCTCTGAAACGTTTATGACAACAACAAAAAGGGGGAATGGGCATGGCTGTTCCCGAGGAACGGTTACAGAAAGCGTTGTATGTTTTTAATTTTTTGAATTGTTCTTGAATAGATAACGACCCACCGATAGGTCGACGTTTCACTGCAGCTACCTCCGTCGAGGCACGGGTTAAAGGCCCGGTATCGGTCCGAGATGCAGAAACAGGTAAAATTATGGGACCATATCCTCTTGTTACACGGGGAAAAGGTTATGCTTGTGTCTCTACAGAAAAAGGACCTCGATGGATCCCAGCGAAGAATGTAAGACCTTTCCGTGAACCTTTACCGCAGGCAGCCGATAGCGACACCGACGCTACAGAATGAAATAAAAACTGTGTGAGGATTACTGTTTTGCATTAATGTTAGATACCCAAAATCAGGACATAGGATATAGATTTCGCTTTTTACAGCGCCTAGAACGAGCACTATCACCCTGGATCAAGCCACTGAACAGAGGTAATACTCTCGGACCAAGCGGGGGAACGGGACGACTCATTGTCCATGGAACGATGATTCCATTGACACTGATAAGGGGAAGGGAGGATTCATCATGAGAGAACAACTAGGTATTACGAAGGAGAACAGGAACGATAAACATGGTTATTTAGTGTTTAATAGGTGTCTGCACGCTTGTCGAGATATCTAGTTAGGTAACTACAGGAGTGGTTTCTGCCCTGAGCCTGGTGGCGCGCACAGCTGCGGCTTGTGTCCTGGCTCAGAGATGTAAACAGGGGCTTCTCTGTTAGGGTAAAGTGTCTCTCTTTGCATCAAAAGGAGGGAATGAAGGGGATGACCCCAGAGGTATGTTCAGAGAAGGCATGCTATGTTTCGAACTTTTTGACGGAAACGGTTCTTGTTTGGTGTGCCCTTCCGCCTACGTATAACGTTAATCCAAAAGAAGGTGATGTTGTTTGCACTTTGCATGTCGAGCATTGTCTTTCTGTAGATGCTAATGTAGTAGGAGGCTAGGATGGGAACGTGTCGCAGCGCTTCTTCTCTTATGCAGAGTAACAGCAGGGAAAGCATTAAAGAGTTCAATCACCTTGTTTGGTAGGCAGTTAAGCATGTGAGTCAAAATTGCCGCTGCTTTTTGTTGTTGGTTCAAGGACGTGGCTGTGAGGATTTTGATGGTATGTGCTGCGTGGATTTTAGGCGCCCCACTGCAGCAACATGTTATCAAAATCTGAGAAAATTTCAGCCTTTTCTGGCATCCATTCACTCGATTGGCAGTGTTGTTTGTTTGCTATTACCTTGGTTGCTGTCATGTTTGCAAGGGCCCTGCGGAACATGGCAAACCTGGTACTAGCTGTTCAAAAACAAAAAGGGGAAATTGTAGAATTGTACGGAACAAAGGCAGTGGGTTATTTTGACAGTGATAATATGTCTTAGTTGGTTTTTTATTTGTTCTGTTGCTTAGGCCTTGTTTTTCCTCGTTCGCTTTCAAAGGTTCTTTTGTGCAACAGGAAGGGGGGGAGGTGCAGGAGCGGGCTGGAAACTAGGACCACGCGTGGCAATCGGTCAGCTGAGGGGAGTGTGCTCGAGCTTGTCTAGACAACAATTAACAACATGATGGGGCATGGTTACAGAGCACAGGGGAGTGGGAGACGGATGGCGCCAAGGAAAGGTAACACCTTGCTGTTAAGTGCCGGTAGTTAACCACCAATCAGGGATTGCCTAGTATGCAAGGCTTAGCCTCAAGAAGCAATTGGTTTAAAACGCGCAGCTTCTGCAAGCGTATAAAACCTCGTGCTTCTGCACAACGCATTGACATTTGCTTGCATCAAGCTGCGTCCCGTCTCTTCATTCGCCGCAGTCAGGTTTACTAGGATCATCTTTAGGTTGGCCTTAGGGGTATCTCGGGCTTACGACAGCTTAGCTGTGTTTCGGTTTCCTAGTTATTCTGACAGGCTCTGGTCCACTCTCTACGCCGTGTGACTGTTGGCTTGGGTTTCTGGTGTGACCGCGGCGGCTGGCACGAGATTTACCAACCCTGAAGGTTGCCGTGACTAAGTCAAGCTTGCGCTTCTTGCTTACTGTTAATTACTGCTGAGTGCCCGTGGGGGTGTGGCTGAGCAAGGCGTCTTGGGCTGCAGTTGGTAGCGTGTGCCTGATGCCTGCTCCTTCGGTCTTAGCAGGAGGCCTAGGGCATTTACACTGGGCCGCAGATACTTGCACGTCTAGGTCTAGCAGGAGCCAACCGTAAGGTTAGGGCTAAGTCTTTTGTCCTCGGCTTTCATATTGGACGCCATCTTGGCATCTTCAGTGCCACGCTTTGGATTGTAAGCTACGGGGACGTGGTTTCGTTGGTTTCGTTGGCTTCGTTGGCTGTTTGGGCGCCTATAGTCTTAGGGGCGTGTGTGTATGGGGGGTTTGGGTTAATATGATTTTAGTGCTGAGGTTTTGGGTAGGTGGTGTTTATGGGATATACAAGATGTTAAGGAGAAGGCTAGGTTTGAGCGGTAAAGGTGTTAGAGGTTCTCGTGGTTGAATTGTACAGCAATAGTTTGTCAAGCTGTAGGTCCCGGGGAGGTGCCGGGCGAGAACATACAGGTCGAATAACTTCCCATCCACCTTCACACAAACTGTTTAACGTTGATTTTCGTCTGATGTTAAACCCCAGAAGAAGCGAACAACCCTTACCGGCGCTTACTGTGTTTACAGATGGATCGGGCCAATCGCATAAATCTGTTCTTCTGTGGTGGGATGATCAACGGAGGCAATGGGATTCGGACATAGAGACGGTCTCCGGTTCACCTCAAACAGGAGAACTGAATGCAGTTGTTCGTGTTTTCCGAGAATGGAATGTACCACTCCACCTTGTTACTGATTCTGCTTATGTTGCAGGTATTGTTCCACGAGCTGAAGCTTCTGTGCTGCGGAGTGTTTCGCATTCACAACCCTTTACCCTGTTACAGGAACTTATTTTCCTTTTGGACTCTCGATCTGCGCCTTATTTTGTTATGCATATTAGGTCTCATACCTCGCTACCTGGTTTTCTTGCAGAAGGCAATCGACGAGCTGACCTATTGCCGTGACCAGTTCAAGTACTGCCAGACCGTATTGCACAAGCTAAGCGAAGGCACTCTTTTTTTCCATCGAAACGCTGGAGCTCTTAAGCGACAGTTTGGCCTTGCTGCTCAACAAGCATCAAGTATTATTGCTGTCTGTCCCGATTGTCAAAAACATTCTTTCCCATCAGTTGCTGCAGGAGCTAATCCTAGAGGATTACAAAGCCTACCGTTATGGCAAACAGATGTCACGCATGATTCTGAATTTGGTAGCCTTAAATATATCCACTCTTCCATTAATACATTTTCAGGTGCCTTGGTTGCCTCGTGTCACACAGGAGAAAAGGCACGAGCTGTTCGTAGACATTTAATGCGTGCTTTTGCTGCTTTAGGTATTCCCTTAAGCTGGACCGTTGTCGGTCTTTATCTTTACGTTTCAACAACTGTAAAAACCTCTTTTGCCCTATGGGGTAGAACTCACATTACCGGCATTGCTCATTCCCCCACCGGTCGATCTCTCATTGAAGGGTCTCATCGGTCTCTGAAACGTTTATGACAACAACAAAAAGGGGGAATGGGCATGGCTGTTCCCGAGGAACGGTTACAGAAAGCGTTGTATGTTTTTAATTTTTTGAATTGTTCTTGAATAGATAACGACCCACCGATAGGTCGACGTTTCACTGCAGCTACCTCCGTCGAGGCACGGGTTAAAGGCCCGGTATCGGTCCGAGATGCAGAAACAGGTAAAATTATGGGACCATATCCTCTTGTTACACGGGGAAAAGGTTATGCTTGTGTCTCTACAGAAAAAGGACCTAGATGGATCCCAGCGAAGAATGTAAGACCTTCCCGTGAACCTTTACCGCAGGCAGCCGATAGCGACACCGACGCTACAGAATGAAATAAAAACTGTGTGAGGATTACTGTTTTGCATTAATGTTAGATACCCAAAATCAGGACATAGGATATAGATTTCGCTTTTTACAGCGCCTAGAACGAGCACTATCACCCTGGATCAAGCCACTGAACAGAGGTAATACTCTCGGACCAAGCGGGGGAAAGGGACGACTCATTGTCCATGGAACGATGATTCCATTGACACTGATAAGGGGAAGGGAGGATTCATAATGAGAGAACAACTAGGTATTACGAAGGAGAACAGGAACTGGGGGAAGAAGGGGCAACAGAGCAGAGGTGATGAGGTGTTTGTCACATCCATAGGATGTCTTGGCATGCTTAATCGTACTTGCAGGAGACAAATTGTGTGGCCAGGTGGATGACACCCCTTGGTTATGAACCTCATCCATAGCATCCTTGAAAAGTCAGCATTAATTTTTTTGGTGCGGAGAAGGAAGGATTCTCTTGGTTATAGCTGGAGAGGCGTAGAAGTCAGTCTTTTCAATGTTTCATGAGCACAATGCTCTCTTCTCAAAGCAGAGGAATGCTTGTGCTCTGCTGAAGAGCAGAAGTGCTTGTAGCTGACCGCTGGTGAGTCAGTGCCAATAGTGGCAGTAGGCAGTTACTTAGGGCACGAGACAGAAGCGGTGGCCTGTCCTACCTGGCCCTATATATTATAATATAAAATAATGTACATCCATACATATATAGATAGATATAAAAGATATAATTCTTTTTAGATCCACGGGACGGATTACGCAATAATCAAGGCTGACCACCAATTCCACCGACACTTCATTGGCAAGAAAGCAGCTAAAGGGTAAGTGGAGTGCCTTTCTAGTCCTTCCCATGCTCACACTCTTCGTGTTTAGTAGATGGTATCAGGGGCTCTGTAGCTCACCCAGTGTGCTGTCTCCATCACATTTCCTCTGCTTTTCTGGAGTGGTGGTGGTACAAGGAGAGAAATGGGCCGTCAGGCCTTGCGATGGCTTGAACGGGTGAAAGTACCTTGGGAGCCTGAACAGTAGTGGAATTACTTTGATGTGTCCTGGAGGAATTTTTTTTTTTTTTTTTTTTCCACACGTTGCTCTGTGCGAATGACAGTTTAGCAGCCAGTTGTGGGTGGTGGAAATGTGCTTGGTGAGCTTGTCCCTGTAGAGGAATGAAGGCGGTGGGTTGATTAGCATTGATAACACGCAGCTGTGGCCTTGCCTCAGAGGCAGTGGGTTGATTGACATGGGCGATGTGCAGGTGTAGCTGGTTCCCGCTAAGGGGTTAAATAGCCCTGTGGCTTGTGGGAGAGGGTGTCAGCTGGAGGAGGAGCAGTGTGGTCTGGCCTCTGGAGGAAGGTGCTACAGCACCGGCAGTAGAATATGGCCAACGCTAAAGCCTTGTTGCGGTCTGCTAGTTTGATAGCACTGCAACGTGTCCCCAGCCAAGAGTTTGGGGTAGAAAGGAACGATTATCCTCTGCTCTAAATGTGATACTGTTTGGGGAAGAAACACGCCTGGCTCTGACAAGGGAACAATGGGCTCTGTAGATGCCACGGTATTTACTTGGACAGGCTCTCGTGTGGCACAGGTCTGCTCTCGCTGAACTCCAGGGGGAAGAGGCAATTTCCCCTGGCTCAACCCTACCCCACCGAGCCCTTCCCAGAGGCGGCTTTACTTCTTCATCAGCCTCTGAGCAGTGATAATCCAGGTGCCTCGCTTCCAGGTCTTTGCCTAGCAGACGGCGTCACCACAGTCCTTGCCTCGAAGTGAACAGGATGAAGGATCTGTACAAGGTGTCTGTGCGCATTCCCCCGGACAACGAGAAGAGCAACCCGATCAGAATGGAAGGAGACCCACAGGGGGTCCCACAGGCCAAGAGCGAGCTGCTGGAACTCGCTTCCCGTATGGTGAGTGGGTAGGACGTGATGTTTGGGAGACTGCAGGGTTTGGGCTCTCGTGTTCCCTTGTAACCTTCTGGTGCGAGTGTGTGCCCCTTGCCCACAGAGCACTTGGATCCCATGACAAGTGCAAGTTCCTCTTCACAAATGTCTTCCCCTGTTCCCTCGGGTAGCCCTTCTCTGTCAACGCAGAGTGAATTTGGTCTGGAGAAAAGAGGGACAGTGCTGGCAAGTAAACCGTCGGGCAGCAAACCGCTAAGTCAAAGTAGACGGCTCTCCGGCTGAACACTCAGTGTGCCCTCTGTTCCCGTCAGGAAAATGAACACGCTGCGGACCTAATCGTTGAGCAGAAATTCCACCGGACCATCACTGGGCAGAAGGCTGAGCGGGTCTGGGAAATCCGGGAGCAATTCCCAGAGGTAAGGCTTTGTAGGAGAGGAGGAATCCAGAGGGGTTCTTTCCTACATGGGTAGTAGGCCTGTCGTCACAGAAGTCGTAACTTTAGTGGCTCTGTAGCGCAAGTGTCTGAGAAGATAGTTCTTTTAGCCAGAGGCCGCTAACACGGTTCCCCGTTTCTGAATGGGAAAAGGGCATGTGTAGGATCCCCCCAACCTTTGCATGTGTCTGACACAAGGGTTCTTGCTTTTGCTTGAGCTAACTCTAAATGACCGCTCCTGCAGGTTATCATCAACTTCCCAGACCCTGCACACAAGAGTGACATCGTCCAACTCCGAGGTCCCAAAAACGAGGTGGAGAAGTGCACCGAGTACATGCAAAAGACGGTGGCAGACCTGGTAAGGAGGTCTTCTGCCTGCACTTCCCTCCTCCGTGCCTGGATAACCCTGGGGCAAAGCAGAGCTCTACTGGCTTGGGTAGAGCTAAAACACCTCAAGAGGAGGGAGCTGTCGACGCTGTTTTGGCTGAATGGAGGCAGGGGGTAGTACCTGTTATGGGAAGGCTATAGGGGAACGTCCTTGCCTTTGTTTAGTCTTACAAGTCCCTCGTATAGAGAACTTCCTTGGGTCTAAGCCTCTTTTCAAAAGCTCGTTTATCAGAGTTCCTGAAGTCGGGCCTCCCTTGCCACGACAGTGTAATCTTCAGTTCTCCCTTCCTTTCTCCCTTAGGTTGAAAACAGCTTTTCTATTTCTGTCCCCATCTGCAAACAGTTCCACAAGAACATCGTGGGGAAAGGAGGTGCCAACATCAAGAAGGTGAGATATTGCTCCTAACTCAAGTGCTCGTGATGATCACTGCCTGCAGCAAAATCCCACTGGATGCTCTCTCCTGCCCATTGGTGATGTCCAATATAGCCTGCGAGGGTTTTTCTTCTGACATGGGACACTTCTGAGATGATTTTTTTTTTTTCCCCTTTGTGGCAGATCCGTAAAGAAAGCAACACCAAAATTGATCTCCCAGCAAAGAACAGCAACTCGGAGACAATTGTTAGCACAGGCAAGAGGGCAAACTGTGAGGCTGCTCGCCACAGGATAACATCACTTTGGAAGGACCTACAGAAGATGTGCATGTGGCTCAGGAACCGATTGAAGCCATGCTCAAGGAACTGGTGAGCTGGAGTTACTAGTTCCAGTAAGAAACTGGGGGAAGAAGGGGCAACAGAGCAGAGGTGATGAGGTGTTTGTCACATCCATAGGATGTCTTGGCATGCTTAATCGTACTTGCAGGAGACAAATTGTGTGGCCAGGTGGATGACACCCCTTGGTTATGAACCTCATCCATAGCATCCTTGAAAAGTCAGCATTATTTTTTTTGGTGCGGAGAAGGAAGGATTCTCTTGGTTATAGCTGGAGAGGCGTAGAAGTGAGTCTTTTCAATGTTTCATGAGCACAATGCTCTCTTCTCAAAGCAGAGGAATGCTTGTGCTCTGCTGAAGAGCAGAAGTGCTTGTAGCTGACCGCTGGTGAGTCAGTGCCAATACTGGCAGTAGGCAGTTACTTAGGGCACGAGACAGAAGCGGTGGCCTGTCCTACCTGGCCCTATATAATATATATATATGTATGTATGTGCGTACAATATTATATATATATAAAATTCTTTTTAGATCCACGGGATGGATTACGCAGTAATCAAGGCTGAGCACCAATTCCACCGACACCTTATTGGCAAGTGTGAAGAGGAAGATGAAGCCCAAGGCTCACAGTATCGGTGGATCTCATTTGATGGTGCCTCCGTGTGGTGTGGCTAGTCAGCTGAATACCTGAATGCCGGTTGGGATGGCGATGATTATAGTGGCGGAGATGAAGTATGCTCGGCTGTCTACGTCTATTCCGACAGTGAATATGTGGTGGGCTCATATGACAAAGCCCAGGAATCCAATCGATAGTATAGCTCAGACTATTCCTATGTAGCCGAATGGTTCTTTTTTGCCTGCGTAATACGTTACAACATGTGAGATGATTCCAAAGCCGTGAAGGATTAAGATGTAAACTTCCTGGTGGCCAAAGAATCAGAACAGGTGCTGGTAGAGAATGGGGTCTCCCCCTCCAGCGGGGTCAAAGAATGTAGTGTTTAGGTTTCGGTCGGTCAGTAGTATGGTGATGCCGGCGGCCAGGACTGGAAGTGAGGGCACTAGGAGTACGGATCATACGAATAGGGGAGTTGGATATTGCGATAAGGCAGGGGGGGTTATGTTAATGGCTGTTGTGTTAAAGTTGATGGCCCCTAAGATGGAAGACACACCTGCGAGGTGTAGGGAGAAGATGGCTAGGTCTACTGAGGCGCCAGCATGGGCTAGGTTGCCTGCTAGGGGCGGGTATATGGTTCATCCTGTTCCGACTCCAGCTTCTACTGTGGAGGACGCTAGGAGCAGTAGGAAGGACGGAGGAAGTAGTTCAGAAACCGATGTTGTTTATGCGGGGGAATGCTATGTCTGGGGCTCCAATTATAAGGGGGACTAGTCAGTTTCCAAACCCTTCGATTATAATGGCTATAACTGTGAAGAAGATTCTTACGAAGGCATGGGCGGTGATGATGACATTGTAGATTTGGTCGTCTCCTAGGAGAGTTCCTGGTTGGCCAAGTTCTGCTCGAATAAGGAGGCTGAGGGCGGTACTCGGCTATGCCTGCCCATGCTCCGAAGAGTAGGTATAGGGTGCCGATGTCATTGTGGTTTGTTGAAACTAGTCATCGGTTGATGAAGGTCACGGGTCAGGTGGCTGAGTGTTTAGGCGTTAGGCTGTAGTCCTTTTTACAGAGGTTGAATTCCTCTTCTTATCGACTCTGTGGTGAAGTTCATGTTGAGTTGCAAACTCATTGATGTACGCTGAGAGTGTGCCGGAGTCTGGTAGACAGAAGCTCGTTGGTTTGAGCGTCTAGCTGTTAATTAGAAGTTTATGGGATCGAGGCCCGTCTGTCTAGGCTTATCGTGGAGGCCCTAGCTGAATTAGAGTATCTGCGTTGCATTTAGATGGTGCAGGTTTAGTGTCCTGCGGGCCTTAGTGGTGTGGGCAGAAACTAAGAGGATTTAACTCTTAGTTAAGGCTTTGAAGGCCTTCGGTTTGGTAGGCAGGGGATCCTAAGTTTCTTAGGTAACGGTCAGGATTGCGGGAGAAGGGGGGAGAAGGAGGACTGACAGAGAAATTAAGGTAGCAATTGGTGTGCCTGTGGATTTGTTATTGTATCATTGTTTTATGAAGCTTGTAGTGTTTGGTGGGAGTGTGGAGCAATATGCAAGGCGTAGGTAGAAAAATAAACCTTGTAGGGAGAGTATTGAAATAATTATGGCTGCGGTTGATATCTCTTGCTTAGTTAGTTCCTGGATAATGAGTCATTTTGGTAAAAAGCCAGGGAGTGGGGGCAGGCCGGCTAGGGATAGTAGTGCTAGCGTCAAGGATGCGTTTAGTGATGGTATTTTTGTTCAGGAGGTTATTATTGTGGATAGTTTTGAGGAGTTGGTTGTGTTGAGGGCTAAGAAAATGGAGGCGGTTCTTAAGGAGTATAGGTAGAAGGTTATTAATGTTAGCTTGGGGTTGTATATGAGGATGATGGTTATTCAGCCTAGGTGGGCGATCGATGAGAAAGCTAGGACATTTCGGATTTGTGTTTGGTTAAGTCCTGTTCGCCCTCCGATGGCTGCGGATGCAATGGCCACGGTTGTCAGTAGGAGTGGGTTCAGTGAGGGGGCAGTTAAGAAAAGAAGAGTGAGTGGGGGGAGTTTTATTCATGTAGAGACGAGTAGGGCAGTGGTTATAGGTGAGCCTTGTATGACCTCTGGACATCAGGAGTGAAAGGGTACTAGGCCTAGTTTTATTGCGACTGCTGTAGTTAGTAGTAGGGAGGCTGTTGGGTGGCTTAGTCGCGGAATGTCTCATTGTCCGGTGAACTGTGCGTTGATTGTGCTTGAGAAGAGGATTAATGCGGAGGCGGTTGCTTGGACGAGAAAGTATTTGATTGCAGCTTCCATAGCTCGAGGGTGGTGTGATTTTGAAAGGAAGGGGATAATGGCAAGGGTGTTGATTTCTAGTCCAGGCCAGGCTAGCAGTCAGTGGTTGCTTGAAATTGTGATGGTTGTTCCTAGTAGAAGGCTTAAGGAGAACGTTAGTTTTGTGACGGGGCTCATTTAGTAGAGGAAGAGGTTAAACCATCATTTTCGGGGTATGGGCCCGATAGCTTTTGTTTAGCTGACCCTACTGGGAAGTAATATAAGGGGAGTATGGAGCGCTTTGATCTCTTCTGTGCAGGTTCAATTCCTGTCTTCCTAAGGTTTTCAACGGAGACAATGGGATTCGGACATAGAGACGGTCTCCGGTTCACCTCAAACAGGAGAACTGAATGCAGTTGTTCGTGTTTTCCGAGAATGGAATGTACCACTCCACCTTGTTACTGATTCTGCTTATGTTGCAGGTATTGTTCCACGAGCTGAAGCTTCTGTGCTGCGGAGTGTTTCGCATTCACAACCCTTTACCCTGTTACAGGAACTTATTTTCCTTTTGGACTCTCGATCTGCGCCTTATTTTGTTATGCATATTAGGTCTCATACCTCGCTACCTGGTTTTCTTGCAGAAGGCAATCGACGAGCTGACCTATTGCCGTGACCAGTTCAAGTACTGCCAGACCGTATTGCACAAGCTAAGCGAAGGCACTCTTTTTTTCCATCGAAACGCTGGAGCTCTTAAGCGACAGTTTGGCCTTGCTGCTCAACAAGCATCAAGTATTATTGCTGTCTGTCCCGATTGTCAAAAACATTCTTTCCCATCAGTTGCTGCAGGAGCTAATCCTAGAGGATTACAAAGCCTACCGTTATGGCAAACAGATGTCACGCATGATTCTGAATTTGGTAGCCTTAAATATATCCACTCTTCCATTAATACATTTTCAGGTGCCTTGGTTGCCTCGTGTCACACAGGAGAAAAGGCACGAGCTGTTCGTAGACATTTAATGCGTGCTTTTGCTGCTTTAGGTATTCCCTTAAGCTGGACCGTTGTCGGTCTTTATCTTTACGTTTCAACAACTGTAAAAACCTCTTTTGCCCTATGGGGTAGAACTCACATTACCGGCATTGCTCATTCCCCCACCGGTCGATCTCTCATTGAAGGGTCTCATCGGTCTCTGAAACGTTTATGACAACAACAAAAAGGGGGAATGGGCATGGCTGTTCCCGAGGAACGGTTACAGAAAGCGTTGTATGTTTTTAATTTTTTGAATTGTTCTTGAATAGATAACGACCCACCGATAGGTCGACGTTTCACTGCAGCTACCTCCGTCGAGGCACGGGTTAAAGGCCCGGTATCGGTCCGAGATGCAGAAACAGGTAAAATTATGGGACCATATCCTCTTGTTACACGGGGAAAAGGTTATGCTTGTGTCTCTACAGAAAAAGGACCTCGATGGATCCCAGCGAAGAATGTAAGACCTTTCCGTGAACCTTTACCGCAGGCAGCCGATACCGACACCGACGCTACAGAATGAAATAAAAACTGTGTGAGGATTACTGTTTTGCATTAATGTTAGATACCCAAAATCAGGACATAGGATATAGATTTCGCTTTTTACAGCGCCTAGAACGAGCACTATCACCCTGGATCAAGCCACTGAACAGAGGTAATACTCTCGGACCAAGCGGGGGAACGGGACGACTCATTGTCCATGGAACGATGATTCCATTGACACTGATAAGGGGAAGGGAGGATTCATCATGAGAGAACAACTAGGTATTACGAAGGAGAACAGGAACGATAAACATGGTTATTTAGTGTTTAATAGGTGTCTGCACGCTTGTCGAGATATCTAGTTAGGTAACTACAGGAGTGGTTTCTGCCCTGAGCCTGGTGGCGCGCACAGCTGCGGCTTGTGTCCTGGCTCAGAGATGTAAACAGGGGCTTCTCTGTTAGGGTAAAGTGTCTCTCTTTGCATCAAAAGGAGGGAATGAAGGGGATGACCCCAGAGGTATGTTCAGAGAAGGCATGCTATGTTTCGAACTTTTTGACGGAAACGGTTCTTGTTTGGTGTGCCCTTCCGCCTACGTATAACGTTAATCCAAAAGAAGGTGATGTTGTTTGCACTTTGCATGTCGAGCATTGTCTTTCTGTAGATGCTAATGTAGTAGGAGGCTAGGATGGGAACGTGTCGCAGCGCTTCTTCTCTTATGCAGAGTAACAGCAGGGAAAGCATTAAAGAGTTCAATCACCTTGTTTGGTAGGCAGTTAAGCATGTGAGTCAAAATTGCCGCTGCTTTTTGTTGTTGGTTCAAGGACGTGGCTGTGAGGATTTTGATGGTATGTGCTGCGTGGATTTTAGGCGCCCCACTGCAGCAACATGTTATCAAAATCTGAGAAAATTTCAGCCTTTTCTGGCATCCATTCACTCGATTGGCAGTGTTGTTTGTTTGCTATTACCTTGGTTGCTGTCATGTTTGCAAGGGCCCTGCGGAACATGGCAAACCTGGTACTAGCTGTTCAAAAACAAAAAGGGGAAATTGTAGAATTGTACGGAACAAAGGCAGTGGGTTATTTTGACAGTGATAATATGTCTTAGTTGGTTTTTTATTTGTTCTGTTGCTTAGGCCTTGTTTTTCCTCGTTCGCTTTCAAAGGTTCTTTTGTGCAACAGGAAGGGGGGGAGGTGCAGGAGCGGGCTGGAAACTAGGACCACGCGTGGCAATCGGTCAGCTGAGGGGAGTGTGCTCGAGCTTGTCTAGACAACAATTAACAACATGATGGGGCATGGTTACAGAGCACAGGGGAGTGGGAGACGGATGGCGCCAAGGAAAGGTAACACCTTGCTGTTAAGTGCCGGTAGTTAACCACCAATCAGGGATTGCCTAGTATGCAAGGCTTAGCCTCAAGAAGCAATTGGTTTAAAACGCGCAGCTTCTGCAAGCGTATAAAACCTCGTGCTTCTGCACAACGCATTGACATTTGCTTGCATCAAGCTGCGTCCCGTCTCTTCATTCGCCGCAGTCAGGTTTACTAGGATCATCTTTAGGTTGGCCTTAGGGGTATCTCGGGCTTACGACAGCTTAGCTGTGTTTCGGTTTCCTAGTTATTCTGACAGGCTCTGGTCCACTCTCTACGCCGTGTGACTGTTGGCTTGGGTTTCTGGTGTGACCGCGGCGGCTGGCACGAGATTTACCAACCCTGAAGGTTGCCGTGACTAAGTCAAGCTTGCGCTTCTTGCTTACTGTTAATTACTGCTGAGTGCCCGTGGGGGTGTGGCTGAGCAAGGCGTCTTGGGCTGCAGTTGGTAGCGTGTGCCTGATGCCTGCTCCTTCGGTCTTAGCAGGAGGCCTAGGGCATTTACACTGGGCCGCAGATACTTGCACGTCTAGGTCTAGCAGGAGCCAACCGTAAGGTTAGGGCTAAGTCTTTTGTCCTCGGCTTTCATATTGGACGCCATCTTGGCATCTTCAGTGCCACGCTTTGGATTGTAAGCTACGGGGACGTGGTTTCGTTGGTTTCGTTGGCTTCGTTGGCTGTTTGGGCGCCTATAGTCTTAGGGGCGTGTGTGTATGGGGGGTTTGGGTTAATATGATTTTAGTGCTGAGGTTTTGGGTAGGTGGTGTTTATGGGATATACAAGATGTTAAGGAGAAGGCTAGGTTTGAGCGGTAAAGGTGTTAGAGGTTCTCGTGGTTGAATTGTACAGCAATAGTTTGTCAAGCTGTAGGTCCCGGGGAGGTGCCGGGCGAGAACATACAGGTCGAATAACTTCCCATCCACCTTCACACAAACTGTTTAACGTTGATTTTCGTCTGATGTTAAACCCCAGAAGAAGCGAACAACCCTTACCGGCGCTTACTGTGTTTACAGATGGATCGGGCCAATCGCATAAATCTGTTCTTCTGTGGTGGGATGATCAACGGAGGCAATGGGATTCGGACATAGAGACGGTCTCCGGTTCACCTCAAACAGGAGAACTGAATGCAGTTGTTCGTGTTTTCCGAGAATGGAATGTACCACTCCACCTTGTTACTGATTCTGCTTATGTTGCAGGTATTGTTCCACGAGCTGAAGCTTCTGTGCTGCGGAGTGTTTCGCATTCACAACCCTTTACCCTGTTACAGGAACTTATTTTCCTTTTGGACTCTCGATCTGCGCCTTATTTTGTTATGCATATTAGGTCTCATACCTCGCTACCTGGTTTTCTTGCAGAAGGCAATCGACGAGCTGACCTATTGCCGTGACCAGTTCAAGTACTGCCAGACCGTATTGCACAAGCTAAGCGAAGGCACTCTTTTTTTCCATCGAAACGCTGGAGCTCTTAAGCGACAGTTTGGCCTTGCTGCTCAACAAGCATCAAGTATTATTGCTGTCTGTCCCGATTGTCAAAAACATTCTTTCCCATCAGTTGCTGCAGGAGCTAATCCTAGAGGATTACAAAGCCTACCGTTATGGCAAACAGATGTCACGCATGATTCTGAATTTGGTAGCCTTAAATATATCCACTCTTCCATTAATACATTTTCAGGTGCCTTGGTTGCCTCGTGTCACACAGGAGAAAAGGCACGAGCTGTTCGTAGACATTTAATGCGTGCTTTTGCTGCTTTAGGTATTCCCTTAAGCTGGACCGTTGTCGGTCTTTATCTTTACGTTTCAACAACTGTAAAAACCTCTTTTGCCCTATGGGGTAGAACTCACATTACCGGCATTGCTCATTCCCCCACCGGTCGATCTCTCATTGAAGGGTCTCATCGGTCTCTGAAACGTTTATGACAACAACAAAAAGGGGGAATGGGCATGGCTGTTCCCGAGGAACGGTTACAGAAAGCGTTGTATGTTTTTAATTTTTTGAATTGTTCTTGAATAGATAACGACCCACCGATAGGTCGACGTTTCACTGCAGCTACCTCCGTCGAGGCACGGGTTAAAGCCCCGGTATCGGTCCGAGATGCAGAAACAGGTAAAATTATGGGACCATATCCTCTTGTTACACGGGGAAAAGGTTATGCTTGTGTCTCTACAGAAAAAGGACCTAGATGGATCCCAGCGAAGAATCTAAGACCTTCCCGTGAACCTTTACCGCAGGCAGCCGATAGCGACACCGACGCTACAGAATGAAATAAAAACTGTGTGAGGATTACTGTTTTGCATTAATGTTAGATACCCAAAATCAGGACATAGGATATAGATTTCGCTTTTTACAGCGCCTAGAACGAGCACTATCACCCTGGATCAAGCCACTGAACAGAGGTAATACTCTCGGACCAAGCGGGGGAAAGGGACGACTCATTGTCCATGGAACGATGATTCCATTGACACTGATAAGGGGAAGGGAGGATTCATAATGAGAGAACAACTAGGTATTACGAAGGAGAACAGGAACTGGGGGAAGAAGGGGCAACAGAGCAGAGGTGATGAGGTGTTTGTCACATCCATAGGATGTCTTGGCATGCTTAATCGTACTTGCAGGAGACAAATTGTGTGGCCAGGTGGATGACACCCCTTGGTTATGAACCTCATCCATAGCATCCTTGAAAAGTCAGCATTAATTTTTTTGGTGCGGAGAAGGAAGGATTCTCTTGGTTATAGCTGGAGAGGCGTAGAAGTGAGTCTTTTCAATGTTTCATGAGCACAATGCTCTCTTCTCAAAGCAGAGGAATGCTTGTGCTCTGCTGAAGAGCAGAAGTGCTTGTAGCTGACCGCTGGTGAGTCAGTGCCAATAGTGGCAGTAGGCAGTTACTTAGGGCACGAGACAGAAGCGGTGGCCTGTCCTACCTGGCCCTATATATTATAATATAAAATAATGTACATCCATACATATATAGATAGATATAAAAGATATAATTCTTTTTAGATCCACGGGACGGATTACGCAATAATCAAGGCTGACCACCAATTCCACCGACACCTCATTGGCAAGAAAGCAGCTAAACGGTAAGTGGAGTGCCTTTCTAGTCCTTCCCATGCTCACACTCTTCGTGTTTAGTAGATGGTATCAGGGGCTCTGTAGCTCACCCAGTGTGCTGTCTCCATCACATTTCCTCTGCTTTTCTGGAGTGGTGGTGGTACAAGGAGAGAAATGGGCCGTCAGGCCTTGCGATGGCTTGAACGGGTGAAAGTACCTTGGGAGCCTGAACAGTAGTGGAATTACTTTGATGTGTCCTGGAGGAATTTTTTATTTTTTTTTTTTTCCACACGCTGCTCTGTGCGAATGACAGTTTAGCAGCCAGTTGTGGGTGGTGGAAATGTGCTTGGTGAGCTTGTCCCTGTAGAGGAATGAAGGCGGTGGGTTGATTAGCATTGATAACACGCAGCTGTGGCCTTGCCTCAGAGGCAGTGGGTTGATTGACATGGGCGATGTGCAGGTGTAGCTGGTTCCCGCTAAGGGGTTAAATAGCCCTGTGGCTTGTGGGAGAGGGTGTCAGCTGGAGGAGGAGCAGTGTGGTCTGGCCTCTGGAGGAAGGTGCTACAGCACCGGCAGTAGAATATGGCCAACGCTAAAGCCTTGTTGCGGTCTGCTAGTTTGATAGCACTGCAACGTGTCCCCAGCCAAGAGTTTGGGGTAGAAAGGAACGATTATCCTCTGCTCTAAATGTGATACTGTTTGGGGAAGAAACACGCCTGGCTCTGACAAGGGAACAATGGGCTCTGTAGATGCCACGGTATTTACTTGGACAGGCTCTCGTGTGGCACAGGTCTGCTCTCGCTGAACTCCAGGGGGAAGAGGCAATTTCCCCTGGCTCAACCCTACCCCACCGAGCCCTTCCCAGAGGCGGCTTTACTTCTTCATCAGCCTCTGAGCAGCGATAATCCAGGTGCCTTGCTTCCAGGTCTTTGCCTAGCAGACGGCGTCACCACAGTCCTTGCCTCGAAGTGAACAGGATGAAGGATCTGTACAAGGTGTCTGTGCGCATTCCCCCGGACAACGAGAAGAGCAACCCGATCAGAATGGAAGGAGACCCACAGGGGGTCCCACAGGCCAAGAGCGAGCTGCTGGAACTCGCTTCCCGTATGGTGAGTGGGTAGGACGTGATGTTTGGGAGACTGCAGGGTTTGGGCTCTCGTGTTCCCTTGTAACCTTCTGGTGCGAGTGTGTGCCCCTTGCCCACGGAGCACTTGGATCTCATGACAAGTGCAAGTTCCTCTTCACAAATGTCTTCCCCTGTTCCCTCGGGTAGCCCTTCTCTGTCAACGCAGAGTGAATTTGGTCTGGAGAAAAGAGGGACAGTGCTGGCAAGTAAACCGTCGGGCAGCAAACCGCTAAGTCAAAGTAGATGGCTCTCCGGCTGAACACTCAGTGTGCCCTCTGTTCCCGTCAGGAAAATGAACACGCTGCGGACCTAATCGTTGAGCAGAAATTCCACCGGACCATCACTGGGCAGAAGGCTGAGCGGGTCTGGGAAATCCGGGAGCAATTCCCAGAGGTAAGGCTTTGTAGGAGAGGAGGAATCCAGAGGGGTTCTTTCCTACATGGGTAGTAGGCCTGTCGTCACAGAAGTCGTAACTTTAGTGGCTCTGTAGCGCAGGTGTCTGAGAAGATAGTTCTTTTAGCCAGAGGCCGCTAACACGGTTCCCCGTTTCTGAATGGGAAAAGGGCATGTGTAGGATCCCCCCAACCTTTGCATGTGTCTGACACAAGGGTTCTTGCTTTTGCTTGAGCTAACTCTAAATGACCGCTCCTGCAGGTTATCATCAACTTCCCAGACCCTGCACACAAGAGTGACATCGTCCAACTCCGAGGTCCCAAAAACGAGGTGGAGAAGTGCACCGAGTACATGCAAAAGACGGTGGCAGACCTGGTAAGGAGGTCTTCTGCCTGCACTTCCCTCCTCCGTGCCTGGATAACCCTGGGGCAAAGCAGAGCTCTACTGGCTTGGGTAGAGCTAAAACACCTCAAGAGGAGGGAGCTGTCGACGCTGTTTTGGCTGAATGGAGGCAGGGGGTAGTACCTGTTATGGGAAGGCTATAGGGGAACGTCCTTGCCTTTGTTTAGTCTTACAAGTCCCTCGTATAGAGAACTTCCTTGGGTCTAAGCCTCTTTTCAAAAGCTCGTTTATCAGAGTTCCTGAAGTCGGGCCTCCCTTGCCACGACAGTGTAATCTTCAGTTCTCCCTTCCTTTCTCCCTTAGGTTGAAAACAGCTTTTCTATTTCTGTCCCCATCTGCAAACAGTTCCACAAGAACATCGTGGGGAAAGGAGGTGCCAACATCAAGAAGGTGAGATATTGCTCCTAACTCAAGTGCTCGTGATGATCACTGCCTGCAGCAAAATCCCACTGGATGCTCTCTCCTGCCCATTGGTGATGTCCAATATAGCCTGCGAGGGTTTTTCTTCTGACATGGGACGCTTCTGAGATGATTTTTTTTTTTTTTCTTTTGTGGCAGATCCGTAAAGAAAGCAACACCAAAATTGATCTCCCAGCAAAGAACAGCAACTCGGAGACAATTGTTATCACAGGCAAGAGGGCAAATTGTGAGGCTGCTCGCCACAGGATAACATCACTTTGGAAAGACCTACAGAAGATGTGCATGTGGCTCAGGAACCGATTGAAGCCATGCTCAAGGAACTGGTGAGCTGGAGTTACTAGTTCCAGTAAGAAACTGGGGGAAGAAGGGGCAACAGAGCAGAGGTGATGAGGTGTTTGTCACATCCATAGGATGTCTTGGCATGCTTAATCGAACTTGCAGGAGACAAATTGTGTGGCCAGGTGGATGACACCCCTTGGTTATGAACCTCATCCATAGCATCCTTGAAAAGTCAGCATTAATTTTTTTGGTGCGGAGAAGGAAGGATTCTCTTGGTTATAGCTGGAGAGGCGTAGAAGTCAGTCTTTTCAATGTTTCATGAGCACAATGCTCTCTTCTCAAAGCAGAGGAATGCTTGTGCTCTGCTGAAGAGCAGAAGTGCTTGTAGCTGACCGCTGGTGAGTCAGTGCCAATAGTGGCAGTAGGCAGTTACTTAGGGCACGAGACAGAAGCGGTGGCCTGTCCTACCTGGCCCTATATATTATAATATAAAATAATGTACATCCATACATATATAGATAGATATAAAAGATATAATTCTTTTTAGATCCACGGGACAGATTACGCAATAATCAAGGCTGACCACCAATTCCACCGACACCTCATTGGCAAGAAAGCAGCTAAACGGTAAGTGGAGTGCCTTTCTAGTCCTTCCCATGCTCACACTCTTCGTGTTTAGTAGATGGTATCAGGGGCTCTGTAGCTCACCCAGTGTGCTGTCTCCATCACATTTCCTCTGCTTTTCTGGAGTGGTGGTGGTACAAGGAGAGAAATGGGCCGTCAGGCCTTGCGATGGCTTGAACGGGTGAAAGTACCTTGGGAGCCTGAACAGTAGTGGAATTACTTTGATGTGTCCTGGAGGAATTTTTTTTTTTTTTTTTTTTCCACACGTTGCTCTGTGCGAATGACAGTTTAGCAGCCAGTTGTGGGTGGTGGAAATGTGCTTGGTGAGCTTCTCCCTGTAGAGGAATGAAGGCGGTGGGTTGATTAGCATTGATAACACGCAGCTGTGGCCTTGCCTCAGAGGCAGTGGGTTGATTGACATGGGCGATGTGCAGGTGTAGCTGGTTCCCGCTAAGGGGTTAAATAGCCCTGTGGCTTGTGGGAGAGGGTGTCAGCTGGAGGAGGAGCAGTGTGGTCTGGCCTCTGGAGGAAGGTGCTACAGCACCGGCAGTAGAATATGGCCAACGCTAAAGCCTTGTTGCGGTCTGCTAGTTTGATAGCACTGCAACGTGTCCCCAGCCAAGAGTTTGGGGTAGAAAGGAACGATTATCCTCTGCTCTAAATGTGATACTGTTTGGGGAAGAAACACGCCTGGCTCTGACAAGGGAACAATGGGCTCTGTAGATGCCACGGTATTTACTTGGACAGGCTCTCGTGTGGCACAGGTCTGCTCTCGCTGAACTCCAGGGGGAAGAGGCAATTTCCCCTGGCTCAACCCTACCCCACCGAGCCCTTCCCAGAGGCGGCTTTACTTCTTCATCAGCCTCTGAGCAGTGATAATCCAGGTGCCTTGCTTCCAGGTCTTTGCCTAGCAGACGGCGTCACCACAGTCCTTGCCTCGAAGTGAACAGGATGAAGGATCTGTACAAGGTGTCTGTGCGCATTCCCCCGGACAACGAGAAGAGCAACCCGATCAGAATGGAAGGAGACCCACAGGGGGTCCCACAGGCCAAGAGCGAGCTGCTGGAACTCGCTTCCCGTATGGTGAGTGGGTAGGACGTGATGTTTGGGAGACTGCAGGGTTTGGGCTCTCGTGTTCCCTTGTAACCTTCTGGTGCGAGTGTGTGCCCCTTGCCCACGGAGCACTTGGATCTCATGACAAGTGCAAGTTCCTCTTCACAAATGTCTTCCCCTGTTCCCTCGGGTAGCCCTTCTCTGTCAACGCAGAGTGAATTTGGTCTGGAGAAAAGAGGGACAGTGCTGGCAAGTAAACCGTCGGGCAGCAAACCGCTAAGTCAAAGTAGATGGCTCTCCGGCTGAACACTCAGTGTGCCCTCTGTTCCCGTCAGGAAAATGAACACGCTGCGGACCTAATCGTTGAGCAGAAATTCCACCGGACCATCACTGGGCAGAAGGCTGAGCGGGTCTGGGAAATCCGGGAGCAATTCCCAGAGGTAAGGCTTTGTAGGAGAGGAGGAATCCAGAGGGGTTCTTTCCTACATGGGTAGTAGGCCTGTCGTCACAGAAGTCGTAACTTTAGTGGCTCTGTAGCGCAAGTGTCTGAGAAGATAGTTCTTTTAGCCAGAGGCCGCTAACACGGTTCCCCGTTTCTGAATGGGAAAAGGGCATGTGTAGGATCCCCCCAACCTTTGCATGTGTCTGACACAAGGGTTCTTGCTTTTGCTTGAGCTAACTCTAAATGACCGCTCCTGCAGGTTATCATCAACTTCCCAGACCCTGCACACAAGAGTGACATCGTCCAACTCCGAGGTCCCAAAAACGAGGTGGAGAAGTGCACCGAGTACATGCAAAAGACGGTGGCAGACCTGGTAAGGAGGTCTTCTGCCTGCACTTCCCTCCTCCGTGCCTGGATAACCCTGGGGCAAAGCAGAGCTCTACTGGCTTGGGTAGAGCTAAAACACCTCAAGAGGAGGGAGCTGTCGACGCTGTTTTGGCTGAATGGAGGCAGGGGGTAGTACCTGTTATGGGAAGGCTATAGGGGAACGTCTTTGCCTTTGTTTAGTCTTACAAGTCCCTCGTATAGAGAACTTCCTTGGGTCTAAGCCTCTTTTCAAAAGCTCGTTTATCAGAGTTCCTGAAGTCGGGCCTCCCTTGCCACGACAGTGTAATCTTCAGTTCTCCCTTCCTTTCTCCCTTAGGTTGAAAACAGCTTTTCTATTTCTGTCCCCATCTGCAAACAGTTCCACAAGAACATCGTGGGGAAAGGAGGTGCCAACATCAAGAAGGTGAGATATTGCTCCTAACTCAAGTGCTCGTGATGATCACTGCCTGCAGCAAAATCCCACTGGATGCTCTCTCCTGCCCATTGGTGATGTCCAATATAGCCTGCGAGGGTTTTTCTTCTGACATGGGACACTTCTGAGATGATTTTTTATTTTTTTTTCCTTTGTGGCAGATCCGTAAAGAAAGCAACACCATAATTGATCTCCCAGCAAAGAACAGCAACTCGGAGACAATTGTTAGCACAGGCAAGAGGGCAAACTGTGAGGCTGCTCGCCACAGGATAACATCACTTTGGAAGGACCTACAGAAGATGTGCATGTGGCTCAGGAACCGATTGAAGCCATGCTCAAGGAACTGGTGAGCTGGAGTTACTAGTTCCAGTAAGAAACTGGGGGAAGAAGGGGCAACAGAGCAGAGGTGATGAGGTGTTTGTCACATCCATAGGATGTCTTGGCATGCTTAATCGTACTTGCAGGAGACAAATTGTGTGGCCAGGTGGATGACACCCCTTGGTTATGAACCTCATCCATAGCATCCTTGAAAAGTCAGCATTATTTTTTTTGGTGCGGAGAAGGAAGGATTCTCTTGGTTATAGCTGGAGAGGCGTAGAAGTCAGTCTTTTCAATGTTTCATGAGCACAATGCTCTCTTCTCAAAGCAGAGGAATGCTTGTGCTCTGCTGAAGAGCAGAAGTGCTTGTAGCTGACCGCTGGCGAGTCAGTGCCAATACTGGCAGTAGGCAGTTACTTAGGGCACGAGACAGAAGCGGTGGCCTGTCCTACCTGGCCCTATATATTATAATATAAAATAATGTACATCCATACATATATAGATAGATATAAAAGATATAATTCTTTTTAGATCCACGGGACGGATTACGCAATAATCAAGGCTGACCACCAATTCCACCGACACCTCATTGGCAAGAAAGCAGCTAAACGGTAAGTGGAGTGCCTTTCTAGTCCTTCCCATGCTCACACTCTTCGTGTTTAGTAGATGGTATCAGGGGCTCTGTAGCTCACCCAGTGTGCTGTCTCCATCACATTTCCTCTGCTTTTCTGGAGTGGTGGTGGTACAAGGAGAGAAATGGGCCGTCAGGCCTTGCGATGGCTTGAACGGGTGAAAGTACCTTGGGAGCCTGAACAGTAGTGGAATTACTTTGATGTGTCCTGGAGGAATTTTTTTTTTTTTTTTTTTTTCCACACGCTGCTCTGTGCGAATGACATTTTAGCAGCCAGTTGTGGGTGGTGGAAATGTGCTTGGTGAGCTTGTCCCTGTAGAGGAATGAAGGCGGTGGGTTGATTAGCATTGATAACACGCAGCTGTGGCCTTGCCTCAGAGGCAGTGGGTTGATTGACATGGGCGATGTGCAGGTGTAGCTGGTTCCCGCTAAGGGGTTAAATAGCCCTGTGGCTTGTGGGAGAGGGTGTCAGCTGGAGGAGGAGCAGTGTGGTCTGGCCTCTGGAGGAAGGTGCTACAGCACCGGCAGTAGAATATGGCCAACGCTAAAGCCTTGTTGCGGTCTGCTAGTTTGATAGCACTGCAACGTGTCCCCAGCCAAGAGTTTGGGGTAGAAAGGAACGATTATCCTCTGCTCTAAATGTGATACTGTTTGGGGAAGAAACACGCCTGGCTCTGACAAGGGAACAATGGGCTCTGTAGATGCCACGGTATTTACTTGGACAGGCTCTCGTGTGGCACAGGTCTGCTCTCGCTGAACTCCAGGGGGAAGAGGCAATTTCCCCTGGCTCAACCCTACCCCACCGAGCCCTTCCCAGAGGCGGCTTTACTTCTTCATCAGCCTCTGAGCAGTGATAATCCAGGTGCCTTGCTTCCAGGTCTTTGCCTAGCAGACGGCGTCACCACAGTCCTTGCCTCGAAGTGAACAGGATGAAGGATCTGTACAAGGTGTCTGTGCGCATTCCCCCGGACAACGAGAAGAGCAACCCGATCAGAATGGAAGGAGACCCACAGGGGGTCCCACAGGCCAAGAGCGAGCTGCTGGAACTCGCTTCCCGTATGGTGAGTGGGTAGGACGTGATGTTTGGGAGACTGCAGGGTTTGGGCTCTCGTGTTCCCTTGTAACCTTCTGGTGCGAGTGTGTGCCCCTTGCCCACGGAGCACTTGGATCTCATGACAAGTGCAAGTTCCTCTTCACAAATGTCTTCCCCTGTTCCCTCGGGTAGCCCTTCTCTGTCAACGCAGAGTGAATTTGGTCTGGAGAAAAGAGGGACAGTGCTGGCAAGTAAACCGTCGGGCAGCAAACCGCTAAGTCAAAGTAGATGGCTCTCCGGCTGAACACTCAGTGTGCCCTCTGTTCCCGTCAGGAAAATGAACACGCTGCGGACCTAATCGTTGAGCAGAAATTCCACCGGACCATCACTGGGCAGAAGGCTGAGCGGGTCTGGGAAATCCGGGAGCAATTCCCAGAGGTAAGGCTTTGTAGGAGAGGAGGAATCCAGAGGGGTTCTTTCCTACATGGGTAGTAGGCCTGTCGTCACAGAAGTCGTAACTTTAGTGGCTCTGTAGCGCAAGTGTCTGAGAAGATAGTTCTTTTAGCCAGAGGCCGCTAACACGGTTCCCCGTTTCTGAATGGGAAAAGGGCATGTGTAGGATCCCCCCAACCTTTGCATGTGTCTGACACAAGGGTTCTTGCTTTTGCTTGAGCTAACTCTAAATGACCGCTCCTGCAGGTTATCATCAACTTCCCAGACCCTGCACACAAGAGTGACATCGTCCAACTCCGAGGTCCCAAAAACGAGGTGGAGAAGTGCACCGAGTACATGCAAAAGACGGTGGCAGACCTGGTAAGGAGGTCTTCTGCCTGCACTTCCCTCCTCCGTGCCTGGATAACCCTGGGGCAAAGCAGAGCTCTACTGGCTTGGGTAGAGCTAAAACACCTCAAGAGGAGGGAGCTGTCGACGCTGTTTTGGCTGAATGGAGGCAGGGGGTAGTACCTGTTATGGGAAGGCTATAGGGGAACGTCCTTGCCTTTGTTTAGTCTTACAAGTCCCTCGTATAGAGAACTTCCTTGGGTCTAAGCCTCTTTTCAAAAGCTCGTTTATCAGAGTTCCTGAAGTCGGGCCTCCCTTGCCACGACAGTGTAATCTTCAGTTCTCCCTTCCTTTCTCCCTTAGGTTGAAAACAGCTTTTCTATTTCTGTCCCCATCTGCAAACAGTTCCACAAGAACATCGTGGGGAAAGGAGGTGCCAACATCAAGAAGGTGAGATATTGCTCCTAACTCAAGTGCTCGTGATGATCACTGCCTGCAGCAAAATCCCACTGGATGCTCTCTCCTGCCCATTGGTGATGTCCAATATAGCCTGCGAGGGTTTTTCTTCTGACATGGGACACTTCTGAGATGATTTTTTATTTTTTTTTCCTTTGTGGCAGATCCGTAAAGAAAGCAACACCATAATTGATCTCCCAGCAAAGAACAGCAACTCGGAGACAATTGTTAGCACAGGCAAGAGGGCAAACTGTGAGGCTGCTCGCCACAGGATAACATCACTTTGGAAGGACCTACAGAAGATGTGCATGTGGCTCAGGAACCGATTGAAGCCATGCTCAAGGAACTGGTGAGCTGGAGTTACTAGTTCCAGTAAGAAACTGGGGGAAGAAGGGGCAACAGAGCAGAGGTGATGAGGTGTTTGTCACATCCATAGGATGTCTTGGCATGCTTAATCGTACTTGCAGGAGACAAATTGTGTGGCCAGGTGGATGACACCCCTTGGTTATGAACCTCATCCATAGCATCCTTGAAAAGTCAGCATTATTTTTTTTGGTGCGGAGAAGGAAGGATTCTCTTGGTTATAGCTGGAGAGGCGTAGAAGTGAGTCTTTTCAATGTTTCATGAGCACAATGCTCTCTTCTCAAAGCAGAGGAATGCTTGTGCTCTGCTGAAGAGCAGAAGTGCTTGTAGCTGACCGCTGGTGAGTCAGTGCCAATACTGGCAGTAGGCAGTTACTTAGGGCACGAGACAGAAGCGGTGGCCTGTCCTACCTGGCCCTATATAATATATATATATGTATGTATGTGCGTACAATATTATATATATATAAAATTCTTTTTAGATCCACGGGATGGATTACGCAGTAATCAAGGCTGAGCACCAATTCCACCGACACCTCATTGGCAAGTGTGAAGAGGAAGATGAAGCCCAAGGCTCACAGTATCGGTGGATCTCATTTGATGGTGCCTCCGTGTGGTGTGGCTAGTCAGCTGAATACCTGAATGCCGGTTGGGATGGCGATGATTATAGTGGCGGAGATGAAGTATGATCGGCTGTCTACGTCTATTCCGACAGTGAATATGTGGTGGGCTCATATGACAAAGCCCAGGAATCCAATCGATAGTATAGCTCAGACTATTCCTATGTAGCCGAATGGTTCTTTTTTGCCTGCGTAATACGTTACAACATGTGAGATGATTCCAAAGCCGTGAAGGATTAAGATGTAAACTTCCTGGTGGCCAAAGAATCAGAACAGGTGCTGGTAGAGAATGGGGTCTCCCCCTCCAGCGGGGTCAATGAAAAGTGTTTAGGTTTCGGTCGGTCAGTAGTATGGTGATGCCGGCGGCCAGGACTGGAAGTGAGGGCACTAGGAGTACGGATCATACGAATAGGGGAGTTGGATATTGCGATAAGGCAGGGGGGGTTATGTTAATGGCTGTTGTGTTAAAGTTGATGGCCCCTAAGATGGAAGACACACCTGCGAGGTGTAGGGAGAAGATGGCTAGGTCTACTGAGGCGCCAGCATGGGCTAGGTTGCCTGCTAGGGGCGGGTATATGGTTCATCCTGTTCCGACTCCAGCTTCTACTGTGGAGGACGCTAGGAGCAGTAGGAAGGACGGAGGAAGTAGTTCAGAAACCGATGTTGTTTATGCGGGGGAATGCTATGTCTGGGGCTCCAATTATAAGGGGGACTAGTCAGTTTCCAAACCCTTCGATTATAATGGCTATAACTGTGAAGAAGATTCTTACGAAGGCATGGGCGATGATGATGACATTGTAGATTTGGTCGTCTCCTAGGAGAGTTCCTGGTTGGCCAAGTTCTGCTCGAATAAGGAGGCTGAGGGCGGTACTCGGCTATGCCTGCCCATGCTCCGAAGAGTAGGTATAGGGTGCCGATGTCATTGTGGTTTGTTGAAACTAGTCATCGGTTGATGAAGGTCACGGGTCAGGTGGCTGAGTGTTTAGGCGTTAGGCTGTAGTCCTTTTTACAGAGGTTGAATTCCTCTTCTTATCGACTCTGTGGTGAAGTTCATGTTGAGTTGCAAACTCATTGATGTACGCTGAGAGTGTGCCGGAGTCTGGTAGACAGAAGCTCGTTGGTTTGAGCGTCTAGCTGTTAATTAGAAGTTTATGGGATCGAGGCCCGTCTGTCTAGGCTTATCGTGGAGGCCCTAGCTGAATTAGAGTATCTGCGTTGCATTTAGATGGTGCAGGTTTAGTGTCCTGCGGGCCTTAGTGGTGTGGGCAGAAACTAAGAGGATTTAACTCTTAGTTAAGGCTTTGAAGGCCTTCGGTTTGGTAGGCAGGGGATCCTAAGTTTCTTAGGTAACGGTCAGGATTGCGGGAGAAGGGGGGAGAAGGAGGACTGACAGAGAAATTAAGGTAGCAATTGGTGTGCCTGTGGATTTGTTATTGTATCATTGTTTTATGAAGCTTGTAGAGTTTGGTGGGAGTGTGGAGCAATATGCAAGGCGTAGGTAGAAAAATAAACCTAGTAGGGAGAGTATTGAAATAATTATGGCTGCGGTTGATATCTCTTGCTTAGTTAGTTCCTGGATAATGAGTCATTTTGGTAAAAAGCCAGGGAGTGGGGGCAGGCCGGCTAGGGATAGTAGTGCTAGCGTCAAGGATGCGTTTAGTGATGGTATTTTTGTTCAGGAGGTTATTATTGTGGATAGTTTTGAGGAGTTGGTTGTGTTGAGGGCTAAGAAAATGGAGGCGGTTCTTAAGGAGTATGGGTAGAAGGTTATTAATGTTAGCTTGGGGTTGTATATGAGGATGATGGTTATTCAGCCTAGGTGGGCGATCGATGAGAAAGCTAGGACTTTTCGGATTTGTGTTTGGTTAAGTCCTGTTCGCCCTCCGATGGCTGCGGATGCAATGGCCACGGTTGTCAGTAGGAGTGGGTTCAGTGAGGGGGCAGTTAAGAAAAGAAGAGTGAGTGGGGGGAGTTTTATTCATGTAGAGACGAGTAGGGCAGTGGTTATAGGTGAGCCTTGTATGACCTCTGGACATCAGGAGTGAAAGGGTACTAGGCCTAGTTTTATTGCGACTGCTGTAGTTAGTAGTAGGGAGGCTGTTGGGTGGCTTAGTCGCGGAATGTCTCATTGTCCGGTGAACTGTGCGTTGATTGTGCTTGAGAAGAGGATTAATGCGGAGGCGGTTGCTTGGACGAGAAAGTATTTGATTGCAGCTTCCATAGCTCGAGGGTGGTGTGATTTTGAAAGGAAGGGGATAATGGCAAGGGTGTTGATTTCTAGTCCAGGCCAGGCTAGCAGTCAGTGGTTGCTTGAAATTGTGATGGTTGTTCCTAGTAGAAGGCTTAAGGAGAACGTTAGTTTTGTGACGGGGCTCATTTAGTAGAGGAAGAGGTTAAACCATCATTTTCGGGGTATGGGCCCGATAGCTTTTGTTTAGCTGACCCTACTGGGAAGTAATATAAGGGGAGTATGGAGCGCTTTGATCTCTTCTGTGCAGGTTCAATTCCTGTCTTCCTAAGGTTTTCAACGGAGACAATGGGATTCGGACATAGAGACGGTCTCCGGTTCACCTCAAACAGGAGAACTGAATGCAGTTGTTCGTGTTTTCCGAGAATGGAATGTACCACTCCACCTTGTTACTGATTCTGCTTATGTTGCAGGTATTGTTCCACGAGCTGAAGCTTCTGTGCTGCGGAGTGTTTCGCATTCACAACCCTTTACCCTGTTACAGGAACTTATTTTCCTTTTGGACTCTCGATCTGCGCCTTATTTTGTTATGCATATTAGGTCTCATACCTCGCTACCTGGTTTTCTTGCAGAAGGCAATCGACGAGCTGACCTATTGCCGTGACCAGTTCAAGTACTGCCAGACCGTATTGCACAAGCTAAGCGAAGGCACTCTTTTTTTCCATCGAAACGCTGGAGCTCTTAAGCGACAGTTTGGCCTTGCTGCTCAACAAGCATCAAGTATTATTGCTGTCTGTCCCGATTGTCAAAAACATTCTTTCCCATCAGTTGCTGCAGGAGTTAATCCTAGAGGATTACAAAGCCTACCGTTATGGCAAACAGATGTCACGCATGATTCTGAATTTGGTAGCCTTAAATATATCCACTCTTCCATTGATACATTTTCAGGTGCCTTGGTTGCCTCGTGTCACACAGGAGAAAAGGCACGAGCTGTTCGTAGACATTTAATGCGTGCTTTTGCTGCTTTAGGTATTCCCTTAAGCTGGGCCGTTGTCGGTCTTTATCTTTACGTTTCAACAACTGTAAAAACCTCTTTTGCCCTATGGGGTAGAACTCACATTACCGGCATTGCTCATTCCCCCACCGGTCGATCTCTCATTGAAGGGTCTCATCGGTCTCTGAAACGTTTATGACAACAACAAAAAGGGGGAATGGGCATGGCTGTTCCCGAGGAACGGTTACAGAAAGCGTTGTATGTTTTTAATTTTTTGAATTGTTCTTGAATAGATAACGACCCACCGATAGGTCGACGTTTCACTGCAGCTACCTCCGTCGAGGCACGGGTTAAAGGCCCGGTATCGGTCCGAGATGCAGAAACAGGTAAAATTATGGGACCATATCCTCTTGTTACACGGGGAAAAGGTT